>NW_026652281.1:28281570-28883140 GCF_009828535.3 Hylobates moloch
AAAAAATTTACCAATGGAAAAAAAGAATTTTTACTGAAAATTAAAGCTTAAATTTAAAATAATAACAAAGATAATTAAGATGTGTTTATGCTTAAGAAATAGCCATCGTTCTAGCCACTTTACATATATTTAACTGGTTTATTTATTTAATTAATACCATAAGTAGATAGTATTATCCCAATTTTACTGAAGAGGAAACAGATTTAGAGGGGTTTAAGTCAGAGGGCTGATCATTAGAGCCAGGAGTTGGGTCTTAACTATGACAAAGACCTATTCTCTGATGTATCATGTAGCAAAAAAAAAAAAAAAAAGTTTACTTCTAATACTTTCATTATTCAACTTATGGTTGTCTACCCCTTTCATTTCCCTGCATTCTTCTGTCCACCTACCATTTTCTCCTAATGCCCTTCTTTTTTTTCTCTATCCCTTTTATCTTGATTATTTTCCAACTTTCTTTCCTAACACTAATAGGTTATTACTGGGAACTAAAATATATTTTATCATATCAATTAAATAATTTTGTGGTCCACTTTCTGTTATTCACTCCCTAAAATCCTGTAGGATAAATAATTAGGTTTCTTGTTACTTCTCAATATTGCAGGAGAGATGCTGAGTTAGTGACCTTTGGTAGAAAAAGTTTTCATGCCCCTAGTTCTACATAAATCATGGTCTCACATAAGCCTGAGCCAAGAGCTGTAGATCGACAGGTCATTAGCATGAATAACCTTGTGACTCACTACTGACAATACTGAATAAAACAGAGTTTGAAATTTGGTAGAATATAGACCAAATTGGCTAAAAAATGTTTTGTTTGGTCCACACTGTTTTAAACTTTTTTAAATTAGTTGAAAATCTTTACAAATCAGAAACATTACATAAGAAAATTTGAATTTATAGTTTCTCTTGAAATATTTAATCTGACAATGCTAGTCTTGGGTTTTTCAGGGCAATAATCAGATGATAATGATTAACAATATGTGTCTTCCTTACATAGGCTTAGGACTCCAATTTTTGTTCCTACCTACAGCCCAGTTCATTCCTTTATACCTACTGGCCTTTTTAGGTAGTTGAATTTGTGGACCCCTGATTTTAAATATTCATGAGGTGCAATAACATCTCCTAGGGTTGGAACAGAGATTAAGAACTTTCTTCTGATTTGGTTTGTAACTTTAAATATTTTACCAATTATTTCAAACCACTTCTAAAATTGATCTAGTTTGCATATTCACTAGTCCTTTTTTAGGGATGAAGAATTTTAATGCATGACACCTAGGAACACTATAATTGACAGTTTTGTATAAAATAGGAAAAAATCAGGGGTCAGCCCAGAAGACATTATGACTGTGTCAAATCCAGAGAGGACATAATTATCAAAAAGGAAATATCATTCCTAATACTGAAAGTGACCAAGTGAAGAGTGGTAATCACACATTTTCAAGTTTTTCGGTATTGGCAGGTTTCTCTTGGTTTACTCCACATTTTCAAGTTTTTCGGTATTGGCAGGTTTCTCTTGGTTTACTCCATGACTAAAAAGCATGGTTGAATGGTGACTTCTAAGTTTTTGAGTCAGTAGAGCTCAGAGTGGATAATTTGGTGATTAGAGGGAAAGCTATTTGACCTGTTTTGAAGAGACATTTTTAAGAACAAGCTCCTTTTTTAAAAATTTAGATTATATGCTACCAGATCTATAAAAACGGCAAGGTTTATAGTATTTCTTTTATTCATATTTTATATAAGATTGTGAAAACCTCAATTAACCTGACTTTGAGGAGGAATCTGACTTTGTGGAGGAAGGTTGTTAAAAAAATTCCTCAAGGCTGGGCATGGTGGTTCACGCCTGTAATCCCAGTACTTTGGGATGCTTGAGATGGGAGGAGCTCTTGAGTTCAAGACCAGCCTAGGCAAAATATAGACACCCTGTATCTACAAAAAAATTACCCGGGCATGGTGACATGCATGGGTAGTACCAGCTGCTCAGGAGGCTGAGGTGGGAGGATCACCTGCGCCTAGGAGTTTGATTGTGCCACTGCACTCCAGCTTGGGCAACAGAGTGAGACTGTGACCCAAAAGAAAAAAAAAAAAAGATGAAGAATCCTCAAATCACTACTTTGTGTACCATTATTCCCTTAAGATTTAGAATTAGAATGATTATATTTGAAACAGTTACCTATTGGTTTTATAATATTGGATGCAGTACTCAAAACTTCCTGAGTTGCAGATTCTTCATTTAACACTGGGCAGGAGAGGAATCTCAACTCGTGTATTTGAGCTTTTCTAAGATAATGAACATAAATCTCTTAGCACAGTACCTAGGTTATATAAGAAAATTTTATTAGAGTTTGATCACAAAACTGAGACAGGCAGTTCTCAAAAGGCAGGATTGTATGTCGAGACAGAATTTGGTCCCAAGTTTCCTTGAAGTTATCTATCAACATTTCTAGAGAAAAATACTAAAAATTAAAATCATATCCACTAGAAGAGGTTACTGTGACTTTTAAAACTCCTCATATGGAACAAATTATATTCACTGATTTTAAAAAATTGCTCACATTTCTAATTAATCATGCATTCTCTTGTGGTTCATTAGAGAAATTACTAATGATGAACTCAAGTCTAGCTCATGGCTAACTACAGCATGCTCTTTCCCCTGAGAATTTACATGCAGTGGCTCTGGCTTCCAAGAGTTTTGCCACTCTTTCATTCCCAAAAGTATTTCACTGCTATTGCTGTTTTTGATACCCCTGGAAAGGCCTGTGCCTCCATTTGCTGTTTGTTTCATTCCTCTGCATTCTCTTCTTCCATACTAACCTCTTACTGGGTCAATTTTATCCTTCCTGATTGCCGATAAAATTTGCCCCCAGGCAATTACTTCTCTACCTCTCACCACTAAAAGATTTAGTTTCCCTTATATCTCCGAACATGTGAAAAGACTCCAGGCCCCTGTGCAAGTTCCTTGCCTTCCAGACCAAGTGGAGCCCAGTAGAGAGCAAAAGCCCTTCCCCTGGTCTTTGATTTAAATGTTTCCCAATTCCCTGCTAGACCCAAAGTTTCTTAATCTCAATTTTATGGCTCTATATTTTGTATCCATTGGCTTTACTTTACATGATCCAATAATGGCCACTTTTCCGATACCCTTAACTTTTATCACTCCACGTTTCTTAGTCTCTTATTATACACAAATCTGAAACAGAAGATATTCCCATAATCAGCTCCCATGGCAGACTTCCTGGCCTCTTAGGCAGGAAAAGGTATCCAGAAAAAAATTCTAAAGAGATAGGAACAAAAGCTGGAAACCATCATTCTCAGCAAACTATTGCAAGGACAAAAAACCAAACACCCCATGTTCTCACTCATAGGTGGGAATTGAACAATGAGAACACTTGGACACAGGAAGGGGAACATCACACCCTGGGGCCTGTTGTGGGGTAGGGGGAGAGGGAAGAGGGAGGGATAGCATTAGGAGATATACCTAATGTAAACGACGAGTTAATGGGTGCAGCACACCAACATGGCACATGTATATATATATATATATATATGTAACAAATCTGCACGTTGTGCACATGTACCCTAAAACTTAAGGGATAAAAAAAAAAGATACGAACAAAAATGTATAAATGCCAATGCAACCCGGAGGAGAGAAATAGGGGCAGAAGGAATAGAAAGCAGTAGACACAAAAAGAAAATGATTGACATTCGTCGAGTCTTATGTCTCCAGAATCAGTGCTGGGTGCTTGGTATGTTTATATATGTATATATATAAATAATATATGTACACATAAATATGTGCATAATATACACATATATATGTACACATGTATGTATACATAAATATATACACAAAGCATATCTATATGATCTCATTTAACTTCGTAACAGTCCACTAGGCTGTATTTCACCTCCTTTAAGATAAATAAATTGAGACTCAAAGAGACTAAAATATCTACTCAAGATTATATTCCACCAAGTCACAAAACTAAAATACAGAGTCAGATCTGGCTTATTTTCCAGTGAAGCACCTGGCTCACACAACCTCAGGTTTTAAAATCAGTCTTAATGAGGTATGCCTTTAGCAGAGCCTGAGACAGTGATTTGACTGAGTGGATTTATTGAGGGGATGCCTTCAGTAGAAAAAGATCAAAGGGGGAAAGAATGAGGCAAGTGAAGGAACTAGGTAAGGATGTCTTCTCAGCTAGGCTCTACCTGCAATCTGATCCCATGGGCAGTTCTGGAGTATGAATTAAGCCAGAGTTGGATCCACCTTGAGACAAGAGAGCTATTTGTATCCCCATGCCAGTTACTCCCTGACTGTGGTTTGTCAGGAGGGAAAGGAATGTGAACAATTAGCCCCAAGTGCCCCCAGCACCTGGAGGATGAGTGCACTGATTGTAGGATTTGGGAAGGGCACAGATGAGGAACTCTCAAGACGACATAGTTGAAAGTAGTATATTTAAAAATGTAAAAATAATTCATTTAAAAATGTAAAAGGAAATGTAAGCCCATCTTCCTTCTGAAACATGGATATAAAATCTTAATGTGAGTTTTCCCTAGAGAATTCAGAGAATTACACTTCTAAAGTATAGTTAAGAAACCAGAAAAATAGAAAACAATTGTCACAAGGCCCGAATATTGAAATCATAGCTCCATAGAAGAAACTTTTGTGAATTAGGGACAGGTATCTTCTTTTTTGTGCAAATAAATCAAGAATCAAATAGTTTAGATACCTTGACTAAGATTTCAGAAATAATAAGTAAAACAGCCAGTATTTGAGTCCAAGTTTATCAAACACTAAAGTTATTTTTCATCATCAGTAGACTGTACGTTTCAATCACAGTAACATGCTAAAACATTAGTTTTTTAACTGGCTAAATAAAAATACTGATATCGTAATCAAGATCATCATTTCAGGTCATGGTGCCAAATCATCGCTAATTCCTATTTGTTTTTCAAATGGAATTGCAGAACATATATTGTTTTAAGGAATGCCGAACCACACATTTAAAATAATAGTTTAAATTTTGTTTTCTTTCTATATCTGCTAGATAACAAAATTGACATTGTATTTTCCGTGCCCACATGAGGCTCAGTCTTGCTAATTATAAGCAAATAAACTATTGTGAAAGGTGGAATGTGATATGATTTTTTTTCTTTTTTTTTTTTTTTTTTTTTTACTGAATAGACTCATCTTCTGGATATTTAGATTCCAAATGAATTAGTAAGGCAGAAAGTCGATTAAGTACAATAAATAGACACAGTGGAAACTTTTTTCTTAAATAGCCCAGTCTAAAACACTCATTCTTCAAGTAATGTCAAGATTGGATTAGCCTGGTTAGGAGTCCATTTTCTAAATAAAATTTTGCACCTGAAATGTCACAGTTTTTACCACGCTATTATCTTCTTGAGAAAAATCAGTAGACACTTCACTCTTCTGAATATTTGATATGATGCATAATCCATTTCCATAAGGGAATTAGATTTCTCCCTGATTTGCCAGTACTATTTGCTGAGGATAGCAGAGGATCATAAAGCAATTGAATAATGTATATAATCAATCACAACTGTGTATAGTATTCAACACTTAATGTATTTCCCATTCAAATGTTAGAATCCTTAAACAGAAAGACCTTAGAAACCACCCAATTAACCACACCAAGTAGACGGACAGACATACTCTCATCACCACACACATGCACACTGAAGCCACAGTCAATTGGGCCTAAACGTGATGAATAAGTATTATCATCTTCAGGTCTAGACCTGAAGATTTATTGTTTTATTTATTGTCAGTTTTATTGGTGCTAATTATTTGAGTATTTTGAAAGGGAATAAGCAATTATAGTGAACATGGTGTCAGGTGAAAGAGATGACAAAAGTCTTAAGAGTCTGATGCATGCAAAGTGAGCAGGAAATGGAGGGCCAAAATCAAATAGGCAGGGAGAGGAACAGAAATATCACTGCCCTATGGGCTTTACTCTCTCCAATGTCGTACCACTTTAGGAAAGAAACGAACGTGGAATGATGTAACCCTTATTTTAGACTGATGTATCAAGTCTTATAAAGTACATTATTCAATTCTAGATCATTATTCCTGAGGGTCTTGTATTTTAAAAAAATACATACGTGTAATATCCTGAAATATTCTTTCAGAGAAAAAAAAAAAAAAACAGTGGCTTTTCTCTAAGACAAATGAAAATAAGACCTTTGGTGATACGTGGCTAGAACATGTATTTATTAAATTACCTGGGCAAACCAGCAACAGGAGATGAGTTAGTAACAAGGGAATCTCATGGTCTGAGCCCTCTATCTTTATGCCATATCTACGCCACCTTAGATTATCAGAGTCTAGTTCCAAAGTTACCTTTTCCGTTAAGTTTTCCCTGATCTCTTCAGTCTAAAATAACATCTCATTAAAATCTGACTTCCTGTTCAGTATTTACTCTTCTGCTATAAAACCAAATTCTTAAAATCTGGCATTATATCTTGGTTTACCTTTATAACCTGACACCCAGTTAAATATATAATACTTGTCATTGCTAACTTTGTGGAAGCCAATTACAGAAAAAAGTGACTAAAATCCCAACTCGATGTACCAATATATACTTTATTTTTTAGAATATGGCAAAGATCACTAGACTAGAACACTAATCAAAACGTACTGATAAATGTATAAAGCTCTAAAGGATATGATGTGGTGCTGCCATATGATCATCATTATTACGAGTATACTCACTATTGAATCAGAAGTGCAATCACAAAAGTACTGTAAAAAGAATTAAGCTGCCTGACAGAGGAAAATTTAAAGCATTAATTCTTTTCAAATACTATTTGATCATCAAGACACATTCTTATTTAATCATTTCTAAGATCTCATATCATGAGTTACAGCAAAGGGATTTGCTTGAAATAACTTCAAGGGTAATGCTTATAGTCTCAAACTAATACAATTTTACAATTCTAGGATATTTCTGAGAGTACAGTAGCTACTTCTCAAGCTAATTAAGAGATGAGACTATGTAGGGGAATTAGAATTGCACTGTCACATAGGAGTCCAAAATTATAGTTTCAGATTTCTACCAATACACTATAAAGTTATTTGATTTTACCCATTGATCCTTCTATAAAATGGGACCTTTATGTCATTTTCAGTGTTTCATGTATCTAAGATGTCTCAGTTAATGGCTAATTGAGGAAACCTTTATGTCTGAAGTCTGGTGTAGAAAATACTTAGAAAGAAGAGCACATAATTCTCCTTTCAACAAATTTGAAAATATTAGAGGACACGGATCCATCACCCTCCCTCCCCTGCCACACACACACACACAGAGGCATGTATACGTATACAGAAACTAAGGAAGGAAAAAGAAGCTTTAAGGACATATTTGATCAATAATGATATATTAAAGGTATACTAAAATGCCAAAGAATCAGGAATGCAGATATTAAAGTTTTACTCAGTTGATTAAAATGAGATAGAATGGGTTTGAAAAAGCTCACGTGAGGAAAGGAGACTTGAGAAAAGACAGGCATAGAGATGTACTTTTAAAGTTCATTAGGTCTGACCACTCAATTGTATCCAATATGCAAAGGTAACGATGATGCAATTGCTTACATTACAATGGCATTCTCTTAAGTACCAATACACCCTTGCTTGTTTAATAATAACTTGTTTTTACTGATAATATTTGTCAGTGTTACAGAATCACTTTCATAGAGTTTAATAGATACAGACCTTCAGGATAATATCCAATTGTTTCAAGAAAAACATGTGACTATCTCAAAATGTTTTTAAACACAGAGTCTTCATAAATGTACTTATAATTTTTATTCCTAGTAATATATAACTTGTAATATTGCAATCACTGGGAATGATGCTTTTTAAAAAATGTTTGGGAAACGGAAATGGTAAAACATAAAATGTACTACTCAAGGACAAAAGTGATCTTAATCTCAATCACTTATTTGGTGAACAACAATGAGAAAATTAATTAAAATGTCTTGTCTTCAATTTTCTCCCCTAAAATTCTTTCTTTCCTTCTTTATTTTACTCATTTACTCCACAATTATATTTATGAAGTTTCAGGCATCACGGTAGTCACTGGAAATACAGAAATAAAAGATATAGTAATGACCTCAAGAAAAGTATATACTAGTTACAAGAAAGTAAATAAATCAAAAAGAAAGTTCATCCAAACTAAATTTGAACCACAAATAGAAACTAATTAATTATTCTACTAAGCTCCAACAGAAGAAATCACTGATTGCTGTGAAAGTACATATAACACTAGGGCTCCTAAGTAGGGCTGGATGAGGTGAGGAGGGTAGAGGACGCAGGCACAACTTACTGGAGAAGATAATATTGGAGTTTAATGGAATTAGACTGCATGGGGTAAGAGTAGGCATAAAAAATCTATGAATATGTGAGGAACATATGAAAAGCGTGAAACGAGAATGAGCATGGTGTTGCTGGAGTGCAACGTGAAGATGAAAGACAAATGTAAGAAATAAGGGCAGACTTAGAGGTAGGCCATGTGGACAGGGTCAGTATGTGCTAAATAATTGGGGTTTTATAATGACTGTTTAATTAAGGATGGTCCTTGAAGTATTATAAACAGCAGAATGACTTGATTAGTTTGCATTTTAGGAAAGGTTATTCTAATATCAGTGAGGAAAATGGCTTCGAATAGGATCATACTAAAGCCAAGGAAATCAGTAATAAGATACAGAATGACTTAAAGAAGAGATAAGTGCAATGGGGTGTTAGAGGAGAGCGAGGCACAGGAGACATTGTGCACAAAATATGGTTTAGATATTATTCCATGTTACAGTTATTAGAGGAGAGAGTCAGGGATGGCTGCCAGGCTTCTCATTTGGGTCTTGCATGAGTTAGTTTTGGCTGAATAACAATCACAAAATCTTAATGACATATAATAATACGGACTTATTTCTTGTTCACACAACTGCTACTGTACCTTGAGCATGACTGGGATTGACTCAGAGCATCAGGTTTGGTCCAAATGTGCTTCACATGTCTCTCAGCCTTCTTTGACTAACACCTGCCTGAAGCATCTTCTTCTCATCATGAAAGGAAGGTGCATAAGCAACAAGCCCAAAAGCCTTTTAAGCCTTTATTGTGTCATACACACCACTTTTGCATTAACCAAAACAAGTGATGTTGGCAAAAGCTGAAGTCAAATGGTGGTAAGTTCACTCTCTATGAAGCCATAACAGACACATGTATACATAATACTACTTCAGGCAGGTGAAGAACTCAGTCCAATAATTCAGTTTATCACAAGCACCATGTCAATGGTGGGAGAATTCCTAAGAAAATGAATTAAAAGAAAGAGCATGATTTGAGCATAGACAAACAGAATTTGGGTTTGGACATATTGAGGCACCTCTAGCACTTGAAATCACAGCTTATATATAGTTGTGTATTGACTATACTGTTAGGAGAATCATATCTGTGTTGCGAACACAGATCGGAAGTTGTCAGTATGGATAGTCACAAGAGTCTGTAGAATGAAAAACAAAGAGCCTGGGGGAAAGAAGCCCAACATTTAAAGGATGAGCAGCAGCACAGAGGAAAATGAGATAAATGGTAAAGATATAGGACAAAAAGAGAGTGACTCTGTGTGCTAAAACTGCATAGGGGTCCAGAGAAGAAAGGACTCAGAATTCTCAATTGGATTTAAAACTAAAAGAGCACTCATGGCCTTTAACAGAATCATTTCAACATATTAAAGTTAGAATCCAGGTTTATCCCAGGAAAGATTACTACTGTCATTCCAGCTGCCCCAGTATTATCTATTTCCTCAACCCTCTCATTCACTCCCTTTCCCATTCAGAGCAAAAGCAAATCTATGTCTTCTGTTGGTACAATTCTCTACATCTTCAGCACTCAGACCACCAAAATAACTACCGTATCCTAAAAGAACTTCCTAGCCAGTCTCCTACCTCCAATCCTGTCCCCATTGCAATCCATTTTCACATTACAAACAGACTAATCCTCAAAAACAACAATCAGATAATCAGTATATACTTCCCACTGTAAAATACCACTCCACACCAACAATATCTTAGCATGGGAAATCCTATGTGGTTTGACCTCTCACAATCTCATCTTTTACTACTCTCCCTCCAGGCCAATATATTTCACCCATTTTATCCTTATGTATCGATGCCAATCATCCTAACATCATTCCCAACTCAGGACCTTTGCTCTAGCTGGTCCCTAATCTGTAGTGTCTCCTCTGCTAGACAGCCAGCTTCTTAAAATCTGAGATAAGGTCTACCTGAAAATTCTCTTTTCACAGATTTCATATTGCTGAACTTTCTAACAATTGAGATATCAGCTTAAATGAAGCATTCCCTGAACATTGAAATGATTAGCCTACTAGTTACTACTCTGCCTACGTCGTAGACGTGAACTTATTTTAATTATCTATGTTGTACTTGTCAGTATCTGATTTTGTTTTATTTTTCATTTCTCCAATATTCATACAGATATATTGCCCTATTCAAAAGTTATATTCATAGCTCCCAAACATAGAACTGGATCTCACACATAGTAAGTATTAGTAACTATTTGTTGAATAAATGCAGTTTTGTATTAACTGCAGTGATCAAAGAAACTGGAAAACCTGTGTATGAAAAAACAGTAAAACTTGACTGAAACAAAAAGGAGGGATGATCAATACCTATGGGGAATAGCTATATCCATATGATTATGTATGTACGCATGTATTTGATGAAAGTAATTTTGGCATTTTTAAATGCCGGTGGGAGTAAAATTTGGGAGAACAAATAAAACAGAAGATAGAGAAAATAATGAAGAATAACAGCTCTTGAGGAAGTGAAAGGTAGTATATCTAGAATATGAGTGGAGTTACGAGCCATTGAGAGAAAAAAGACACTTCTTCCACTTAAACTGGCAAGAAGAACAGATATAAATACTCGATTATTTTTTCTTTCTCAAAATTACTATATACCTACCATCATATAATCTACTTTTCTCATGTTTCATGCATATTTTCCTCTCTTTAGAGAGTCTCATATGGCGTCATTTTATTGGCCGTGTAAATGCTCTTCATAAACATGTATTACATTGATTTAACCAGTATATTTTATTATTTGACAACAGGAAGTTTGTTTTCAGTCATTCATTATTATACATAGAATTGCAACAAAGGATATATAAAATATATGTGGAATATGTACATAGTTTTGCATGGGCCTTTGAATACTTCTATGGCAAAAATTTCTAGAGTTGAAGTAATTGAAGACTTTTAAGTCTTAAGAAATATATTGCAAAATTAGCCTCCAAAATAGTTTCTACCTCCAACTCTGTTTCCTTCTACTTTCATGAAGGATAGGTACCATCTATTGAAAATGTTTCTAATTTGATAAATATTGTAGTTTCTTTTAATGGTAATTTCTTTGATTTCTAGTAAATTTAAAATTTTTGTGTACATATTGTCCATTTAGATTTATTTTGTGAGTTGTTTGTTCATGTCAGCTGTCTATTTTTGTACCACAGCAATTGCTTTTTTATGACTTTTCATAGCTCTTTCTGTGTTTACATAATATTTAAGAGTAGCATATAATAAATTATTATTCACAGATTAACATATCATGGTAATATACATCATCATATTATGTAGAACAACGGGAAAATTGTTGCCAATGCTAATATGACAAACCATTGGCTTTAAAATTCATCCCATTTCAAGGATGTTAAAGTGTGAAAAAAGCAGTATATTGTTATAATAGGCAAATTAATGAACCTTAAAGATGCTGTATGGGTCAAGGTTCTCCAGAGAAACAGAACTGATAGGATACATATAGGAGGAGATTTATTATGGGAATGGCTCACAGGATTTAGCCTTTGCTAAAGAGTCCAATAATATGCTGTCTGCAAGATGGAGAACCAGGAAACCTAGTAGTGTTAATTCAGTCCAAGTCCAAAGGCCAGAGAACCGGGATGCCTTGGTTTAAGTCCTGCAGTCCAAAAGCCTGAGAACCAGGAGCTGTAATGTTCAAGGACAGGAGACGATGGATGTTCCATCTCAAGAGAGAGCGAATTCATTCTTCCTCCACCTTTTTGTTCTACTTGAGCAAGATCTCAACAGACTGGATAATGCCTACTCACATTGGTGAGGGTGGATCTTCATTACCCTGCCTACCTGTTCAAATGCTGATCTCTTCGGGAAGCACTTTCACAGACCCACCCAGAAATAATACTTCACCAGCTATCTAGGTGTCTCTTAACCCAGTCAAGCAGGTAAATAACACTAACCATTACAGTTGTCCATACTCAAATCCCCAGAAAACGTGAATATGTTATGATAACATGGAAAAAGAGACTTTGCACATGTAATTAAAGTCACTGAACTTAAATTAAGATGACTGTGGATTATCCAGATAAGCTAGGGAATAACATGAGTTCTTAAAAGGAGAGAAATTCTCTGACTGGAAACAAAAGTGATGTGGCAGGAGACTTCAACAAGATCCCAAGAATAAGAATTCAGTGTGCCATTGCTCTCATGTAGAACCATGTGATAAGAGACACCTCAAGGACCTAAGGGTAGCTGCCATCTGATAGCCCACAAGGAAACAGGGATTCCTTACTCCAACTACATGCAACCAAATTCTGCCAAAAACATAAAACAGCTTGAGAGCAAATTTTCCTCTAGACAAGAGCCCAGGCTGACTGATGCCTTAATTTTGGCCTCATAAGGCCCAGATCAGAGAAAACACCTGAGCCCACTCTGATATCTGACTTGCAGAATTGTGAGACAATAAATGTATATTGTTTGAAGCCATTAAGTTTGTGGTAATTTGTGACAGCAACAGAAATCTAATATGATTACAGAGTAATGAAATAAGGCATATGAATTCAGAAGGATAATTAAGTTATAAAATCTAAAATTTACAAGATTTAGAGCTGAATGATTTTATGATACCAGGGATGGGATAGAACAAATTTTATATTAAAGTAAATGAGGGGAAATCCATGGAGTTTTAAAATCAAAATGTAATGTTATCAATTGTAAAGTTTTAATTTATAGGCTAGAACTACATTGGAAACTTAAAGCTTGTATATTATTGATATTTGAAATTTTTTCCTTGTCTTCCACCAATTTTATAAATTACTCAGTTGTTTCTGTAAAATATGCCTCCCTACTGGGACATATCATCAGACAACCTAAAGTAATAAAAAGTTGTGTGTTTTTGTTTCACTGGATGAAATACAGATAAAAGATAGAAATGTAAATTTACTTCTGAGACAAAATTCTAAAGAGGTAATTAAAAAAACTAACCACTATTATAAATGGACACTTCAGGTTATAACTTTTAAAGTGAAGGAGAATTACTCTGAGATTGTAAGTTAAATAAAAGAAATGCTTATAAAAATATGAGAGTAGCTAAGTTGATTAACAGACCCAAGAAGTGATAAAGTTTTTCAAATATTATTGCATCTTGCCATTTAATTACTGCATCATTCAATTCGAAGAAGTTGCAAAACTTTTTCCATCTTATACTTCTCTAATAATAGGTAAATAATTTCAAAGATGCACTACTTATTCCATGGTATCTCATATTTGATGATAACTTAAAGACATCAGCTTGTATTCTTATCAAAAGCCTGTTTAACATGCCTGCAAACCTACCTGAAAACGTAATGTGAATTGGCAAGAGACAGAACACAGCCTGTCAATATGAGATTACTTTAAAAAAGAAGGTCCCCACAAATAAGGATAATGATTCTAAACCAGGAAATTATTTAAGTGTTGTATTCCTTAATAGACTTTAATGTGATTATTATGTCTAAGGACCTACTAGTATGCTGATCCTCTACATAATGGTTGGGTGAAGTGTGTGTTTCATTTTGCTTCTGCCCTTGTCTTATACTTACCTCTCAAGATAGCTCAGCCAAAACAGATGATAGGAATGTATACCAGAGCAGGGGGTAATGGAGTGCTTTTAATTTTTTTCTCTTAAATTCAAAGGTCTGAGGGAGCTACTTTGATAAATTCAGTTGGAAATTACTTCCACCCAAGTTCATTCTAAGGAGAAATACTAGTGAATCAGGGAATTCAGTAGTTCTTTCCAGTAATTTATTTAACACAATGATGATGTTGACTGGAGATGATCCGACATTATGTTGTAATATATTGTTGCTAGATTATTGCTATGCAAACACATAGAAGCGAAATTCTTTTAGCTAAGAGATTTGCCTACATATTTGAATACAAATGTTTATTTGTTAATGATATTTAGGGTAAAGCATATAGGAAAATTACTTTAATAACATATACATATAATAGTAAATTAATATAATTATAATAATTTCCTATTAGATAACTTACTCATCATTTTCTTACCAGCACTTAAACACAATATCCAGAACAAATGACTGACGCATAGATGCTGAATAAATGAATGGCTGCAACCCTCCCTGTGTTTTAAGGCAATACATTCTATAAACAATGGCAGTAGCAGAAAATACCAAGTAGGCTTGGTCTTCCACACTGCTGACTTTCTGGACCTATAACATAAAAATGAGTCGTGGCTGAAAAAAAAAAAAAAGAACAAAGGAAAGAAAGCCAACTGTAAAGGTCACAAGGTATCTTGTTGAAAGTCACAGACCTAATTTTCATTTTCCATTCTCCCACCTATTGTTGGTTGATCTTGGGCAAGTAGTTTAGCTCCTCAAGTTTATTTTCCACATTTGTAAGTGGTGATAATAATACCAGTTTATAAGAGTGCTTTGAAGATTAAATGTAATAATATCATTGATTGTCTTGTAACATGTAAATCTAAAATAAATGATTATTATAAATAATTTCAACCAAATTAGCAAAAATAGTTTTTAGCTTACTTACTTTGTAATGAATGTTTAAGAAGACATCTTTCATTTATTTTCCTTGTTAAGTGGAATTCTTTCATTAACTTCTCTTGAATCTTCACTGATTTGCATTGCATCTCGCTAATATAGGATGAAGCCAACCATTACTGATTGCATTATGATTAACTTTGCTAGTTTGTCATTTTCAAACAGTGAAGGATTACATGGCAATGATATCCCTTAATTAGTTAAACAGTTATCATTTATAAATTTGAAGGTAGATTATATTTCAATGAATTTAAATGTATTATGACCACAAAAAAGCTAATTCTCTTGTTCATGGATGTGGGATGTTTGAAATTGCATTTATTATGAGGTCATTAAGTCAGGGAGAGTTACCGCTTTCCTCAAAGACAGACCAAGTAGTTCTGTGAGAAGACTATGTCTATATCTATAGTCTGAATTTGTCATTGGTAAAGTAAATGAGAGTGTGATGGTCCATAGTGAGACCTGGGAAAATCTCATCAAGGTGAATACAGTTTAATTATGCTATCAGTCTTCATTCCATTTCTTTCTACACTTTTATCCCCAGGAGTAATGGAATATTTAAAACAGACTTTCACCACTCTTATTATTTGGAAGTTTTGCCTCGTGTTGCCTACAATCTGCTGTCATAGAACATACACTTTAGAGCCAGTTTTGCCTCTGCAGTCACTTAATTGCAGAAGCCTATACACATTGAAGAAAATATTTTAACTACTAATTCTCTTTTTTAATGAAAAACTCTGAATTACTTTATTCATTCATTATTCAGAAGGTGTATTTATCGTGTGTGTGTGTGTTTCCAATATAAAAGAAGTATAGGCTTGGAGATAAGAATACATCCAGTGGATACATATTTCCCTCCCAAATATGGTAGCACACCTTCCTAGAGAAAAAATATAGCACCCAAATATGATAGCACCTTCCTAGACAGAAAATTCACCAGTCACAGCATTAGGAGAACATAACTATTTTTAAAAGGAACATTGAAACAAAATGTTAAATACACTGTCAAAACAAAGAATGGTTCCCCTTTTATTCACACTGCTTACCAAATGGAATACATTTGAATAAAACAGTGCCTTGACTACTTGAAGGCATTGATTAAACGCTTCGGCACAGCCACACTTTAAAAACTCCATAAATTTGTCAGGTTCTTATACCATGTCTTTAGTTTCCTTCTGTCTTGTAGCTTTGGTTTGTTGGGGTTAATTTTCATACAAAAATAGATAAAAATAAAGATATAACACAGTGTGATGCTGTTTGATTATATTTTATAAGAGGTCTTTGCATTACTTCTAGAATTTAATTGTCTCCAAAAACATAACAACAAGAAATTAGAAGCCTACGAATCAAAATGTCTTATGTGATTATATTCTACTAAATTACAATGAAAGTGAAAAGCAGAATTCTCAATATTTAACTGTGCATTAAAAATTGTCTACTTTAATTAAATCCCATATGTCTATTTTGGCTTTTGTTGCCATTGCTTTTGGTGTTTTAGTCATTAAGTCTTTGCCCATGCCTATGTCCTGAATGGCATTGCCTAGGTTTTCTTCTAGGATTTTTATGGTTTTAGGTCTTACGTTTAAGTCTTTAATCCATCTCGAGTTAATTTTGGTATAAGGTGTAAGGAAGGGGTCCAGTTTCAGTTTTCTGCATATGGCTAGCCAGTTTTCCCAATGCCATTTCTTAAATAGGGAATCTTTTCCCTATTGCTTGCTTTTGTCAGGTTTGTCAAAGATCAGATGGTTGTAGATGTGTGGTGTTATTTCCGAGGCCTCTGTTCTGTTATATTGGTCTATATATCCGTTTTGGTACCAGTCCCATGCGTTTTGGTTACTGTAGCCTTGTAGTATAGATTGCAGTCAGGTAGTGTGATGCCTAAGCTTTGATCTTTCTGCTTAGGATTGTCTTGGCTATATGGGCTCTTTTTTTGGTTCCACATGAAATTTAAAGTAGTTTTTTCTAATTCTGTGAAGAAATTAAATGGTAGCTTGATGGGGATAGCAGTGAATCTAAAAATTACTGAGAGTAGTATGGCCATTTTCACGATATTGATTCTTCCAGTCCATGAGCATGGAATGTTTTTTCATTTGTTCGTGTCCTCTCCTAATTTCCTTGAACAGTGGCTTATAGTTCTCCTTGAAGAGGTGAAGAATTACATCCCTTGTAAGTTGGATTCCTAGGTATTTTATTCTCTTTGTAGCAATTGTGAACGGGTGTTCACTCATGATTTGGCTGTTTGTCTATGATTGGTGTATAGGAATGCTTGTGATTTTTGCACATTGATTTAGTAACCTGAGACTTTGCTGAAGTTGCTTATCAGCTTAAGGAGATTTGGGGCTGAAATGATGGGCTTTTCTAAATATCTAATCATGTCATCTGCAAACAGAGACAATCTGACTTCCTCTCTTCCTATTTGAATACCCTTTATTTCTTTCTCTGGCCTGATTGTCCTGGCCAGAACATCCAACAATATGTTGAACAGGAGTGGTGACAGAAGTGATCCTTTTCTTGCACTGGTTTTCAAAGGGAATCCTTCTAGCTTTTGCCCATTCCGTATGATATTGGCTGTGGGTCTATAATAAATAGCTCTTATTATTTTGAGATACATTCCATCAATATCTAGTTTATTGAGAGATTTTAGCATAAATGGGTGTTGAATGGTTTTGAATGCCCTTTCTGAATGTATTGAGATAATCATGGTTTTTGTCATTCGTTCTGTTTATGTGATGGATTACATTTATTGATTTGCATATGTTGAACCAGCCTTGCATCCCTGGGATGAAGCTGACTTGATCACGGTGCATAAGCTTTTTGATTGCTGCTAGATTCAGTTTGCCAGTACTTTATTGAGAATTTTCTCATCAATGTTCATCAGGGATATTGGCCTGAAATTTTCTTTTATTGTTGTATCTCTGCCAGGTGTTGGTATTAGGACGATGCTGGCCTTACGAAATGAGGTAGGCAGAAGTCCCTCTTTTTCTAGTGTCTGGAATAGTTTCAGAAGGAATGGTACCAGCTCCTCTTTGGACCTCTGGTAGAATTTGGCTGTGAATCCATCTGGTCCTGGGCTTTTTGTTGTTGTTGTTGTTAGGCTATTAATTACTGCCTCAATTTCAGAACTTGTTATTGGTCTATTCAGGGTTTCGAATTCTTCCTGGTTTAGTCTTGGGAGGGTGTATGTGTCCAGGAATTCATCCATTTTTTCTAGATTTTCTACTTTATTTGCATAGCGGTGTTTATAGTATTCTCTGATGGTAGTTTGTATTTCTGTGAGATCAGTGGAGATATCCCCCTTATCACTTTTTATTTTGTCTATTTGGTTCTTCTCTCTTTTCTTCTTTATTAGTCTGGCTAGTGGTCTATTTTGTTAATGTTTCCAAAAAGCAGCTCCTGAATTCATTAATTTTTTGAATGGTGTTTGTGCCTCTATCTCCTTCAGTTCAGCTCTGATCTTAGTTATTTTTTGTCTTCTGCTAGATTTTGAATTTGTTTGCTCTTGCTTCTCTAGTTCTTTTAAGTGTAATGTGAGGGTGTCAATTTGAGATCTTTTCCACTTTCTCTTGTGAGCATTTAGTGCAACGAATTTCCCTCTAAACACTGCTTTAGCTGTGTCCCAGAGATTCTGGTACATTGTGTCTTCATTCTCATTGGTTTCAAAGAATTTATTTATTTCTGCCTTAATTTCGTTATTTACCCAGCAGTCATTCAGGAGCAGGTTGTTCCATTTCCATGTAGTTCTGTGGTTTTGAGTGAGTTTCTTAATCCTGAGTTCTAATTTGATTGCACTGTGGTCTGAGAGACTGTTATGATTTCTGTTTTTTATATTTGCTGATGAGCATTTTACTTCCAATTATGTGGTCAATTTTAGAAAAAGCGTGATGTGGTGCTGAGAAGAATTTATATTCTGTTATATTCTGTTGACTTGGGGTGCAGAGTTCTATAGATGTCTATTAGGTCTGCTTGGTCCAGAGCTGAGTTCAAGTCCTGAATATCCTTGTTAATTTTCTCTCTCATTGATCTGTCTAATATTGACAGTGGGGTGGTAAAATCTCCCACTATTATTGTGTGGGAGTCTAAGTCTCTTTAAGAATTTACTTTATGAATCTGGGTGCTCCAGTATTGGGTGCAGATATATTTAGGACAGTTAACTTTATAAAAAAGTCAGGAAACAACAGATGCTGGAGAGGATGTGGAGAAATAGGAATGCTTTTACACTGTTGGTGGGAATGTAAATTACTTTAACCATTGTGGAAGACAGTGTGGCGATTTCTTAAGGATCTAGAACTAGAAATACCATTTGACCCAGCAATCCCATTACTGGGTATATACCCAAAGGATTATAAATCATTCTGTCAAGACACATGCACACATATGTTTATTGCAGCACTATTCACAATAACAAAGACTTGGAACCAACCCAAATGTTCACCAATGATAGACTGGATAAAGAAAATGTGACACATACACACCATGGAATACTATGCCATCATAAAAAAGGATGAGTTCATGTCTTTTGCAGGGACATGGATGTAGCTGGGAACCATCATTCTCAGCAAACTAACACAGGAACAGAAAACCAAACACCACATGTTCTCACTCACAAGTAGGAGCTGAACAATGAGAACACATGGACACAGGGATGGAATCATCACACATTGGGGCCTGTCGAGGCGTGGGGGATAAGGGAGGGACAGCATTAGGAGAAATACCTAATGTAGGTGACAGGTTGATGGGTGCTGCAAAACACCATGGCACGTGTATACCTATGTAACAAACCTGCATGTTATGCACCTGTAATCCATAACTTAAAGTATAATTTAAAAAAATAAAAGAACATCAAGCAATTGGAAGACGTATGGGGAAACTGACAGAATCCAGAACTAGACAGTCGTGCTGAAATATTTTAAGGCATGAATTCGCTTAAAAAATGTCTCAGTGTTAAAAGAAAATTTCAATTTATAGTGTAGAAATTACAAAGTTGTGTCATTTTTTGGACAGCTCTAAGTTAATAAAATAGCATAAACCAAAAAAAATTGTCTACTTTACAATATGCCATTCCCCCTAGCCTATCTTGTTGATTTATGTCTCC
Source organism: Hylobates moloch (assembly GCF_009828535.3). NCBI lineage: Eukaryota > Metazoa > Chordata > Mammalia > Primates > Hylobatidae > Hylobates > Hylobates moloch. The sequence continues at coordinate 28,301,562 of NW_026652281.1, forward strand.
TTCTCTCCCTCCCTGCCTTCCTCCCTTCTTTCCTTCCTTCTTCCCTCTTTTTCTTCCTTCTTTTTCTTCCTTTCCCTTTCCCTCTCTCTTTACCTATAAAATCAAACTTAAGCCTTGTGTGGGGGATCTATCTCCTTTGGTGTGATAAAGCAGCATCCCTAATATTCTGACTTTTTAAAAGATTGTGAGTTTTATTGTAACTCTACCATATCATTTTGATATTGCTTAGTTTTCTGGAAAAGTACTATAATTATCCATACCCTGAACAAAAAGTCTACTAGGCCTACTTAAAACCTATACAAATAAATTAAATGGCTGTATATATTTATTGTAACTATAATCTTTTTTTCCATCTCTTAGGTAAAAACCCCCAAAAAACTAGTAAGTCAAAGTGCTCCTGTGAAAAAATACTAATCAATAATAAGAACAGAGTAATCGCTATGGTTTTCTAATAATGTAAAAGAAGAACGTAGTTATATTTTTTAGATTATTTAATGCTTAGACAATAGCATGATATAAAATTCAAATTCAGTCAGTACTCATAATAAAGATATAAAGCTTTTTTGGAAAGCGTTAAGATTACACACAAACCAAGAAGTCTTGGGATATATATACTGTAATAAATAATAACTTCTAATGAGTGAAGTAATATAATTGGTGTTACATATCTCAAAACTGAAGCACAGACTAAATTAATATGGAAACTAACAGGAGGTCTTGGGCATAAACTGTTATGGCCCTTTTCCTTCATAGCATATCTAATCTCAATAAGTACAAAAGCTCAATATCTGTTATATCAGTCTAGCATTAATTTGGGCATTAAGGTTATACAGTATGATTAGGGTGTTGTCAAGTTAGATAACTAGTTAAAAGTGAATTAGACTAACTCCATGAATGTATTCATCAAAGTGACTGCATTGTCAGTGTGTTATATTCAGATACTTTGACCTCTATTTCCTCAAGATAGAAGCTTACTTTTTATCACAAAATTGAAGAACTTAAATAAATTTGCATTCCATGCTTTTACTTTGTCTTCTTGTGACAGAAATATTTTTATTTCTGAAGCTTTTGATTAGAACAGGGTCAAGAATCCCAACACAGCTCTAGCATTTAATCAGGATTTATTAAGCAATTTAATGTTGAATTAAGGGAGGATTTAACTAGAATTTATTGAGAAACTTAGACAAAGTCAGAAAACAAATGTAATAACCTCAGACAGAAGTTGTAATGCACAGACTATATAAAGATTATATGTGCTATTATTTGGGGATATACTGTAAGAAGCCAGTGACATAAGAAAGATGTAGAAGAGATTATGCCTTTGAGAACGATGAAAGCTGCCTAGGCCTCTGATTTGGTTTGTTGCAATATAGCATGTCTACTCACTCTTTACCAAAAATTTGTCAGCAATAATCACTTCCATATAAATTAATTATTCAAGGATCATTAAAAGAGAATTTTAGGACAGACGGACATGTTTAAGAGATCTTAACTATTAATTATGTGAGGATTTTCTAACGAATCTATAAAGACCATTCATATCCATATTAACAATACCCACTGTCAAGTTATACCAGTGTTCTTTAAAAAAAAATGAGCAAATAGCTGGGACTCAAAAAAATTAGTATCCCCCCCAAAATTATGCCTGAAATAAACAGAAATAAGAATATATCAGTTAGTCTTGAATCTGGTAAAATTGGAAAGATTTTCCTTGCAATTAAAAGGTATTGAAAGACCAGTTTCTAAAACTCTTATAATGCAAGTCCTCTTGGTAAGCAATCTTCAATACACTCTTCTACATTCCTGCCTCTAGTTACTTCTCACAGGATAATAACTCGTGACAGGTCTTTTTGGTTCTGTCACTCGTGTGTGCCTCATGCTTAGCAATTTCCCTAGTCCCATGCAGTGGTGGCTTAAATTCCGTTTCTTTTAGTGGAGAAGACCATTTATTTGTAATTTTCCTCAATCAAACACTCATATTTAGTAATTATCTCCTCACCATTTTGTTCTTAAAATGCATCATACTTAAACTTTCTTAAGGAATTTATTTTATATCTATAATAGACATAACCAGATTTTTGAATTCCATAAGTGGATCATATTTATTGAGAAGATAAGAAGAGTTTATCATTAGTCTTAAAATCTCCATATCATAGATATTTAATGTATTATAGAGAAAGTAAGTCACAAGGACTTCAGTAGCAAAGGAAGCTTCCTTCAGCTAGTTCTAAGCTGCTGTCAAGTTCTTATCCTTCCTTTGTGAATGTAATGAAATGTATTTTTCTTGTTAGTAGTACGATATGGCAGTGGTGCTGATTATAGTCCTGAAAGACACAATCCTGAATGCCATTACTCCAGATGTTGAAATCCCTAAAAATCAGTATCTTTAAAAATCAAAACTTTTAAAGTTTCAAATCTCCAATGTCCAACATGCTGAAAATTACAATCTTAAAATATTAAAATCCCAAATGTTGAAATCCTGGAAGCCAAATTCTAGAAAACGGATTCATGCATTTTCAGTTGTGTATAAAAGAGTTGCATCATGTTAGTGGTTTCGTGTTAGGTGGAACTAATACCTTGTTATTTTATTTGGAAATTAAGTACGAGTTAAAGAGATGTGTTTATGGGTGCCAAGTTACCAAGGAGTAGACTTGTGGGACTTAATTTGAGGTGTCACTTTGGCTGGATTAAGGAATACTTTGAAACCCACTGAAGCACTATTTTGAGTATACCTGTGAAGGTGTTTCCAGAGAAGATTAATGTGAGTCAGAGTAGACTAGGTGGGGAATATCTGCCATCAGTATTCGGGCAGCCACCATCTAACAGAAGAGAGGCCCAGAGAGAACAAATGCAGAAGGTGAATTGGTCTTTCTCTGATAGCTGTGACAGATTTTTCTTTTGCTGCCTTGGACCTCAGAACTCCAGACTCACCAGCCTTTGGACTTAGACTGAGCCACACTACTGGCCTCACAAGGTCTCCAGCTCACAGATCGCCTCTTTTAGGACTTCCTAACCACCATAATTGCATAATTAGTTCCCCTAATCTCCTCATAGATAGAGATAGATAGATAGATAGCTATATACACAGAGATATAGATATGTAGATATACATATATATACACACATATACATATACATCTAACCTATTGGTTCTCTGGAGAATCCTGATCAACACAGATTTGGTATCGGGGAAGCCAGATATCATTCCTTTTTACTGTATTCCTTACAACACAATGAAAGAGGTCTGTGAAATTGTTCCCTGGCAAAAAAAGGCTATTATAAGAGTAAGAGGCTACTTAACGGCAAAAGATAAAAGTTTTTAAAGTTAATTACTATTAGTGCTGCAAAAGCAAAAAATCATTTAGTTGCAACAGTTGAGCATTAATCAGACTGTCAAATATATAGTCTGATTATTTTATATATATATACTTACAAAATTTGTAGGCCACAACCACTGTCCAAATACAATTGCAGGGAATGTTTTGAAAATCATAGAAAGGGTGAGCACACAGGTAAAAAATACAAGAAATCTCCTCTAGGAAATTATTCTATCATAAGACTTCTGCCCCTCCACACATAGCACCAATTTGCTACACTATGTATTTCATCTTCATATCATTTCCAGTACCCAGAGATATAAATTGTGTAAAAACCTTTAGGGAATTCTACTCATTTTATGCTTTTTTTTTTTTTTCCAAATTTTACTTCACAAAATGCATTATCATAAAGTTGATTTTGCCTGTGAAGTATTGTGCATGTACATGAAAATGTTGAAACTTTCTCAATAAATGAACGATGTCGGCTGGGCCTGGGGGCTCAAGTCTGTAATCGCAGCACTTTGGGAGGCTGAGGTGGGCAGATCACTTGAGGTCAGGAGCTCCAGACCAGCCCGGCCAACATGGTGAAACCCTGTTTTTACTAAAAATACAAAAGTTAGCTCAGCATGGTGGGTGCACATCTGTAATCGCAGCTACTCAGGAGGCTGAGGTGGGAGAATCCCTTGAACCCGGGAGGTGGAGTTTGCAGTGAGCCGAGATCACGTCACTGCACTCCAGCCTGGGAGACAGAGCGAGACTCCATCTCAAAAAAAAAAAAAGGGAAAGAAAGAAAGATAGGAAAGAAGGAAGGAAGGAAGGAAGGAAGGAAGGAAGGAAGGAAGGAAGGAAGGAAGGAAGGAAGGAAGGAAGGAAGGAAGGAAGGAAGGAAGGAAGGAAGGAAGGAAGGAAGGAAGGAAAGGAAGGAAGAAAGTCTTTTTTGTGCATCTACATTTGTGAAAGATAACATTTCTTGGTATCTTGACTGCTTAGGCAACTGCATATGTGGTGATGAGCCATCATGGTTTGTAATCAATTTCATTGAAAGACTTAGGTTGTTCATCATGGTATTTCACATGATCAGAGTCATAAAGCTGGGTGCATACAATTATCATCCGTAGTAATATGTCTTTATACATTTTGCTTTTTGATCTCTTTCTTTGTGAATATGGTTTGTCTGCTCAGAACTGTCATATCTGCATGGCTGTTGTTAGTATACCTAAATGTTTATGCTTATAAAATATGTATGCTACTGTGTATTTTATTGTATAATCTCTATTACTATTAAAGTAATCTCAAATCCCCTTTTAAAAATGTAAATAGATATCTTTTAAAGATTTTTAAAATAATTTTTTCCAGAAATATATTTTTGGGATCCTGATCTTTCAAGATTTGAACATTTGGGATTACAGTACTCGAGATTGTGGTTTTTAGGTTATGACCCCAACCCATATACAGTTGACCCATAAAAAACACAAATTGGAACTGCATAGGTTCACTTACAAGAAGATTTTAAAATAAATGCAATTGGTCCTTCAGATCAGCAGATTCTGCATCTGCATCCAAACACAGACCAAAATATAGTATTGCCATTCTGCATATATGGAGGACCAACCTTTCCTACTTGAAGATTCCATATCAACCACTGTGAGACTTAAATATGTTCAGATTTTGGTATCTCCTGGGGTCCTGGAACTAATTCTCCTCAGATAGAGAGGGACAACTGTAGTAGAAAGTCTTTAGATTGAAAAAGACCAATAGCAATAAAAGCTGAGTTTAAAGTCCTACTCTGCCCCCCACTGCTTTGGGAAATTCACTCACCTCTTGAAGCCTCAGAGGCTTCATTGCACAACACAGATAATGTCCTTACCTTACAGGATTGCTGTGAAGATTCAATTCTATCATGTGGAGTCATTTGTGATTGTCATCTCTCCTGCATTCCTCACATCTGTCTTATCAGGAATCTCTTTATTTAAAATATATAAATAAGTCTACTTTACTCATCTTTGTTCTACCACTCAGCCCAAATAACTTATTATGGGCCACGGTGATGCCACCACGATTCTCAACTGTGCTCCCAGCTTTCTTTCTTACTTCTCTATAGACTTTCCTACAAACACACATCCAAAATATTTTTCTTTCACAAACTTATGAATTATATCCTATTCTTTCCTTGCTGAACACCCACCAATGGTTGAGCATTGACCTTAGTAAAAGTGTAAACCCCTTAATGTAGTCTTCTATGCCCATGATCTTACTCTTACCATTACAGCTCCTGAATCACTATTCTCTGGTAATATTGTCCTTCTTTTTGCTCTTCGAACATGCCCAGGCAATGCAGTGTTCTTTGCCTGACATGTAGACTCTTGTCATTTATACATTTGCCCAAATATTTTTCCTCAGTAGGCCCATTATTGCTCACCCTGAACTTGCTTGGCATTCTAGTCACTCTCCATCATAGAACCCGGATTCATTATCTTCACAGTACTTCTCGGTATCTGAAAATACCTTGCTGATTCGTTTTGTTTATATACTGGTGTCCGTACCCCCATCCCAAAATTTTATTCTTTAAGAATATTTTATGGATACTGACTTTGGGCAATCATAATGACACAATGAGACTGGCACAGGGGATTGATCTGGAACTCAATCAAGGCCACAGAGTCCTTTGAAAGGACTGACATGGATTCCAAGATAAAAACTTTAAAGACAGTGTAAACCTGGGGCAGTTGCTGACTATGTTGGCGACCACGTATAGTGCCAGAAATGGGTAAAAAGCCAACAAAAGGGAAAGCAGAATTGAGAGACTGAAAGGCATAATCTGTGTATTATCATTTGAAACACTTTATTCATCAGACACTATTAGAGGCAATTCTACTTCTGGATCTCCACTTTGTGTGAACCAGTAATCCCCCTGCTATTGCTTTAGCTAGTCTGGATTGAGTTTATATCATTAGTAACAAAATGAAAGCTTATTATTTCCACAAATGTCATGTAAAGACTGACTAAAAGAGTTATCATTTCTGACCGGTAAGACTAGAATAGCCCAGCTGCAGACATAGGCAGAATATTTGTTATGTTGGAGAATGCTCTAATTTTTTTAAATTGTATGCCTCCTACCACCCACTCTGCTCCCCAAATTCCAGTTTTTATAAATAGTAGATACAGTTGTTTCTAGATTAAGATTTTAAATCCTAGATTCTCCTTTACCTTGTACAAGACGATATGACATTCATTGCTCCTTAAGAAGACAATTATAAGAAAAATATTCTACATTAATTAAAGATGCAATTGCAGATATTTTTAGAGGATCCCATTTTTTCTTTTCTTGTAATTCTTTGCAGACAAGTGAGTAAATAGCATTTTGTAAGAATTTGTTAAACCATATTTTTCTATTTCATCAGGCTATCACTAAGAATGTTTAAAATTTACATGAAGCAAATGTGCATGGAATATCTTATTACCTATGCTTAACTCATGTCATACTTTAAATTAAAAAGTAATATAGGTCTTGTACATATTTTAAAATTTAGAGAGGAATTTAATCTAGAAGTCTCTAAAAACAAATAGTAAGTAACCATTTTTTCCCCGATTGCTGTTTAGCAAGAGCCTACATATTGATATTAATAATGAAGAGCTTAGATTATGAACAAGACACTGAGATAGCCTATTTCATCAGGCTAGCACTAAGAATGTTTAAATTTTACATGAAGCAAATGCGCATGGAATATCTTATTACCTATGCTTAACTCATGTCATACAGTAAATTAAAAAGTAATATAGGTCTTGTACATGTTTTAAAATTTAGAGAGGAATTTAGAAGTCTCTAAAAACAAATAGTAAGTAATCATTTTTTTCCCCTATCGCTGTTTAGGGCTAGCAAGAGCCTACATATTGATATTAATAAAGAAGAGCTTAGATTATGAACAAGACACTGAGGGAAATTTTGTATATAAAATGGTGTGTTATAAAATATTCCTTTTGCATCATGTCATGTCCAGAAATTCCAAGGATTAAAGAAATATGAGAATTGGAGAAGGACGGTTGACACTGCTGCATATACAGTATGACCTACCACAACACTCTAGAGAGAATAAGCAATAACCTGACAGGAGAAGTAAGAAAGGCATGACACCTATACATAAAAAATAATTATGTTTCTGAATAAAATTATGTCAAATGTATCTGCACTTAGTTGGCTTTCTCCAGAAGGAGTGGGAGTGATTTGATGGGAAATGATTGTCTAGGAAACACCAGTAGGAGTGCTGCACTTTACTTCCCTCTCATAGCCCCAGGAAAAACGAGACAGGGAAAGGATGAAAGGGAATGCAATCAGTAAAGTGTGTGTTATTAAATGAGTTATTCCTGTGGATAACTGGATCTTAATATTTTTGGAGAAATCTGGAAAAAAATTAGAGTTATTCCACTGAAGAAGCGAGGGAACTAAGGTACTTATATACGGACTCCAGTCAGTCATCATTTCAGGATGTGGGGGTGAGGGGAGGGCAGTAATTCCCTGCCATTTCAGTCTGGCTGTGCATGTGAGCTCCTGGCTTAGAGAATCTTTCATGTAAAAATTCAGGCACTGGCAGCTGGAGACAGGTTGGAGTGCAGCAAGACAGTAAAAGTTAGAGGAGTTGGAGCAGGCATTGGCATAATTTACTCTCATCTTCCTTGACTAACCAGGTTCGTGGTGGGGGACACAAAATGCTAGATTGACCCATGAGTTCTCCTGTAATAGAATTAACTAATGCTGACTTCCCTACATCTTGCTGATACTCTCTGGGTACATGTAATTTTAAGACTTCAGAATATTTAAAATTAAAAGCAGAATTTCCACCTGAGATTACTTCTAGTTCGTATTTCTGATACAAACAATCCTGCCTTGAAGCACAATCAAATAAATAGAATAAATGAGTGGGAAAATACCCGTGAGGCAAATTTCCTCCATGCTCTATAATAATCCATGCTCCATAATAATCCTTATTATGATTCCATTGGCACCTCCTATCATTCTTTCCTTTCACCATATAATACCATGATCCTACAATCCTACAATACGATCTTCACTATTTTGTCCTATTCTTTCTATAATTTGGCAAGCTACTCTACCAGTAAATTTTATTAAATAAAATTCTAATTTTGTCAAGAAGTAAACACTTTCCTCCCATCCACCAGGAACACACTGTCTTCCAAGCTGTGCACACACAGTCCGTTAGCTGCACAGTGAACCTATTCTCTACCTGCCTTCCCTCTTCTCAAAAATGTGTTGTGTTCCAATTATACCAAAATCCAAAAATACTTCTAAGTGCTAAGTACAAAATAGTGAAAACCCAAAGCTTATAGTTTCTTGGTTTAGACAGCATGAGTGTAAAAGAGAGCTCTTCTTTCCAGAGTAACTGAGTCTAAGTAGCCAGGAAGAAAAAACAAGCCTATTATACTTTTAATGGTTCCACAGGGAGATAGAGGAAATGTTGAAAAGAAAATTACATGAATTAGAGAAGTGTTAATGAAATGCAGATATACATCAAAATGTCTTAATTTAAAAATTCCCAACATATTAAACCATTGTAGGGTTCTGTAACAATTTTTTTTTCACCCAGAGATATGTTTCCGAAATTTTAAAGAGGGATCCCTTGGAATAGGAGAGCACAGGTGTATGTTAAGTGATTGTATAATGTTTTTCTTCTGAGAATGAAAATATGTCCTTGACAGACATGATTATGGAATTCTTCCCATATTTTACAAAGCTTCGGTTTTATACATTTCCTTACTTTCTGGCACTATAAAATGCCCTAAACTAATCTTGTATATTTCCTTCTCTAGTCTTAGAATAAGCAATTTCTTCAAGGATTCTAATAATAGGTATTAGAGAAAGGTGGTAGAAACCCAAATTTGGGCTTTACTTGTGCTGATTTTGGATGACAAAGCAAGAAAAAAATATATATATATGTAATAACCCATGTACATACAACATACACATATCTATTAATATCTCTGTGTGTGACCACTTTTATTTATATTAAGCTAAACATGACTTCATACCAATGTCTCCATTCTAATACATTTCTATATAGATCATTCTGACTTCCTCCCCTTGTCTGTAACTTCCCACCCCAATAAGAAAAAAACACAAGAAATCTAGCTCCATCTTTCCTCAAATATTTACTTAATTGTTCAATTCCAGTATACACACATAACGGTATGAGAACTATTAAACCACACCTCCGTAGGAAAACCTTTTCAACTAGGGTGCAGTGCTTTTACTCATGGTTTCTTTTGTCATTAATCTTACAGACTCCATTCATTTCCAAAGTTACCTAGGTCACCTTCTTTTTCCCCATCTTCCTCATTGAGGTTGTTTTATATATTTGTAACACAGTTACGTTCTCTTGTCATAATCTGTGTTCTTTCCCAAGATCACTCAATCTCCTAAATGATTTTTTAAAATTGCACATATTATGGTTATGTTGTAAAGTTTTAGGAGTTTTAACAAATGCACAGTATCATGTATCTATTATTATAATATCATACAAAACAGTTTCATATACTGAAAAAACTTGCCTGAGCTTCACTCATTCAACCCTCTTCCCAAATCTCTGGTAATTACTGATCATTTTAATATATCTAGACTTTTGATTGTTTCAGAATGCCATATCATTTGAATCCTATGATATGTAGCCTCCACAGACTGGGTTTGTTTGCTTATAAGCTTTGTTTTTTCTATCTATATATCTAATTTTTTTTGTATTTACACAGATGATATTTAGATTCTTCACTAATGCTGACTCAATTAGGTGGCCCATAAGGAGTTACACCATCTAAAACAATATTTAATAGATTGACAGGCATTATTCTAAATTAGTAGGCTACCCTGGTGAATCTTTAAAGGAGAAGGAAGGAAGGAAGCATGGATATATATCTATACACACACACACATACACACACACACAGATACACAGAGAGGGAGAGAGAGAATTTAATAAATATTAAAATCAAGCCGAGCTGCATAATTCAAACATGGACCACTTCCAACTCTCACTAGTGTGAAAAATTTGTTTGTTCTCATGTTAGTACATGAATGAAAATATTCCCATGTATTACAGTGTGATCACATGTTTATATCTTTAATTAAAATCCTACTGATTAGCCGTAGCAGAAAAATTATTTCAACTGCATTGCTATCTATTACTAAATATATGAGCACTATGTGCTAAAGATAAAGCTGGGGGCAGGGGTTGAAAACAAGCTGTCACTGGTGCAGTCTGACTTTTTCTGTAGATAAAAATGGTATCTTGCATAGAAAGAGTGATCTCCAGTATCTATATAATCATATGTGATTGACATTTATGAAATCTCATTATTAGCATCACTTTATAATAACCCTTATTAAGTTCATGTTTGAAGATGCTAGCATTTTCCTCCTATTCTAAAAAGTCATACAAAGGCAAAGAGGATAATTAAAAATATAAAATTATTCTCCATTTTTATAAAGGTAGGAGAAAGCTAAACATTACAAAGAAGATAATGGGTATAATGGCTACTAAAAAAGTAAAGATTGATTAGAGTAGGGTAGATGAAGGCAGAGAAAGAAAGCCATGGTTCCAAATCACAGCAAAACACAGAAAATATACTTCTTAAAAGTGACAAGCTACACATGTAACAAACCTGCACATCGTGCACAAGTACCCTAAAACTTAAAGCACAATAATAAAAGATAAAAAATAAAAAAAAGTGAGACGCATATCCTGGGGAGTAAAACTTAAATCCTTTTTGCAGTAAAAGAACGTACAGATTAGCAATAAGAGATTTTCTAGAATGGGTTTTGTTCTAAGAAGCAAAGGATAAGAGAATCACCCAGAAAAGCTACTTACAGGATAAATTCAGAGGCAGAATAGTGAGAAAGAGAAGCTTTGCATTGTTTAAAATTCTACAGCTCTCTGATATTACTGATGAGACAGCAAAAGCTAAATGAACTCACACAAAACTAGGTTATAAGGAAAATTTCTTTTAGACTAGTCGTTGACCTTGATTCCTCCTTCACATAGAACACATGTAAATAATTTATTTAGAAAAAACTTTGCTCCATCACAAATGAGAAAAAGTGTACCATTATAAGATCTATACAAATGTAGTACACAAAAATTATAGGAAAGAAACAACAAAAGTGGCAGAATACACTGATAAGAAAACCAGTCAGGAAACACATAAAAAAATCATTATGTTTCATCACGATTTTTTTATTTATTTATTTTGAGAAGGAGTCTCGGTCTTTCACCCAGGCTGGAGTGCAGTGGCGTGATCTCGGCTCACTGCAGGCTCCGCCCCCTGGGGTTCACGCCATTCTCCTGCCTCAGCCTCCCACGTAGCTGGGGCTACAGGCGCCTGCCGCCTCGCCCGGCTAATTTTTTTTTTTGTATTTTTAATAGACACGGGGTTTCACCATGTTAGCCAGGATGGTCTCGATCTCCTGACCACGTGATTCGCCTGCCTCGGCCTCCCAAAGTGCTGGGATTACAGGCGTGAACGATTTTTTTAAAGAAACTTTTTGTATTAGTCTTCTACATATAGAGATGCGAAATCAACAGAGAAAATAAAAGATGAGCTGATAAAGCCCAACAAGAAGTAGAAGAAAATAAAACTCATATAAACAAGGCAAACTTAAATGAATAAAAAGAAAATAAATATTGCTTAAAACACAATAAGAAACTTAGGGAATATAAATTATTAAAGTGAATAAAAATTATATAGAATTCAATACCATTCTAAAAATTATTAAAGCAAAATAAGACAGTTTCTGAGTGCCAGAGTGAGGAGCTCTGCACACTCTCTCCCCAAATGCAAGTGATGAAAATTATTTTTAAAAACAACAAACAATCATTTGCAGCCCAAGGTAATTGTCCTAAGGCATATAGAAGTTTAAGAAACATTGTTTCAAAAACTCTATTTAATCTCTGTAAGATTAGGGAGATTTTGCATCACTTGAGCAGCAGCATTTTCACCCCTTTCTCTATCTCATCATAACAGAAGTTCCACTCGGATGGGTGTGGCTGAGAAAATAGGGTTCTCCCTCCTATCAGTTCCCAGTCAAGGGCCAACATATATCCTCAGAAGAGGAAGACCACCAGCATGTCTCATACCCTCCCCTTACCTTTGTACTGAAAAGACTAAATTCCAGGAGAGTACACTTGTGAGGTTGGAGGCTTTCTTCCTCTACCAGCCTCCTCTCATAGGATGGGGGCTCCACTCTAATGCAAGGCAAGCCAAAGAATACTGGGAACCAGATCACCCTTACCCCAGCTGGCTCACAGAAGAAATTCCCCTGTTGGGGAAAGGAAGCCAGGAAGGCCAATGATTACCCCCCAGTGCACTGCCTCAGTCCAAGAGAAGCAGACCACTGTTCCTGCCTCCAGCTTTGGAGCAGCAGGACAGAGATTATGCCTAGTAAGAGAGGCAGGCCATAAGAACAGAGAGCTCCACAGCTCTCCCAAGAAAACTGACTTAATTGTCTCCAAGGGACAGTTTTCCTGAGTTTTTCATTTTTTTAATTAAAATAATTTCCCTGGAGTGTGGGAATAATTAGGCCCAAAAGAACTTCAAAAGCAATGATGAAGGGTTTATTGTGCTAGGTAGTAGAAGTCAGAGGTAGTCATACAGGGACGCTATTGTTTATTAGGGGACAAAATAGAATTAGGAACTGGCAAATTTTGTTAGGAAAAAAATGGAAGTTGAGGATCAGTGGGAGAATATAAACATCACCTGTGAAACTCTGATATTTATTCTAATTTAAATATCTAAGTATACAATATTTTATGACAAAAGACTATTTATCAATATGAATAGTCCAAATGGGTTTTCCTGGCAAGCAGCTTTCTATAAATGATGAATTAGGGACTCAGGCACCTTTCACATGTCAGTTTCTCGGTCTTCAACTTATAGCTACCAGGGTTACCAAAGGGAGGGAGGAAATATGGAGACATGGAGGATCCACCTTTGAGAGGTTCGTAAGAGCTCACCCAGGAAGTGAAGAAATTTACTTTGCTCACATTGCATTGCCTGGAACTCAGTAGCCTGTTCATACCAACTTCAAGGGAGGCTGGGATATGAAATTTAGAGAGAACAGGCTGGTTATTGATTAGCAGTCTGCTATAAGAATTGAAGCACTACAACATAATCAGTACAACAGGACCTAAAGCAGAGAGGTGACGGCATGAAGGCTTTGGGTGCCACTGAGACATGGATGAAGGAGAGAAATATAGGCTTAAAGATCAAGTGGACAAGCACTTTGCCTCCTTCACAACTTGACCATAGACAGACTCTACCTAAAGACATGTTGGAAAGCCTCAGTTGATACCACACAGATAAATGTGGGAATCATTTCTCTTCCCATTATGGCACAGATCTCAAGCATGATATAGCATGGTCTACATGCAGACATGGCCTTCCACAAACTCTAAGATCCTCCTAAAGCATGCTTTTACATCTTTATATGACTTTGAAAAATTACTGTGAGTTGAAGGTTGGTATAAAAGTTTTACGAAGAAGTTGATGAAAGTATCATTTTCATGTAGAAGGTAATTTAGAAATCTCAGACAAAAAAATCAGATGAAGATTTGAAGAAAGGAGGTTGCTTTCTGAGAAACTAGGAATTTTCTAGGAGAGGGTAAAAGTAATTACATTTTATTAAAGAAACAGATTTTAAAAATGATTTAAAAGAATGAAAGGAGCAGTTTCTTCTGTGATTTTGGTGTATTAGATTTTATTTTTTTCAGTTCTCTGTCAAAAACAAATATGTCATGCTACAGAAAATAATTATTAATGTTTTTGAATTTTTCCTCAGTGAACTTTTTTTTCAATGTTATAGCTAAACTTTCTTGTTATTAAAAGATCTGAATTTGTTGAATTATATTTTAATGTTATTACCATAAATATTCCAAAGAATACTTATTCTCATAATACACTTTGATAAGAAAAATCAAGAGAAATAAGCAAAGCGCATCTAATAATAATAATTAACAAGTTAGCAATGTGAAAGAGGACATTTTCTTCGACATAAAGCAGAAAGCTTCATAATTAAAAGTCCAACCATTCAGCTGATAGAGATTAAATTTTTATGCAGTCACTTCTCTACTCTTATTTATTATAAATCATGAATGCTAATAAGGGAATTCAATTCTTTATAAAACACTATGAAATATAACTTTAGCTTGCTAATTAGATCTAAACTTTAGATGGTCTTTGCAACTCATAAAGATAAATTTATTCTATCTTCAATTTAAAGTTAAATGGTCAAACTTAATGAAGATACAACTGGTAGAGATTTTGCTCTAAAGTGACTGATACTATTAAAATTGGCTTGTGAAATATTCAAGCATTATTTATAAAGCTAAACATGGAGGAATTCTTGCTTTAAAACTGGGCAATCACGAGGCCGATGGGAAAAATCAAATCTGCTCACTGTACAGATACCACCTAAAATGAAACAGAAATGTGTTTCCTTGGAATACTGCACAATTCATTTCATTCAGTAGGTCTGATAATTTTCCATGGGGAGAAAGGAAGAGAACATAACCTTCCTCCCATTGCGTCATAGCTCAAGGTTCAAAAGAGGAAGCTTAAAGTTCAGTTTTTAGAAGGTCCTGCCCAAAAGCATTTCTTGATTCCAGTGGTCAGGTGTCAGATCAACTCGGAGGAGCCCTTAAAGAAGTAGAAAGCAGTGTTCTTCAGAGATCTGTTTTATCCTTTATGGAAAGGCAACACTGTCCCTTCTTTCTCTCCAGTGTTCCTGATCTCCCATTGTTCACAAGATGCCAAGAAAAAAAATGACTTATCTCTGTACAGGAAGAACATAAATCCAGATAGCAGGAAAGCTTCCAAGTGCCTCAGCAAATGTCTAGAAATCTGCCTGCTTCTACGACTGCAGTCTGCAATGCCAAACTCATCTTCCATCGCTGGTTAGGATGCCACCTCTTAGAGTATTCCAGCAACTGAATCTGAGCCTCAGGGAACCAACAAAGAAAAATAGCAGTACATCTATGGGTGCTGAGCAGCTTGATAGAGGAAGATCAATCAGAAAACATATGGTATAAAACACAGCTTTTGGACAATCCGGGCAAGATTTTCAATTTAAAAGGGGAGAAGAGGCATTTAAGCAAAATCAAGTATACCATTATCACACAGGAAACAGAGTCTTTCTGGATCTTAAATAAAAACATGAGTTCCCAAATAATTCAATAAAGAACAGCATAAACCCTTGAAGGACAATTCAGACTATCACGTGAAAAAATAACATTTTACAACAAAGAGAAAACTATTCAGATATAGAAAACAAGAGAAAAGGTAAGTAGGTGAAAGAATCAATCCAGGAGATCTAACTTGTAAACAGTAACCGATGTGGAAGCTGGAAGAGAATCAATATTGTGTGGAAAATTATGGAGAACTTCAAAATCAAAAGAGAAAAAAAATTGAATATATAACAATCAACAAAATCTAAAATGATAAAAGTGAACAAAAAACTACAATTCGAAATAAATATTAAACTCAAAGTAAGGAATAAAAAATACAATAAGTCATATTAGGCATTATCCTAAATGTGAAAGGTCTGTATTCTTCAATTAAAATAGAAACATTATTAGATTATGTTTAAGCACACACACACACAGACACATCCACCCATCCACACAGTTATTTGATGTTTAAAAAAAACTTAACACAAAGGGATAGAGAGAAAATGCAAACAGAAATAAAGTAGCATCAGACAAGGTGGAATTTAAGGTTCAAAGAATAGAGGAATGTGAAACTGAAGAATAATAATAAAAATCACAATCTATAAAAAAGATAAAACACTCAGAAAACTGTGTACCAAAGGAAATACGTGATGCAAAAACTGTTACAAATGTAAGAAGAGATTGATTAAAATTAGAGTAGGAGACTAAAATATCTCTCTTCCTATCTTGGACGCATCTAGTAGGCAAAAATCAGTAACAGTATATAAAAACTGAATTTTTAAAAATTAACAACTTTGGACACACACATGTGCACAGGTATAAAACCTTAGATCTCTCAAATGGAGTATAATTTTTGGCTTATGTCTATGAAACATTTACAAAAAATATTTATTTTCTTGGCCACATAGAAACTACACAAATTTGAAAGTGGAGAATTACATGCTAAGTCCTCTGATCTAAATCCAATAAAATCAATTATAAATAGCAAAACATGACCAAACTTCTTAGTTCATTAGAAATTAAGAAACAGGCCTCTACAAAATCCATGGATCTAAAAGAAAATCAATAGAAAATTGCAAAATACCTTACATTTATTGAAAAAGGAATACTTCAAACTGACAACTTATGAGACACAGTAAAAACTGCTTAAACATTGTGTAGTATTTAGTTCTTTTACTAGTAAAAAGACTAAAAATGAAGAAAATTAATTATACATAAGAAAAATTTAACAAAATTGAAATACTTTTGATAAAAATGATTAAGATAACAGCTGAAATTAATGAAGCAGAAAAAAATAGCCAAAATTAATAGAAAGAAATAATTCAAAAGCTGTTTTTCTGTAATGACAAATAAAATAGCTAAACTTTGTATTATTCCAACGAGAGAAAAGAGAGGGAGAGATACAAAATTAGGAGAAAGGAAACATAGGTACAGAAAAAGTGAAATTAAAGTAATATTTGCAACTATATGGCAATACATTTAAAAACTTTAAATAAATGAATAATTCCTTATAAAAATTTAAATTGTCAAAATTAAAAATCCCCAGAAATTGAAAACTTGAGCAGGTTAATTAACATAAAATCATTGGTCATTTCTGTTAGGTTACATAGAGCCTGCAAAAGAAGAATGATAGGGCATACTGTCTTAATAGCTCTGGCTTTGGGAATTTAGAGATAGTCTGCTATAGCTGTCTGTCCTGTAAACAAGTGGTACGCAGCTTAACTGAGTATGGAAAAGCCACAAACCCCAGAATTCTAGGCAAAGCCAATGATGATTGAAGCTCTTCAAGAGAAATCTTATTGAAATGACTAAACAAATGCAAAAATAAGCCCCAATTGTGTTTTATGTATGTTTATGTGAGATTAAGGAGCTATTCAATTGCTAATCTAAATCTACATTTGTTTAATTCTTAAAAGAACTTACTTTGATACTGGTGGGAGGTGATTGTTATAATCATATGAAGAGGACTGACTTAATAGTTTATATTGGGTACATAAGAGCATGTTAATATTTCTCTGAGTCATGCCTTGTTTTCACCTGAATAAAACTGTAGATAAGTCATGGAACACAATATCATCTAAATACTCTGATTCATTATTGAAATGAAATAATCAAGCACAGCAGGCAAAGCTTTAAACGTACATTACTAGATTGGTACCACATTCAAAACAGAAATGTTATTTGGAGGTTTGTAATTTCTCTTACTAAGAACCTAACTTGAATGGCTATTCAGTGCCTCCTCTGAGTCACTGAGCAGCCATTACATTAATAGTAGTTCAACACTAAAAGTGAAGAAAGGATGTAGTCTTTCCTAACTCTGTAACAATGTATTCTAAGAAAAGAAAACAAATTTTAAAAATATACACTGTGCAGAAAAAATGCAGTGCACATATTCAGGGATAGCAACATGCAACAGTATATATTTTGATTTATTTGTTGTCATATTCAATTTTGGTACATACTTAATAATGTTTATCTCCACTATTTAAAATATATTTCATTTACCACAGGTATATATGTCTTATGTGCTAATTAGTATTGATTTTTTTCTGTAAGATGTACATTATAAAACATACAAACCAAAATAGATATTAGAAAGGGATATGATAAAAAAAAATAAAGCCTGGTGTTTCAGGGCCTTGATATGTACACACACCCCACTTAGAGACCACCTTGATTGAATATTGGGAAAAAACAGTTTCTATTCTTGATAGAAATCCTTGAGAAATGCATGAGAAGAAGTTCATTAAGCAAAAATGTCCTTGATATAAATAAAATAAGCTACATAATTTTCTTGAAAAAAAACCCTCAGGACTACCTATTGGCTTAGATAAATATAAACACCAAGAGAACCATCCTAAAGCTATTGCTTACAAAAAAATTAATGTATATCCTTGGGAAATATTTACTACCTTAATTTTCACCATCTTGTTACTCACTCAGAATGGGAAATCTCTGAATCCTAGACAAGATTAAAGAGAAGGCTAAACCTAGCAGAAGAAATTTTGCACACTTTATATAACCTTTCTTAGTCTGTGTCTGTTAGGTACCTGAATAGGCCTGCATTGTGTTATATTATAGAGTACATTCCAGAGTGATGGAGTCACGTTTGAGTTTTTTCTCATTCTTTTTACTTTCATGGCTTGTTATTGACACGTTCAGCCTAAATGTGGGATATGTTAAAGTACCATATGCTGTAGTTTTTTTCAGTAGGCAGTTGAATATAAAGAATTGGGATTAGAAAGGAGAATTTGTGTAGGCATATTGACTGCCCATTGTTGGCTTTGTTATGAGGACAGTGGAAAGGATGGAATGGCAAGATACTAGAAAGTCTGATGGTATTTATTGTGGTTATATTTTTCTTCTTTCTACTTTTCTATATTGCCTACAATAATCATACTTTATTATAAGATAAAATAGTGTGAGATTTAATTTTAAAAACATCTTGTTCTAAAATTACTGCATTTAAGTACTCTAGGTTAATTTTAAAGCAATTTTCAATAATTATCTGTATGTCTTTTCCGTCAATACCTTTATTTATGTTTCAAACTTTTTTTGACACAATAATTATATGAATATGCTTTTTTTAATGTACCACCATTATTATGCTTCAATTATTAAACAATATTCTGTTCCTCTTCTGGTGCAGAAGTGGAAATTATCTATCTATTTTAGTTATATAAGAGTCTTGGCCCTGAACATTTCACTTCAAAGTATCTATATTGATGCATGTAGTCTGATGAATTATTCAAATCTAAAATATTGGCCACCTCTTATGCAAGAAATTTTCCACACAAAAGTAATTTGCCCAACATAGAAAAAAAAATCAACAGTATTTAAAGATGAAAGGTAATTTATCCTGCTTTCACATGCAAAAACAATGTAATTTCCAGATATGACAGAATTTCACTTAATCCTCTATTTTAATATATATACAGTTAACTATTTTAAATGTTGATTAGTGGAAGCAAAAAAGGTATTTATCATAATTTTCTTCACATTTTATAGTTTCTATAAAAATCATAAATCTTATTTAGGCTAATGCAGTTTAGACAAGGTGATATATCAGAAATAATCATAGAGTTAGATTGATTTTACTTTTTAAATAATCCTACTAATCACTTAACAGCAATATAATCTGTAAACAGGAATCATCATTAAGGTTCTGATACTCAGCTAGGATAAAGTTATCTTAATAAATGGAAATAAAATTTAAAAAGATAGACACAAGTTATTATTTACCAACAAATAACTAAATATACAAAAAAATTTACCCCAGGTATTCCTTTTTAAAAATGTGTATTTTTAAGTACCACATTGTAACAAGTAGTTCCTACTGTGCTCTTTATCTTTCCATAGCTTAGGTTTCAAAAAAAAAAATCTATTACATCTTTCAACTCATGTTAATTGCTATGTCCAAAAAAATTGGAGGTAATCTCTAATCACGTCAGTATAATGAGGGTATAAGAAATCACCTATATTTACCACTTACACAGTCATAAAGGGCTTTTCGCAGATAAGTAGGTTAAAACATACAATTTCTGTTTGAATTATTCTTGTTAGTTTGCACAGTGGCATTATGATAACCCAGGCAGCAATTAGATCAGTCACTGAAGTGGTCCTGAAGCAGCCACACTTGCTGACTCATCTACTCTATGCACTGCCTCTTTGGCAACCTAGACAGATTGGATATATGACTATGGATACAAAAGATTGTTGACTACATCAAATTTAGGACTCTGTGATTCCCTCCCATATAAAGACCATTACTTTGAGTGACTTTTAAACTTCAATTTTAAGTTTTCAGTGAAAGTAAACCATTATTAGGATATAACATATCTCAATGATCTATTTTCTTAATGAATATGAAAGAAATCTCCTTGGAAGTTGTAGCCCAGATAGCGTACCCTTTAAATTAATTTATGTTTCTAAGTTTTCCATTTTAGTATTCAGAAGCATTATCTTAGCAAAGATTTTACTCCTGCATGTTTTCTAGTCTGAAAAATAGAGTATGATATTGGCTCAGTGAATAGACAAACTAGTAGTCTATTTCAAAAATTCCCAAGAAATACTTGATCAAACAATGACAACTATTTTGCAATGAAAGTAGAACATTGTGCTGCTCTGTTTTAAAAGTTAGTTAAAAACATGGATATGAAAATACTATCTAGGCATTTGAAGAATTATAAAAACAGAACCAGAAAGTGATGTATTACGATTCTGCACACAATAGTATAAGAAGTATAGATTGTGGAGTTAAATGGAGGAACCACAATTTAAATAATTACCTAGACCTGAGTTAAATTGTGGTTCCCCCATTTATTAGCTGTTTGACAAAGACATGTTATTTCACATCTCATATTCAATTTTCTTGTCTGCAAACTGGGAGGAAAACTGTTTATTTTAAAAATGTGTGAGGTTTACTAAATGAAGTAATGTATTTTAAATGCCTAATACATGGCCTGACATATAAAAATGTTGCAAAAGCATCAGTTTCCGGCATAACTTTGCAACATGTTGTATGGTGTTATCTGCTACTAGGTCATGTTCTCAGCTACTGCTTATCCTCTGTTTTCCTGGACACAGCTGTCCTTTGTGGATCGATTCAGCTCATGCTAATTCTCTTACCCGTAGGAGGGAACAAGGCTTTTCTCTGGGATATCATCTCCAAATGTTATTAGAGGCAACTACTCAAAAGATCTAGAGTCCTCAGATAAACTTTGGAATTTCTAGAGGGCTGATTTTTATTTTATTATTATTATTATTTTTACTTAATTCTCAGCAACCTGCGAAATATCAGGGGTATAATATCCACATCCCCAATACTTTCACCATTTGGAATGCCACTGTGCCTCTGGGCCAAGTGACTCCTGGTGACAATTCCCTTTCGTCACCCTCCCTTATCCCATTAATTTCAATGAGAAGAAACATGACTAATATCTACCAAACTAAAAGTTTCACCACAACCGCCCCCCACCCACCGCTCCTTCTAGGGAAGAGAGAGTATGCCCTTACAGGAATTTAACAATTTAATTATCTACCCTAGAGGTAAAACTTGATTATAACTTTGAAAGCTGAAGTTTTTCAAAAATATAACAAAAATACTAAGATCCAGTTAGCTTGAGCAATATATTGCAACACAGCAGGTGCTCAGGTCTATAATAAATCAAATATTAAACATTTCTTGTTTTCACACCCAAGCATCCATTGACAATGTGATCTTATTGTAACATTGGTCTTGCTCTTTAGATTGCAATTTTTTTAAAAAAAGTTGAAGATAGAATAATGAATTGTTTTCTAAAGTTTTTCTGAATATTTGTGTCTTAAGGAATAGACCTTAGTATTTACATAGTTTTCTTATTTTTTGTTTTCACACCTAGAAATTAGTGAGTTTAACTTAACACAGTTATCATACAAATTAAAATAATTTTCCATGGCAAAGATGAATCACAATGTTTCGTCAGCTGATTATCTGATTACGAATATTCTAAGGATGATTATATTATTAAAATGTTTCTGAATTCATTTTTAATATTTGAAAAGATATGAAAATCTGTGGGTATTTTAATAACCTGATAAAAAGCTCAAGGTATTTTTAAAGCATATTTCTCCATATGCTTCTGGTTTAAACTATATTTCATGAGACAGATTTTTACATTTGTTTATTTTACAATGTCACATGCAGGCAAAACCTTTTTGATCCCTCTACTTTTTGTGTAAGTCCAATAGAGGTCAGATGCTCATGTGGACCCATCTAGAGGTGTTGGTAGACACCTAGATCAGCAACTATGATGATATGTTACAAAAACCCCCTTACCTCTCACCTCCAATTCTCTCATAGTTTGTAACTGCTCCAGAGTCCATCTTTAACACTCTGTAAACTTTCTCCCTGAAATACTCCCAGATAGCTCATTTACATGGGCTTTTCACTCTTATCTTTTCCCGAAATGCTACCAGTGCCTCCTTCCTGTAATATTTTATTGGAATTTCTGAATACACTCACAGATTGCCTCAGACCAAAATATTGGTGGCTAGAGGACCACCAATATTCTATTTGTCCTCATAGAGACAGTGAAGAGAAGTTCATACAGTCTAACTGCTTTTCACTCTGAAATCTCAGTGGAGCAATTCTGGGGAATAACATTGTCTACATCTGGATTATGCAAATTGATAGATTATCCCAGACACCTAAATGTTGATGCTTGGTTGTGGGAAATGCGCAGTAATGTGCAGACACATGTATTAACAAACATCCTCAATGTGTGCAGAATCCTGATACATTATTTGAGCTAGCGTGGTAAAATCCATTCACACTGCTCTTCCCTTAGTTTATGTCCTGACTTCCTTTTGTTTGAATTATTGTAATAGCCAACTAACTGCTCCTCCTACCATTTCATTGTTTCCTTCCAATGTTTCTTCCAAGTTGTTACCAAGATCATGTTAACACACAAACCTAAACATGTTACTCCTCATGAAAATCCTTCCACTGACCCTTGTATCTACCATAGTGGTTTCCGGTGTGTTGTGATTGAAATCCAGGGAGTAGGTACACAGTAAGGTTGCAAAACAATAAGAAATTTTATATTCTTCTTAACATAAATACAGAAAATGTAAGTATTTACTATTATTAAATATTTAGCTTTTGATTTGACATGACACATACGGCCCTACCTATTTCAACTTTCTCACCTCCTGCCTCATTGTATTGTTTTCCCCACCTCTCTCCATTTTCCTGAATGACTAATATGAATTTACCACGTCATTAAATGTCTTCAACCTTTGCACAAGCTGTACTTTTCTATCCACAAGTGAATTCTTACCTATGCTTCAGGAATCAGCTCAAGAAAACTTCTCCCTTAATTGAACTTCCTAATCAGGCAAGAAGAGTTGATCATATTCTCCTTTAAGACACTGACATACCTTGCACTGACCTTTTATATGGTACTGAATATACACTTTATTCAATTATTTTAATTATCATTATAGGGCAATTGCAAATTTACACTTCTTTTTGAGTTACTGGTTTAGTACTTTACATATCTCTAAGAATTGTCCATTTCACCTTTTTTGTGTTCATCAATATGAAAATGTTTAAACATTATTTTACCATGTTTTAATATTGCTGCAGAAAATCTGTCTTCTTTACAATTTTTAATATTATTTGTTCATTTTCTCTTTTCTGCTGACTCAATTTTTACCAGAGATTTGTATATTTTTTTCAGTTTTATTAAAGAACTAACTTTATGATTTGTTAAGATATTCTGTGCTAGGTTTGTTTTGTGTTTTATTAGTTTCTACTCTGATTGCTACTGCATATTTCCTTCTCTTCATAAATTTGTTCTGTATTTTTCCTCACTTAATATTGTTGATGCTTAACTTGTAAAATTTTAAGGCTCCTTTTCTCGGTCTGTATATTTTCTTAATATTTTATTACCTGAATTGCACATGTTTTACAGGATATAATTTCATTATCATTCAGTTCTAAGTAGTTTCTAATTTCTGATAGGACTTTTTCACTAACATATGGATAATTTAGAGTGTGTTTTCACATTTCTCAATAATAGGGTTTTTGGGGATTTTTAAGTTATCTTTTCTTATGGGTTAGAACGTGGTTTGTTCAACAGTGATTATGAAATTTATTGAGCTGCTTTATTATTTTGTATGTGGTCATTGTTTGTAAATGTTCTAAATGTTGAAAAAAATCCATATACTCTATTGCTGAGCATAATCAAACTCCATATGTTGTTGCTCAAATCTCCCATATTCTTACTGATTTACTATCTACTTGATCTACAAGTTAGTGAGTTAGTTGTGTTAAAAACCTTACACACTGATAGAGATTTGATATTATTTTTAAGAGTTACTAATATTTATCTTATATAGAATAGAACTTGTATATAGAATTTTAGGGCTTTTATAACTTCCTGGTGAGTTGGTCCCTCTTCTAGTGACCATATGTATCTCCAGGAATAACTATTTATCTTTGTTAGTAATACTATTCTCTGTTTTATGCCTTAAAGATAACTTTGACTGCTATTTATACAGCATATAAGACTGTTTTCATTAGCATTGCTTTTAATTTTTTTATTATTTAATTTGCAATTGTTCTGCATATTGTATCACTTGTAATCACATATAATAGGCTGTTCTCCTCGTTAGTATAAAATAGCCAGAATTTATTCCATTAAATTGCTATAACTAGTGATGCATTTTACTTAATTTTTCTTGTCGTTTTGTGTTTATAACTTCTACTCTTTATGTGTTTCTTAATTTCTCTGATTTCTTTTTTAATTTTGGAAAAATGGCCACCTCTATTAGTGGTTCTTTTCACTAGTTTCTAATTTATAGATTTTATTTACATTATTATTTATCATAGAAGCCCTAACACTCATATTTAACAATGTTTTAATAATTTCAGGAGCCCAGAATTATCAAAGGACAATAATTTCCTCCTGGATTATTGACTTCAAGATTTTAGTTCTATCTCATTTTTTAACTTCACAAATATTATTTTAGTTGTTTTACATAGTCAATGTTAGTTTAAATATAATTTTTCATACTATTTTAAATATATTTAACACTATTTTACCCACCATTTCTTCTTGCTTCTTAGAACTTCCCCTTCTGAGTCCAATTTCCTTCTTCTTGAAGTATAACCTTTGTAAGCCATTTTAGGAAAGGCCTGTTGTAAACACCCTCAGTTGTATTTTTTTTTAAATCTCTTCATTTATCTTTCATTCTTAGAAGATAGCTTGGAATAACATTCTGGGTTGATGATCATTTTATCTGGGTAAAGATATTGTAATCTGATGACTAAATATTCTAATTAGAAAAAAAAACTATGTGAAGTAATATATATGTTAATTAGCTCAATTTAGCCATTCTACAATCTATACATATTTCAAACATCATGTGTACACCATAAACACATACTACTTTTATTTATCAATTTAAAATAGTAGTTTTTTTAATTTTAAAAATAGAGACATGATTTTCTGGCTCCTGGTTTCACTTGTTTCTGTAGAAAATCAGCAGTCAATTTGCCTTTCATCCTTTTGTATATACCAGTTTTCATTGGCTTCTTTTGAGATTTTATTTTTCACTTTGGTATTGTGTAATTTCACTATGATTTGCTAGTAAGGTTACTTTATATCATACTTAAGATTAATTGGGTTTCTGGAACCTATGGATTATGTTATTCTCATATATTGAAAACCTCATATATTATTTTGTAAAATATTTTACTTCTCCCATTATTTATGTTATCTTCTCCTGGAACTCCAACTGGATATAATTTCATCCTTCTTTCCCAACTCAGAATTTATACAAAGTTCCCTAGTGAGTTTTGAAAGAATTATATTCCTTCTTCATACAGCCTGTCTTTATTTTTTATTAACATATTAAACATACTTACCTTCTATTTCTGATAGTTCCAATATTTACATTCTTTGCTGGTCTGCATAATTTTCCATTTACACTAATCTTACTCGAGTGGTTAGTCATTTGTTGTGAGTTCATATTTACCAAAGATTTATCCTGGTAAAATATAAGCTGGATTTAGAGATTTTTCTTTTAAGGCGGCAGGATTTGTTGACACCATTTATCCGGCCCACTTTAAGATAAGCTTTTAGCTTTTGGTTTTTCATACTAAAAAAAAGTAGTTTTGATTCTAATATTTTTAAAATAAAAGTGCACTTGTCGTTAGAAATTTCTACAGGAAAAATTTTTCTAATCTACCCACAGTCAAGATTGAGACATCCATCTTCATGTCTACTTTTTAAAAAATATAACCAATAGGCCAGGTGCAGTGGCTCACGCCTGTAATCCCAGTACTTTGGGTGGCCGAGGCAGGCGGATCATGAGGTCAGAAGATCGAGACCATCTTGGCTAACACGGTGAAGCCCCGTGTCTACTAAAAATACAAAAAATTAGCTGGAGGTGGTGGCAGGCGCCTGTAGTCCCAGCTACTCGGGAGGCTGAGGAAGGAGAATGGCATGAACCCGGGAGGTGGAGCTTGCAGTGAGCCGAGATTGAGCCACTGCACTCCAGCCTGGGTGACAGAGCAAGACACCATCTTAAAAAAAAAAAAAAAAATACAACCTATAAATGTGATTATCCAATCTCTCAACCCAGTAACGTCCAGGCCTTGTCTTTTGCACTCCTGCTTTTGCACCCTTTAAATCATCATTAGACCACCAGATATAAACCAACAATCCCCCAAACAATGTCAATCCGGTGTTTATCTGCCACTCTAGATTTTCACTTTCTTGACATTCCTATCATTTCTTGTTTCCACCAATTTCTATAATTTCTTTCATTTTTTTTCCAGTTCTCTTTGGTCAGAGGAATTTCTTTATGTTCCACAAACACAGTCACGTCATATTATATGTGTGTGTTCATATTATAAAAGGTATTTAATCAAGAGTTTCTTCTCTAAATATCTAGCTCATTGTATTGGCATAGATGTCATTGTAGACTTTCTCATGCTTCTTTGTGCTTTCCTTAAAAAATGCTTAACTGTCCTTATACACAGATTGAAAATTCTATTTGACACTATTCCTTCTCTGTACCTATATTAGTTAGTGCTTCCCTTTTTTTTCGTAATCATCAAACTTTTTATAACTGAATTTAAGGTTGATCCTGACACATAATAAACAATGCAGAATTTTTCATGAGCTGCTAGAACAGGTGACTATTTCATTTGAGTTTCACAGAGCAAAGCCAACATATGCTCTCTCTCCTTCAATTTTCTTCATTGCCAAAATTGTGTTAAACTTATGCTTAACTTCTTAATAACACGCTTAACACAGTAAATGATCACAATAGATGGTATATTAATAATTTCCTTTTATTTTTACAAACTTTTTTGCCATCTAGAGAAATAAAGTGTCTCAATTTTCTCACTAATGGATAACCATCTGTATTAGGCCGTTCTTGCATTACTATAAAGAAATACTTTTATTCTATTTTGTAAAGAAAAGAGGTTTTTAATTTGTAAAGAAAAGAGGTGTAATTTGCTAACAGTTCTGCATGCTTTACAGGAACCCTGGCGATGGCATATGCTTGGCTTCTAGGGAGGCCTCAGGAAGTTTACAATCATGGTGAAAAGTGAAGCGGGAGCAGGCACTTCACATGGTGAAAGCAGGAGCAAGACACAGTGAAATGGTGGAAGTGCCAAACACTTTAAAATGACCAGATCTCACAAGAATTCACTATCACAAAGACAGCACCAAGCCATGAGGGATCTGCCCCCATGATCCGAACACCTCCCACTGGGCCCCACCTACAGCACTGGGGATTACAGTTTAACATGAAATTTGGGCAGGGACAAATATCCAAATTCTCCCACCTTCTAAAACACATGGAGACTATATCAGTCAGGGTTGGGTCTGGAAAACAGAAGCCACACTAGGATATAGTGAGTAAGAGAAATGTAACTCTAAGAATTAAATGCTTACACAACCATGGAGGCTAGGGGAGTAAAAATTAGGAAGGCTGTTTTAAGGAAAAATGAATGTACAAGGATCCCTCAACAAAACTGCCAGTGATGGTCTTAGTTTCCTGAAGCACAGAAATGAATAATTCTCAGGTAGAAGAATTGAACCAATTTTCAGCCAGAACCACTGAAAACAACAATTGATGATCTCATATGCCAGAAATATTGAAACAAATAATTTTCCTGAGGAAGCTTAGCAGCTTCTTGCAAACTCCGTGTCTATTGTTGCCAGTGTTCCAACCTGCAGCAGCCAGGTTTTTCTTCTCTTTCGTCTTCCAAATTTTATGCAAAGCCCGCTCATTGCTGAAATCCAACCATATCCTTCTGATAATGGAGTCTGAAAAATGTAGTTTCCATGCTTTATGCCCTTCAGATACAGAACAAAGCTTAGCAGAGAGGGGATAATAGTGAGTATCATCAGAGAATATTCTACAAGGAGACACATTGACTCTGCACATACAGGGCATGCCAGTTACAATATACCACTACTTGCAATTTTTCTAATTTGTGTCCACAGCGCAGAATATACTTCATATAGTGAATACTGCAGTGCTCTGCCCAGATCCTTCATCGGATTTGATGTACTGGTGCACAGTTATCAGCCTCACTGGCAATTGCCCTCAGCCATAGATTCTTCTCTGTCCAAGTTTAAGCCTCCTTCATAGGGAGCTTTCTATATCTAACTACCTGATGGAGAGATACAAAGACTCAGTGACCCTGCCTCAACCTGTGATATTTGGCCATCTGTGCAGGATTTTCTGAGGCCAAAGTTTCTATCACAGTGTGAGTAGCTTCTCCCTCTGCCCAACTCTGCCTTCCTCACATCCTAGAGGTGTATCTTCCTTGAGCGCTCCCAGCTACACACTCTGCTTCCAGCTTTTTATCCAAGTCTTTTTCTAGCAAACCCAACCTAATGTATGTGCTACAAACTTTAATTGGATGGCAAAAAAAGTTTGTCATGTTGAAGAAATAGAAGTACAATTATAAAAGTAAGAGTATATAATTGGAAAGGTAATTTAGTAAATGCATACTGATGGCACGAAAGTGATTATATATCCAAATGGAAGTAATTCCATGCATATTGCTAAAATTGCTTTCAATAAACTGTAAGTACCTAGGGATTTTTTGGAGGAGCTATTTTTAGGTAACTTTTCTTTTTCTAGTCAGTGTAAATTGCTCACTATAAGTATTTACAACTAGTTTTTGAGAAATTGTTAGCATGTTTGCTACAGCTTCTTATAGCTCTACCAATTTAGTGCTCAGTCATGTATGTGTGTGTGTGTGTGTGTGTATAGTGTATATACATATATACGCACACACACATATCTTATTATATGGAAAGGTTTCCATAAGTTATCCATAACCTACAAATCTACATTGAGATATGTCATCAAATTCACCAATGTTAAAGTAGCAGCCAGTTATCAAGCATTTTGTTAGGTGGAAATAAATATATGTATATCCTGGTCTGCTCGGCACAATCCAAATAAGAGTCAATTAGTAACTGTTAATTATCTTCGTGCCTCCCTCTTTATTCTGATGTCCATCTTGGTTTGAAAGATGTTATCATATTTTCTCTCTAAATAGATGGCATAATTTTTATTCTCTGAGAATTAATTGGGAAGGCTCGACACAACAAATACTGAATATACTCATTAGTGTGAATTTTTAAATTATGGTCCTTACCCTGAAGAAACTCACCCAACAACAGCACTCACTCTCCCCATACCCCATACACGTAAAAATCATGCCAACAATATGTGAGTTAAGTTTTCTTGTTATGTCTCCTATTTAAGTGTCTTTGGTTCCAAAAAAAGAAACTAACTCAGGCTGTTTTTAAATAAATAAATAAATGGAATTTACTGTAACTATATGAGTTATTTCAAGAGTCAAAGATAGGGCATGATGCGGTGGGTCCTGCCTATAATACCAGCACTTTGGGAGGCTGAGGTGGGTGGATCACTTGAATCTAGGAACTTGAGGCCAGCCTGCCCAACGTGGCAAAACCCCATCTCTACAAAATTTTTTTTTAAAATTAGCGTGGCATAGTGGTGCACACTTGTAGTCCCAGCTTCTCTATTCAGGAAGCTGACGTGGGAGGATGGCTTGAGCCTGGGAGGCAGAGGTTGCCGTGAGCTGTGATCATGCCAAGGCACTCAAGCCTGGGCAACACAGCAAGATCCTGTCTGAAAAAAATTGAAAAACAAAAACAAAAAACAAAGGTAGGCCACAGAAAGAATAGGAATCAGTTCAACTATGAAGATTTGTTAATAATGTAACAGGAATAAGTGAAACACCAGCAGGATGATCCAGCTCCCATGCTGTTTATTTTTCATATATTAGATTATCATTGGTAATGTTCCTACTCCTTGACCAAGACAGGACCTTAAAGACAATTGATTAAATTTGAATTTAAAGCTTCTCATTTATGCTCTGGCAGTTTTTCTGACAACTGGAAGGCACATATGATAACCGGAGCTCCAGTAGTTATTGTGGACCCTGAGCTGACATAACAAAATAAATGGAGTAAAAACAGAAAACAAGCTCTTGGTAATGATGAACCCACCATCACCACACCAGCCTCCGCCATATTACCTCTGGACTATACATGAGAAAAAACTAAGTAGATAGACAGATATGTAATTTGCTTAAGACATTATTATTTTGCATTTTCTTTTACAGGCAGCCAAATTTTACTCTTTTGATATGTTGGAAAGGAGATCTTGAAGCAAAGTAGATGTAAAGAAAAACTTGTGTTTGTCCACTTGTGTTCCCAACAAGAGTTATAATATTAGATAGATCAAATTTTAAAAAGAAAGAGACAGGGAGAGAAAGAAAAAGGGAAGGAAAGAAAGGAGGGAAGATGGGTGGGAGGGAAGAAAGGAGGAAGGGAGTGAGAGATGGGGAGAAGAGAGAGAAAGGGAGAAAATACAATGAAATGTTTTTGGTAGCGTAATGACCCTAAGTTCAAAAAATAAAGAGGGAAAAGAGAGTACTTCCATACAAAAAATTAGGATTCAGAGTTTAAGCAGCAACTGTGAAAGAAAATATGTCAGAGATCTAGCTATGCCTTCATTTTCATCTGCCATTTTTGAAGTGAATAATTATACATTCTTCTACTTTGAAAACACCTCCTGTGTCAAGAAATTTAAAGTAAAAGCACAAATGTTTACATTGGTAGATTGCTAGAAGTTAATTTATAGAGAGCCAAAATATTAATTTTAAGAAAAATGAAGTGTAGTGCCACAGTATTAATTTGCAGGGATGCCTGGGGACAGCTGTTTCAAACTGTTAAATTTAGTGGCCTAGCAAGTATTGTAGGAAGACAAATCCCATTTAAAAAAAACCAGACGCTCCAAAGCAGGCAAAGACAGACTCATAAAATTCATATTCAGTTATCTACAGAGAATCCCCATCTAAAAATAAATTATCTCTGTGTATTTAAGTGTTCAATAATATAGAAATCTTCCTGGTCTTAAAAGTCAACAATTACATCATTGTAAACCCAGACTTTAAATTATTTGAAGTCTGTGAGCTGTCAACTGATACAGGTGTCCAGGAGATGCCACAGAGTAGAGTTTATGACCCTACCTGCTACAGCTTTAGGTGGTCAGACAACCATGAAGCTGCAACTGGTACACAGCCCATGTTCTGAAGCTTTCTGATGAGAGTAAATAATTGTATGATTAAAAGAGCAGGGCAATCATGTGTGCCCTCTCCCCACTGCACATTTCTTACCCATGCCACAAACCTACCTTAACCAACCTTTCCCCAAACAAGCAAATGCACTCAGCTATAAATGATCTAGTCACAGATTCAAGAAAGCCTTCTTGTCCCTAAGGGAAGACTAAAATAATCAAAAGCCTCTTCTCCAATTCTCTGCACATGATTACCCAGAGACAGCATCTCACGGTCCTTGATACCTAGTTAAACCCCTGTAGATACACTGTTGGGTTTTCAAAAAAGTAAAAACAAATCTCCAGAATCCAAACTCAAAGGAGCTGAAGATGATACTGGTGCATTCTCACTGCTACTTCACCTAGTTCGGGCACTTTTGCTAAGTTCAGTAACACGAAATGAACTCACAGGTTCAGAAAATGAGGTCTGGATTCATACAAACTTAAAAGTTGGGGTTCTCAATAATCTATATCCTCAGGCGAAGAGTGAACTAAATATTTAAAAGTCACCATCAGTGACTTAAGATTACAAGGAAGCAAGTCTTGAACTGGCTTTGGAAAACATCTCCTTTGAGAATTCAGAATATCAGGTCTGCATTCCTGTGGTTTGCAGCTGTGAATTTATAAAAGCTGTGCTATATTATCCAAAAAGAGAAGTTAACATAAAAAGCTGGCAGCAATAAAGTCTATCCTTTGGAAAACTGTGAACATAAAAAGCATCAATGGATTTCCACAAGTATCTGTATTTATTGATGCAAATCACTAGGTACAAAATACATAAGTAAATAAGGAATAGAGAATCAGCAGACAAAATAAGCATTAGAAGTTGTACACAGATAATGAAATAATCACATGCAAAATAAAGAGGTAGAAATAAAGTATTTAACAGCACAAACTCTGCAGTCACACGACCTAACTTCGAATCTTGTATGACTAACTTTATGACAGTAGGAAAGTTTTCTGTGCCTTCATTTCCTTATTAACAAAAGAAGTTGATATGAGTTAACATGTATATAGTGCTAAAATGCCTATGACATGTTAATTTCTACATAAGTATTAGGAACTACCATTAATAATAATTTTAACAAAATTGAGTTGAAAAAAAAATCATTAAAAATACTATAAAAGTAGACTAAATAAATTTTAACCCAATACAGCTTCAATGAATTGACCTGTTAAATATTTTGAGAAAGTTTCCCTTCCTGAAGGATACTGGTCTATAATTTTCATTTCATGTATATTTGTTAGGTTTTTTTTATCAGAGTTACATTGCCCTCATAAAGCAAATAACGATGTGTTTCTTCCTCCTCTATTTCTGAAAGAGTTTGTGTGAGAATAGTATTATTTCTCTCCTTAAATAGTTGATAGAATTTGTGGCTGAAGTCATCTAGGCTTTGATTTACTTTATGGAGGAAGTTTTGAATAACAAATTCAATTAATATGTAAATATATAATATAGAAATATATACTTATATTTTGTGTTTTATCTTCTGTCAGTATTAATAAGCAGTTTTTTAAATTTTTTTATTTTCTGAGTTGTCAAATTTGCTGGTAAAAAGTTGTTCATAATATTATTATTCTTGTGACACTTGTAAGATCTATAATACTATACTATCTTTCATTACTGATATTACTAATTTTTTTCTTGATCAGTCTTCCGGTAGTTTATAGATTTATAAATAATATTTTTAAATTATTTAAAAACTAATATTTTTAAAAATCACTTTTTGGTTTTGTCACTTTTCTGTATAGTTTTAATGTTTCTAGTTTATTAATACCTTTT
The DNA here is from genome assembly GCF_009828535.3 of Hylobates moloch. Taxonomy (NCBI): domain Eukaryota; kingdom Metazoa; phylum Chordata; class Mammalia; order Primates; family Hylobatidae; genus Hylobates; species Hylobates moloch. The sequence goes on from NW_026652281.1 coordinate 28,335,059, forward strand.
CTCACGTTTATTATTTCTTTCATTTTATTACTTTGGTTTAATTTACTCTTTCTTTACTAGTTTCTTAATGTAGAAAATAAGGTCATGAATTTCAATTTATTTCCTCCTTTCTACATAAGCATTTTCAGCTCTACATTTGACTCTAAGAGTTTTTATCTACTATAATTGTAACATATAGATTATCTTAGGATTGGTATTGTTGACTGTTTTTATCTTGAGTACGGGTCACATTTTTCTTCTCATGCTTACTGATTTATACAACAGGACATCATAAATGACACCGTAGAGCTTCTGAATTGCTATGTTTGTCTGAAGAATGCCAATTTATATTTCAAGCAGGAAGTTTGGCTGGGCTCAAATTTGAGAGATTCTCAAATTTCTCATTCCTCTGTGGTTCCTTCCTAGGGAAGTCCCTTCCTTTCTCAAGTTTCTTTTGAATTTTATGACTTCTTTGATCACAAATGTTACCTGCTGTACTTTGTCTTTCATAGACTGCTCTGTAATTTGATAAAACTCTGGTAAATTATTTTCTCTTAGAGAGTTCTTAGAGGCTTCTGTTGTGGAGAACATTCTGGGTATATTTCAAAATAGTTACTTGTCTGACCAGAAACACAAGGTGATTTTTTTTGTCTAATTTTGGTCACTTCCTGGGGCTTTCAAAGAGCTGTGGAGTTTGTGTATTTTTTGAAAATAAATATGAGTTTTGTCCAGGAAGGTCATTTCAGGGAGGCTTGTTCTAAACAAACTCTTTTTCCAGAATCTAGAACCTATGCATTGAAATTAAAAATGAAATTGACCAGTTCTTTAGACATACAGTCCTCTGAGTCTCTCTTTTTTTTTATTAGCAAACTGAACCCAAAGAAAGAGAAAGGTGATAGAATATAGATCAGAAGAAACAATCCACAACAATAGAAATGATAAAGGAGTATGTAACAACAGCAAAGATGAAAAAGCTTTGCATGCAGCATGGTTCTGGGTACTATTCTACTGAAGATAACAATAATCTTGAATTTAAAACAAACAAATAAATGATAATCAAAACAAAACAAAAACTATAAGCATCACTGAGCAGACAAAAAATAAGTATTTTAAGGGTTGGATACTTCGAAAAGGAGAGAAATAAGAAAGGAGAGTATAGGTATCAACTCACTTTCATCATTGATCTTAGATTTTTATGGCCTTAGAGAGCTCCTGGACCTTGTGAAGTGGGACCTCTAACAGAAGATACTCCACTGGTAGCTAGATCCAAAAAGGGTCTCTCCCTCATTGTAAAATTCAGCTATAATCTACAACTACTCTCTCCATTCCCTACTATGGATCTGCAAAGAAAATCCATCCTCCCAAATCTTAGCAGTGAATTTAAAGGGATAAAGCAGTCTCAAAATACTTGGGCATATGTTGGCCCTCCAAAACCTGATGGTTTTCAGAAGTTACCATTCATCAGTATTACATGGAGATCTTATTAAAGCAGTTTGCAGAGACCTACTGAAAATGTACTGATTCAGCAGATCTAGGTAGGTTCTGAAAATCTGCATTTCTAAAAATTGCCAGATAATGTTAATATTGCTAGTTCAGAAACAGACTTTGAAAATAGTGATTTTCAATACCTTAGGTATTTCAGCCAAAGTGTATATCATCTTGCACAAACATTCCCAAGCTTGAAGTTAATTGACTGACCTAGACAGGCAATGCCTTCAAATAACTTGAAGAAACAAACACTAAACCTCCTTAGAACAGAAATGACAGAATAACAAATGCAAAGCAAAAGAAGAAAGAGGAAGAGGAGAGGGAGGGGGAAAAGGAAACAGAAGAGGAGGTGGGAGACAGAAAAGCAGAATATTTAAAGTAACAGTTGCTGAGAATTTTGCAAATTGAATGAAAAATTAATTTTGCAAAATAAATATAAAGATCATGGTCCTGTTTTCCAAAATCAGGTTTTGACACATAATATAATAAATGTCCAGTAATTTTTTTTTTTTTTGAGATGGAGTTTCACTCTTGTTGCCCTGGCTGGAGTGGAATGGCAGTGTCTTGGCTCACCGCAACCTCTGCCTCCCGGGTTCAAGCGATTCTCCAGCCTCAGCCTCTTGAATAGCTGGGATTACAGGTGTGCGCCACCAGGCCTGGCTAATTTTGCATTTTTATTAGAGACAGGGTTTCTCTGTGTTGGTCAGGCTGGTCTCAAACTCCCAACCTCGGGTGATCCACCCACCTTGGCCCCCCAAAGTGCTGGGATTACAGGCGTGAGTCACCATGACAGGCCGAAGTCCAGTAAATTTTATTGTATGAATGGGTGAATGGGAACAAAAAACAACTGAAATGGAGATATACAGAGGGTGAACAGAAGCAAAGCTTTATAAAAGAAGATATTTTTAAATTTTAATTTTATGCATTTAAATAACATTTGCCTTTAAAAAATGAAAATAGAATGCTTACAGGACACAACGGAGGATAGATACCAAAAAGGAAAGATACCACCAAGGCATATCATATACAAACTGCATATGAAGATCATATGAGTCTGAAAACAAAGAGAAGATCTTGAATCCAGAAGGTATAAAAACATCTTAACGATAGAGGAATAATTATTAGAATTACATTACACTTCACATCGCAAAGCATGCAGGCAAGAAGAGAGTGGAATGTTTGTTTCATTTGGATGCTGTCTAATTTTTAAAATTTAAATCCAAGGTTCTCCAGTATTTGAAGTGTTGAATGAAGAAAAAAAGAAAAACACGAGCCTCAAATTCTGTATTCACCAAAATTATTCTTCAAAAGTGAAAGAAAAATAAAGATTTTCTCAAACAATAATGAATTTATCTCCAGTAGACCTTCCTGTAATAAATGTTATAAGATACTCTTCAGAGAGTAGAAAAAATGGTGGTCAGAAACTCAGATCTATCTAAATAAAGGAAAAGTGTCAGAGAAGGACTAAAGAAAGTAAAATAAATATTTTATTTGTATTACTCTTAATTGATACAGATAACAAGTGTGCACCCTACCACGCTGCTGCTGCTGCTGCTGCTGGAACATGCAAATGCGGATGGGTCCCACTGTACAAAACACTTTGCCTGACACCACGCATCAGAGTCCACAAATGAAACAAGTCAGCTGAATCCATCTTATATCACATTCAAACCCTCATGGTCATCAAATAAGATAATAGAAAAAAAAGTTCCAAAGGTCAGTACCTTCGAAGACTGAAGGAACATCAGCTCACAAAGATGAGAAACAACTGGTACAACAACCCTGACAACTCAGAAAGCCAGAGTGTCTTATTCCTTCCAAATGACCACACTACCTCTCCAACAAGAGTTCTGAATCAGCCTGAGATGGCTGAAATGACAGAAACAAAATTCAGAATATGGATAGGAATGAAGATTATTTAGATGTAGGAATACGTTGAAATGCAATCCAAGGAATGTAAGAATCACAATAAAATAGTGCAGGAGCTGACAAAATAGCCAAAATAGAAAAGAATATAACCTGCCAGATAGAGCTAAAAAAGACACTACCAGAATTTCATAATGCAATCGTAAGTATTAATAGCAGAATAGACCAAGTGGGGAAAAAAATCACCGACCTTGAAGACTGGCTTTCTAAAATAAGACACTCAGACAAAAATAGAGAAAAAAGAATCAAAAGGAATGGACAAAACCTCTGAGAAATATGGAATTATGTAAAGAGATTTAATCTATGACTCATTGGTGTTCCTGAAAGAGAATAAGAGAATGGAACGAACTTGGAAAACATATCTCAGGATATTATCCATGAGAACTTTCTCAACATATCTAGAGAGGCCAACATTCAAATTCAAGAAAGGCAGAGAACCCCAGTAAGATACTTCACAAGAAGATTATTCCCAAGACACATAATCATCAGATTCTCCAAGGTCAAAATGAAAGAAAAAATGTTAAAGGCAGCTAGAGAGAAAGGCCAGGTCACCAAAAGGGAAGCCCATCAGACCAACAGTGGACCTCTCAGCAGAAACCCTACAATCAGAAGAGATTGGGGGCCAATACATAACATTTTAAAGAAAATAAATTCCAACCAAGAATTTCAAATCCAGCCAAACTAAGCTTCATAAGAAAAGGAGATAAATGATCCTTTTCAGACAAGCAAATGCTGAGGGAATTTATTAGCAACAAAGCTACCTTACAAGAGCTCTTAAGAGAAGCACCAAATATGGAAAGAAAGGACCATTACCAGCCGCTATAAAAACAAACTGAAGTACACAGTCCAATGACACTATAAAGCAACCATCTAAAGAAGTCTGCAAAATAACCAGCTAACATCAAGATGACAGGATCAAATCCACACATATCAATAATAACCTTGAATGTAAGTGGGCTAAAATGCCCTAATTAAAAGGCACAGGGAAAGATAAATAAAGAACCAAGACCCACTGATATGGGTCAAAAGATCCATCTCACATACAATGACAACCATAGGCTCAAAATAAAGGGATGGAGAAAACCCTACTAAGTAAATAGAAAACAGAAAAATGCAGGCGTTGCAATTCCAGCTTCAGACAAAATAGACTTTAAATCAGCAAAGATCAAAAAAGACAAAGAAGGGGATTATATAATGGTAACGAGTTCAATTCAGCAAGAAAACCTAACTATCCTAAATATATATTCACCCAAAATAGTAGCACCTAGATTCATAAGCAAGTTCTTAGAGACCTTCAAATAGATTTAGACTCCCACACAATAATAGTGGTAGACAAAGATATTCAGGACCTGAAATCAGTACCAGATCAATGGACATGATAGACATCTACAGAGCTCTCCATCCCAAAACAACAGGTTATTCATTCTCTTCATTGCCACATGGCACATAATCTAAAATTAATCACAAAATCAGGAATAAAACACTCCTCAGCAAAAGCAAAAACTGAAATCACAACAAAGAGTCTCTTGGACCAGAGAACAATCAAATTAGAAATCAAGACTACTAAATTCACTCAAAAACATAAAATTACATGCAAATTGAATAACCTGATCCTGAACTACTTCTGGGTAAATAATAAAATTAAAGCAGAAATTAAGAAGTTCTTTGAAACTAATGAGAACAAAGATACAACATATCAGAATTTCTGGGACACAGCTAAGGCAGTGTTAAGAGGGGAATTTATAGTACCAAATATACACATAAAAAGTTAAAAAGATCTCAACTTAGCAACATAACATCATGATTAAAATAACTAGACAACCAAGAGAAAACCAACCCCAAAGACAGTGGAAGACAAGAAATAACCAAAATCAGAGCTGAACTGAAGGAGACATGTAAAACCATTCAAAACATCAACAAATCCAGGAGTTTTTTTTAAGTCAATAAAATAGATAGACTGCTAGCTAAATTAATAAAGATGACAAGAGGGAAGACCCAAATAACTAACAGAGAATATTATGTACACCTCTACATACGTAAACTAGAAAATTTAGAAGAAATGGATAAATTACTAGACACATACACCTTCTCAAGACTAAGCCAGGAAGAAACTAAATCCCTGAATGGACCAATAACAAGTACCAAAATTGAATCAGTAATAAATATTCTACCAACTAATAAAAGCCCAAGACAAGATGGATTCACAGTCAAATTCTACCAGATGTGCAGAGAAAAGCTGGTAGTATTCCTACTGAAAATAATCCAAAAACTTGAGGAGAAGGAACCTCCACCTAACCCACTCTTTTAGGCCAGAATCATCCTGGTACCAAAACCTAGCAGAGACCTAGAGAAAACTTCAGGTCAATAACTTTGATAAACATCAATGCAAAAATCCTCAACATAATACTGGCAAACCAAATCCAGAAGCACATCAAAAAGTTCATCCATCATGATCAAGTAGGCATTATGCCTGGGATGAAGACTGGTTCAGTTTCTGAATGGAGAGAATCATGTGGTTTTTGTCTTTAGTTCTGCTTATGTAATGAATTACATTTATTGATTTGCATATAAATCAATATGCAAATCAGAAATGGCTTTCAATAAACTTCAACACCACTTCATGTTAAAAAAACTGTCAATAAAGTAGGTACTGAAGGAACATACCTCAAAATAATAAGAGCAATTTATAACAAATCCACAGCAAATACCATACTGCATGGACAAAAGCAAGAAGCATTCCTCTTAAAAAACCGGCACAAGACAAGGATGCCCTCTCTCATTTCAACATAGTATTGTAAGTTCTGGCCAGAGTAATTAGGCAAGAGAAAGAAATAAAGGCCATCCAAATAGGAGGAGGGGACATCAAACTATCCGTGTTTGCAGATGACATGATCCTATATCTAGAAAACTGCATACACGGCCCAAAAGCTCCTTAAGCTGATAAACAACTTCAGCAGTTTCAGGGTACAAAATCAGCATAAAAAAGTCACTAACATTCCTATACACCAACAACTGTCAAGCAGGAGCTGAATCTGGAATGGAATCTCATTCACGACTGCCAGAAAAATAATAAAATACCTAGGAATACAGCTAACCAGGGAGGTATAAGATCTCTACAAGGTGAATTACAAACTACTGCTCAAAGAAATCAGAGATGACACAAACAAATGGAAAAACATTCCATGCTCATGGATAGTAAGAATCAATAAGGTTGAAATGGCCACACTACCCTAAGCAATTTATAGATTCAATGATATTCCTATTAAACTACCAATGACATTCTTCATGGAACTAGAAAAAAAACTTTTTTAAAATTAATATGGAAGAAAAAAAAGAGCCCAAAGAGTCCAGGTAACCCTAAGCAAAAAGAACAAAACCGGACACATCACACAACTGGGCTTCAAACCATACTACAGGGCTACAGTAACAAAAACAGCATGACACTGGCACAGAAACAGACATATAGAACAATGGAACAGAACAGAAAGCATGGAAATATGGCTGCACACCTATGACCATCTGATCTTTGGCAAAGCTGACAAAAACAAGCAATGCAGAAAGAACTCCCTATTCAATAAATTGTTCTGGGATAACAGCTAGCCATGGGCAGAAGATTGAAAATGGACACCTCCCTTATATCGTATAAAAAAATTAACTCAACATGGATTAAAGAATTAAATGCAAAATCCAAAATCATAAAAAACCCTGGAAGACAACCTAGGCAATACCATTCTGGACATAGGAATTGGCAAACACTGCATGACAAGGTTGGCAGAAGGAATTGCCACAAAACCAAAAATTGACAAATGGCATCTAATTAAAGGAAACAGCTTCTGCAAAGGCAAAGAAACTATCAACAGAGTAAACAGATAACCTACAGAACGGGAGAAAATTTTTGTAAACTAGGCATCTGACAAAGATCCAATATTCAGCATCTATAAGGAACTTAAACAGATTTACAAGAAAAAACAACCCCATTGAAAAGTAGGCAAAGGACAACAAGGGACACTTTTCAAAAGAAGACATACATGTGGCCAAAAAGTATATGAAAAAAAGTTCAAGGCCAGGCGCGGTGGCTCACGCTTGTAATCCCAGCACTTTGGGAGGCCGAAGCGGGCGGATCACGAGGTCAGGAGATCGAGACCATGGTGAAACCCCGCCTCTACTAAAAATACAAAAAATTAGCCGGGTGTGGTGGAGGGCGCCTGTAGTCCCAGCTACTCGGAGAGGCTGAGGCAGGAGAATGGCGTGAACGCGGGAGGCGGAGCTTGCAGTGAGCCGAGATTGCGCCACTGCACTCCAGCCTGGGCGACAGAGCGAGATTCCGTCTCAAAAAAAAAAAGTTCAACATCATTGATTATTACAGAAATGAAAATCAAAACCACAATGAGATACCATCTCATGCCAGTTAGAGTGGCTACTATTGAAAGGTTTAAAAATAACAGACGCTGACAAGGTTGTGGAGAAAAGGGAATGCTTATACACTGTTGGTGGCAGTGTAAATTAGTTCAGCCATTGTGGAAAACAGGGTGGTGATTCCTCAACGACCTAAAGGCAGAACTACCATTTGACCCAGCGATTTTACTATTGGGTATATACTTAAAGGAATATAAATCATTCTATTGTAAAGACACATATACACATGTCTTCATTGCATTGTTATTCAAAATAGCAAAGATATAGAATCAACCTAAATGCTCACCAGTGGTAGACCAGATAAAGAAAATGTGGTATACATATACCATGGAATACTATGCAGCCATCAAAAAGAACAAGATCATGTCCTTTGCTGGAACATGGCTAGAGATAAAGGCCATTACCTCTAGCAAACTAATGCATGAACAGAAAAACAAATATCACATGTTCTCACTTAAAAGTGGAAGCTAAATGATGAGGACACATAGAGGACAATGACAGACATTGGGCCTACTGGAGGGTGGAGGGTGGAAGGAGGGAGAGAATCAGGAAAACTAACTAATGGGTACTATGCTTAATACCCTGGGTCACAAAATAATCTGTACAACATACCCCCATGACACAAGTTTACCTATATACAAACCTGTACCTGTAACTCTGAATTTAAAACAAAAGTTAATGAATAATCTAAAATTAGTAATCTAATCTCTCCAGTTTAGGAAACCAGAGAAAAAAGAGCAATCTGAGTCTAAATCAAGCAAAATAAAAGAAATAATAAAAAGTAATAAAAACTAGAATAAAATCCATAAAATTAAAAAGAGAAAATCAATCCAGAAAACTCAAGAAACCAAAAGGCATTTTTTTAAAAAGTCCAATAAAATTGATTGTTCTCTTGCCAGGCTATTTAAGAAAAAGGAGATAAGACACAAATTACTAATATCAGAAATAAGAAATAGGCCATCACTGCTCATCTCAAGGACATTAGAAGTATAAAAAGTAAAAGTCATGTAAAACTTTATGTCTACAAATTTAATAACTTCCGTGAAATGGACCTGTACCTTAAAATACACAAATTACTAAAACTTACACAAAGAGAAAAGATAATCTAAAAAGACATATATAAATTAATTTATATAATTTTATATATAATTTACATATATGATTTATGTATAATTTATATGTATATGATTTACATAAAAAATTCATAGATGGTTGTAAATATATGTATATATCTAATTGGTAATATTTTTATATAACTAATAATTAACAGCTTTTCAAAAAAGACCACACTAGGCATAAATGGTTTCTCCAGTGAATTCTACCAAATGTTTAATGTAGAAATTATATCAATTCTCTACAATCTCTTTTATAAAATGATGCAGATAGTACACTTTCTAATTTATTCAATAACACTGGCATTACCCTAATACTAAACCAAGACAAAGACATTTCAAGGAAGGCAATTAGAGACCCATATCTCTCATGAACATCTCATAGATGCAAAAATCCTTTAAAAAATCCACAAATCAAATGCAACAATGTCTAAAAATTTACATATACTATAACCAAGTAAGGTTTATTTTATGTATACAAGACTGGCTCAAGATTTGAAGCTCAATTAATGTAACTCACCGTTATCAATAGGCTGAAGGAAAAAATCATATGATCGTATCAATAAATGTTTACAAAGCATTTTCAGTCTGCAATACTTATTCATTATAACAAAGGAGGAATACACAGGAACTTGTTTAACATGATAAAGAACATCTGCAAAAACCCTACATTGATATCATACTAAATAATGATAAGCTAGGTGTTTTCTCCGTAAGATCAGAAACAAGGGAGGGATATCATCTTTTGCCACTCCCATTTGAAATGATACAAGAAAAGACAATTCAAATCATACATATTAGGAAGGAATAAACAAAACTACATTTGTTCACAGATGACATAATTTTCTATGTAGAAAATATTTAAAAGTCTACAAAAAACTGGAGAGTTTGGAGCAAGATGGAGGAATGGAAGCCTACCACATTTGTACTCCTTGCAGGAACATCAAATTTTAACAAATATCTGCACATGGAAAAGCACTACCACAAGAACCAAAAATCAGGTAGGCAATGATAGTAACTGGTTTTAACTCCATATCATTAAAAGAGGCATTGAGGAGGACAGTAAAGACAGTCTTGGATCATTAATATTATTTCTTTCCCAACCCTTGGAGTGGGCCTATAGCACAGAGTCTGTGCATTTGGGGGAGGCAGAGTACAGTGACTGGGGATTTTACATTGAATTCAGTGCTGCCCTATCATAGCAGAGAGTACAGCCATGCTTGGCTCAGCCAGTGCCTGTGAACAGAGGGAGAATTTGGATCAGACCTAACCAAAGGGAAATTGCCAACCCCATTGGTCTGAACTCAAGGTATCAACAGCCCTCATCACCACAGGCCAATGCACTCTGGGGTCCTAGGTAAACTTGAAAGACAGCCTAGGACACAAGGAATATGATTCCTAGGCAACTGTTAGTGCTGGGCTGGGCTAACAGCCAGAGGACTAGGGTGGCATGTAACCTAGGGAAATACAAGACAGAGGGGCCAAGGAGAGCTTCTGCCATCCTCCCCCACTGTAGACAGTACAGCTCATAGCAATGAAAATGTATCCTTCCTTCTGCTTAAGGAGATGAGAGCAAAGAGTACAGAGGACTTTGTTTTGCATCTTGGATACAAGCTTAGCCACAGTAAGATAGAGCACTGGGCAGAGACGTGAGGCCCTCATTCCAGGCTCTAGCTCCTAGATAACATTTCTGGACGCACACTGGGTCAAAAGAGATCCCATTGCCTTGAAGGTAAAAACCCAGTCCTAGAAGGATGCATCACCTGCTGGCTAGAGAGCCCTTGGGCCCTAAATAACCAGCAGTGATATCCTGGTATTATGCTGTGGACCTTGTGTTCTGAAACGTGCTGACTACAGTTGTGAGCCGGTACATTCTCAGCTGTAGTGGCAACAAGGAGAGACTCCTTCTGCTTGAGAAAAGCAGGGAGAAGAGTAAAATGGACTTTGTCCTGCCTCTATCCCCATCGACGATGGGGAACAGAGCACCAACCAGCCTCTTGGGGTCACCAATTTCAGGCTGTGGCACTTGGACAGCATTTCTAGACCTGCCCGGAGCCCACTGCCTTGAACGGTGAGTCCCAGGTCTGGCAGCATTCACCATAAGCTACCTGAAGAGCCCTTAGGCTTTAGATGAACAACAGTGGTGGCATGGCAGTACCCTCTATGACATGGCGGTGGAGGTAACCAAGACAGAGGCCCCTCTGCCTTTGAAAAGAAGACAGAAGAGTGGAAAGAACCTTATACTGTGGACTGAGTGCCAGCTTAACTACAGTAGAATAGAACACTAGGCAAATTGCTAAGGTTTTTGACTCTAAACCCTGGCTCTCAGACAGCATCTCCGAACCTGCCCAGGGTCTGAGAGAACTTGCTGCCTGAAGGGAAGAACACGAACTTGGCTGGCTTTGCCATTTGCCGAATATAAAACCCTAGGGACTTGAGTGAACATAGGTGGTAACAGGAGGTGATTACAGTGGGCCTTGAACAAGATCCAGTGCTGTGCTGACTTCAGGTCTGACTCAGTGCAGAAACAGTGGTAGTGGCCACACTTGTGTTAGCATCCCCACCACCCCCCATTCCAGGCAGCTCAGGAAAGAGAGAGAGAAAGTGAGAGAAAGAGAGAGAAAGAGAGAGAGAGGAAATGAGAGAGAGAGAAAATGAGAATTCTTCTGGATCTTATGCAATGCCACCTAGGTTGTATCTCTACAAGTCTGCAAAAAACACAGAAATATTGGGCTTGGAGCCCAAGTTCCTTAGAAAAAAAGCCATCTCAAGAATGGGCACAAATAAGACCAGACTGTGAAGACTGTAGTAAATACCTAACTCTTCAAAGCCCAGACACCAAAATACATCTGTAGTCATCAGTAGCATCCAGGAAAATATGACCTTACCAAACAAACTAAATAAGGCACCAAGAATCAATCCTGAAGAAAGAGAGATGTGTGACCTTTCAGATAGAGAATTCACAACAGCTGTTTTGAGAAAACTCAAAGAAATTCAAGATAACACAGGGAAGAAATTCATAATTCTATAAGATAAATTTAATAAAGAGATTGAAATAATTTAAAAGAATATGAAAAAATCCTACAGTTGAAAAATGCAATTGACATACCGAGGAATGCATCAGTGTCTTTGAACAGCATAATTGATTAAGTAGAAGAAAGAATTGGTGAGCTTGAAGACAGGCTATTTGTAATTACACAAGATCTAGAAAATATTCTCAAAAGGGCAAATCTAAGAGTAATTGGCCTTCAACAGAAGGCAGAGAAAAAGGTAGGGGTAGAAAGTTTATTCAAAGGAATAATATCAGGGAACTCCCCAAACCTAAAGAAAGACACCAACATTCAAGTACAAGAAGGTTATAGAACACTAAGAAGATTTAACCCAAAAAAGACTCCCTCAAGGCATTTAATAATCAAACTTCCAAAGGTCAAGGATAAAGAAAGAATCCTAAAAGCAGCAAAAGAAAAGAAACAAATAATATACAATAGAGCTCCAATATGTCTTGTAGCAGACTTTTCAGTGGAAACTTCACAGGCCAGGAAAGACGGACATGACATATTTAACGTGCTGAAGGAAAAAAATCTTCTCCCTAGAGTAGTATGTTCGTGAAAATATCCTTCAAACATAAAAGAGAAGTAAAGACCTTCGTAGACAGACAAACGCTTAGGTATTTCATCAGCACAAGACCTGTCCTACAAGAAATGCCAAAGGGAGCTATTCGGTATGAAAGAAAAGGATGTTAATGAGCAAGAAGAAATCACCTGAATGTACACAACTCACTGGTAATGGCAAGCTCGTAGAAAAAAAAAGGAAAAACTGAATATTATAACACCGTAATTGTTTATAACACTCCAGAGTGTGTGTGTATGTTTGTGTGTGTTACCAAGGTGGGATTGAAGTGGTACACTCATCACACTGCAGCCTCAACCTCCTGGGCTCCAGCCATCCTCTCACCTCAGCCTCTCAAGTAGCTGGGACTACAGGTGTGCCCCACCATGACTGGCTAGCTTTTGTATTTTTTGTAGTGACAGGTTTTGCCATGTTGCCCAGGCTGACTTCAGACTCCTGGGCTCAAAAATCTGCCCGCATCAACCTCCTAAAGTGCTGAGATTACAGGCATGAGCCACCACTCCTGTACTAACATTGTAATTATGGTGTGTAAACCACACTTAAGTAGAAAGGCTAAACGATGAAACAATACAAAATAATAACTACAACAATTTTTCAATAAATAGGCAGTACCATAAACCAAAAGAGAAACAGCAAAAAGTTAAAAAGCAAGGGGATGAAGTTAAAATGTAGAGTTTTTATTAGTTTTCTTTTTGCATGTTTGTTTGTTTATGTAATCAGTGTTGTCACTCATTTAAAATAATGGGTTATAAGATAGTATTTATCGGCCTCACAGTAATCTTAAATTGAAAAATGTACAATGGATACACAAAAAATAAAAAGCAAAAAACTAAATCATACCACCAGAGAAAATCACCTTTACTAAAAGGAAGGAAGGAAGGAAGGAAAGAAGGAAGGAAGGAAGGGAGGGAGGGAAGGAGGGAGGGAGGAATGGAGGACAAATAACAAAATGGCAGAAGTCCCTACTTATCAATAGTAATATTGAATGTAAATGGACTAAACTTTCCAATCAAAAGAGGTAGAGTGTCTGAATGGATGAAAAAAACAGGACCCATTGATCTGTTGCCTGTAAAAAACACACTTCACCTACAAAGAAAAATGTATACTGAAAATGAGAGAATGGAAAAAGATATTCACTGCCAATGAAAACCAAAAAAAAAACAAAAGAAGTAGCTGTACTTATATCAGACAAAATAGATTTCCAGACAAAAAAACGTAAGAAGAAATAAAGAAGGTCATTATATAACGCAAAGGGGTCAATCCAGCAGCAGGACATAATGATTGTAAATATATACATGCTAACACTGGAGCATCCAGATACATAAAACAAACATTTTTAAAGCTAAAGGGAAAGAAGGACCCCAAAACAATAACTGGAAAGTTTCAACACCTTTTTTTCAGCATTGGACAGATCTCCCAGACTCTCAACAAAGAAACATCTGATATGGTTTGGTTCTACCCACCCAAATCACATCTTGAATTGTAGTTCCCATAATCCCCACATGTCGTGGGAGGGGCCTTGTAGGAGGTAATTGAATCACACGAGTGATTACCTTCATGCTGTTCTCATGATAGTGAGTAAGATCTTACAAGATCTTATAGTTATAAAACTATATAACTTTGGATGAAATGTTTCTTGAGGCCTCCTCAGCCATGCTGAACTGAGTCAACTAAATCTGTTTTCTTTATAAATTATCCAGTTTCGGGTATGTCTTTGTTAGTTGTGTGAGAATGAACTAATACAACATCAGACTTAATCTGCACTACACAACAAATAGACTTAATAGATGTTTACAGAACATTTCATCCAAAGTTTAAAGGATATAGCTTCTTGCTGGGCCTATAATCCCAGCACTTTGGGAGGACCAGGCAGGCAGATCATGAGCTCACAAGATCGAAACCATCCTGGCTAACACGGTGAAACCCCATATCTAATAAAAATACAAAAAATTACCCAGGTGTGGTGGCAGGCCCCTGTAGTCCCAGGTACACAGGAGCTGAGGCAGAAGAATGCATGAACCCAGAAGCCAGAGCTTGCAGTTAGCTGAGACTGTGCCACTGCACTCCAGCCTGGGAGACAGAGCAAGACTCTGTCTCCAAAAACAAAAACAAAAACAAAAACAAAAACCATTCTTTTCTTCAGCATCTGGATCATTCTCAAGGATAGACCACACGTTAGGTAACAAAACAAGTCTTTAAACATCTTAAAAATTGAAATAGCAAGCATATTCATAACCACAATGGAATAAAATTAGAAATCAACAAGAGGAATTTTGGAAACGATACAAACACGTGAAAATTAAACAATATGCTCCTGAATGACCAGTGGGTCAATGAAGAAATTAAGAAGGAAACTGCAAAATTTCTTGAAACAAATAATAATGAAAACATAACATACCAAAACCTATGGGATACAGTGAAAGCAGTACTAAGAGGGAATTTTATAGCCATAAGTGCCTACATCAAAAAAGAAGAAAAACTTCAAATATAACCTACTGATACATCAGGAAGAACTAGAAAAGCAGAGCAAACTGAGCCCAAAATTAGTAGAGGGAAATAAATAATACAGATCATGGCAGAAATAAGTGAATTTGAAATGAAGAAAACAATACAAAATTTTAATTAAACAAAAAGTTATTTTTTTAAAAGATTAAAAAAAATAGACAAACCTCTAGCCAGACTAATGAAGAAAAAAAAGGAAGACCCAAATAAATAAAATTACAGATGATAAGGGAGACATTACAGTTGATACTGCAGAAATTCAAAGGATCATTAGTAGCTACTATGAGAAACTATATGCCAATAAATTGGAAAATTTAGAGGAGATGGATGTACTCTAAGAGACATACAAAACATACCAAGATTGAACCATGAAGAAATCCAAACCCTGAACAGACTAATAACAAATAACGAGATTGGATCCATAATAAAAAGTTTCTCAGTAAGGAAAAGCCCAAACCCAATAGATTCACTACTGAATTCTACCAAACATTTAGGAAAGAACTAATATCAATCCTACCCAAAGTATACCAAAACATAAAGGAGGAACGAATACTTGCAAATTCATTCTACAAGGCTGGTATTACCCTGCTGCCAAAACCAGACAAAGGCGTAGGGGAAAACAAAGAAACAAACAAACAAAAACCAGAAAACTATAGGCCAATATCTCTGATACATATTGATGAAAAATCCTCAACAAAATACCAGCAAAACAAATTCTATGATACATTAGAGAAATCATTTATCCTGAAGTATGTTTTCCAGCTTGGTTCTATTCTTCTCATCTCTTTCAGGTACCCCAATCAATCATAGGTTTTGACTTTTACATAGTCCCATATTTCTTGGAGGTTTTGTTCATTCCTTTTCATTTGTTTTTCTCTATTCTTGTCTGCTTGTCTTATTTCAGAAAGATAGACTTCAAGCTCTGAAATTCTTTCTGTTGAGTCTACTCTGCTATTGATACTTGTGATACAGTCATAAAATGAGATATTACTATAAGAAAAAAGAAATGAGCTAGCAAGAAACAAAAATGAATGAAAGAAACATAAATGCATTCTAAGTGAAAGAAGAAAGCGAGATGAATAAATAAAGCTTAGGGATTTGACTTTTTAAGACAATGAAACTATTCTGTGTGATACTATAATGATTAACATATGCCATTGTGCATTTGTCAAAAACCATGTCTATTAGTTCATTTTCGTGCTGCTATGAAGAAATACCCAAAACTGGGTAATTTATAAAGGAAAGAGGTTTAATTGACTTACAGTTCTGCATTGCTGTGGCGGCCTCAGAAAACTTACAATCATGGCAGAAGGGGAAGTAAACACGTCCTTATTCACATGGTGGCAGGAAGGAGAAGAATTAAACCAAGAAGAACCTAAAAAAACATGTTGATTAAATGTTATTGGTATCCTGGATAGGATTTTCGAATACAAAAATATATGTACATAGATCAAAAATACAAAAAAATCTGAATCAACTATGGACTTTAGTTAACAATAATATACCAACATTGGTTCCTTGTTACAACCATAACATAGTAATCAAAGATGTTCAAGGCAATATGAAGATACATATTTTTCTCATCATTTAAGTAACTACAAAGTATTTAATGGTACCTCTTAGTATAATGTCTGAGACCAATATATTTAATATAAAACTAAATTGATAAAATTAGGCCAAACAAGCATGAAACACAATTGAGGATTCTGAATGTATACAACAAAAAGAAAATGAAATAACTGAAATTATGCATTTTGGTTCAAGAATAAGCTTAGTTGTATTCTATTAAAAATTCAGCAGCTGAAAAATGACTTGAAAAAATTTAGAAACAATTCAGATAAACTATGTTATAGAATATAATTAAGCTTTAATGCGGAAATTTTCAGATTCAATGAGGGCACCCACTGTGGATATATAAATTATGTGAGAAAGTACAGTACTCAAAATAATCTCTTTCATATACTAAACTAAGCATAAGAGATTTTGAATAATACAATATTAACTACTTAAGGGATTTATAGCATGGTTGATTAGCAAATTCAAGCATTAAAATTAAAGTAAGCCTACAGCTCTAGGGAATAAATCTGATGAACTGGTACCTACGCACTGTGAGTTCTACTGTTGATTCAAGTGTTACAAAAATTATTGCTGCTGAATGAACAAAAATATGTTTGTTTTATTAAAGTAATGTATTTTGTAATAATTTAAACTTAATTACTTTCATACTCAATGAAGTTTTCAACTCTCAAAAACCGTTTCAGGTGGGAGGGGAATTATTTTCATTCAAGAAACGAGATAAGTGAGGCTTCAAAAATAAGTCATTTAAGGTTAAACCAAATTTGAACCCAAATCCTCAGCTTCCTAGCACATAGTACATGCTCATTAAATACAAATGGAGACCATAATCCCTCTGTGGACCCAAGTATTCCAAACCATTTACTTCAGTATAAAGCACATTATTGCATGTTTACTATGTGACAGGTACTCTACCCTTTGCTGGGAATATAAAAATTAATAAAATGTAGGAAAAAAAAGTTTTATATAATCTGCATTCCCCAAGTATCAATTTCTTGATTCAGATACTGGCTTTGGGATCCTTCTCCTGTTACAACAATTCTATGGTGGTTTGTACCTCTGAGCCATTATTCTGGATACCTAATATTAGTAATTTGTAAAAAGCTAGGCCTGATAATAAATAATCAAAAATATCCCTGCAACATAATCCAATTGAGAATATGAAATCAATATCCAGTTGTTGGGAAACTAAAATCTCTCCTGACACTCAAGAGAATACCTATATTTATTGACTGAAAACGCAGTATAAAAATGATAGACTTTCTTATAATTCATTTAGACTGTTTCAGTAACTATTTTTTTTAAGTTAAATGGCAGATGTATGTCTTCTGAGAAATGTCTATTCATATCCTTTACCCACTTTTTAAAGGGGTAATTTGTTTTTATTTTGGTGAGTTGTTTAATTTGGTTGTAGATTTGGGATATTAGTCCTCTGTCAGTTGCATGTTTGCAAATATTTTCTCCCATTCTGTAGGTGGTCTGTTTACTCTGTTGATAATTTCTTTTGCTATGCAGAATATTTTTAGTTGAATTAAGTCCCATTTGTCTATTTTTGTTTTATAGCATTTGCTTTTGAAGTCTTAATCATGAATTATTTGCCTAGGTCAATATCTAGAAGAGTTTTTCCTAGTTTTTCTTCTAGGATTTTCTATCAGTTCAGGTCTTACAGTTAAATATTTTATCTGTCTTGAGTTAATTCTTGTATATGATAACAAAAATACAAAAAATTCTCAATATCACTAATCAGAGAAATGCACAGTGAAATACCATCTTACACCATTAAGAATTACTATTATTAAATAGTCAAAAATAACATATGTTGGTGAGGATGTAGAGAAAAGTGTTCCCTGTAAATTAGTACAGTCTCTGTGGAAAACAGTATGGAGATTTCAAACAACTAAAAATACAACTACCATTTGAGCCAGCAGCCCCACTACTGGGCATCTATCAAAGGAAAATAAATTACATAAAAAAGATACCTGCACTTTCATGTTTATCACAGCACTATTCACAATAGCCAAATCATGAAATCAACCCAAGTGTCCATCAACAGATGACTGGACAAAGAAAATGTGGCACATATGCAGCCACAAAAAAAGAATGGAATGTCTTTTATAGCAACATGGATGGAGCTGGAGGCTATCATCCACAGTGAAATAACTCAGAAACATGAAATCAAATACCACATATTCTCCTTTTAAGTGGGAACTAAACAATGGGTAATCATGAACATATAGATGAAAATAATAGACACTGCGGACTTCAAAAATGAGGATGGAAGTATGGGTTGAAAAATTACCTGTTGGGTGCACTTTTCACTGTTTGGGTGAAGGGCACACTAGAAGCCTAAACCTCACCATTATGCAACATATTTATGTAACAAACCTGCACATGTACTCCACGAATTTATGGAGGAGGAGGAGGAAAAGGAGATGGGGGAGAAGGAGGAAGTGGTCAAGGAATAAGTGGAGGAGGAGGAGGGAAAAAGAAAAGAAGTTATAATCATTGTGTAGCCAATAGATATTTGTCAGAAGTCTATTTTGACCTAAAACACCCAGTCTTTCTGTTATCTAGCAAAATAACAATCCAGTGCAATTCTTTTATTATGCTTGTTATAGAATTGCATTTATTTGGAAGGCTAAATCCTCATTCTGGGCATGCTTAATATGTAAATGTGTTATTGGACAGAACAGAATTTTCCTTATCTGTACTTTATTACTCTATATACTGAAGCAGAAATTTTGTAAGAGACCCTACACTGCCACACACATCTCTTCTTGGGCTGCTACAGAATTAGTTGGTATCCTTTTGTTCTACACATTAATGACTAAAATGGCATTAGCAAAATACTAGCACATTTGAAAGGCTTTTCTTATCCATGTTGGCTAGTGTGTCCTAAAGGACTTGGCCCATTGTACCAAATTCTTCGCTGCTGGTCAGAAGATGTCTAGATTTGTATGATGTAATTTTTTACTTTCTATTCCCATCTGTTCTCAAATTGTCCTTTCACACAGATCTGGCAGATGCTCTGGGATTCCTTTCTCATTCCTCTGTGCATTTTCTTCCTAAAACTAAGTTGGGTCTTTTCTCCCCCTACACCTGCCTTGGCTGCAACTGCTTTCTGGAACCCTTTCAGGCCTTTCATTATGGATAATTGAGATATCCTTCCAAACTACCTTACTATTAATTAATTAGTTGCATCAACTTCCCTGTTTTAAAAATCAGAGATATGTTGGTTTTGTTTTAAACATGGCACATGCGATAAACTTCATTTTTTTACCTTTTAATAATACATTCTAAATTTTCACCCATAAAGTTTTTAATCACTTCCACTTTGGCTAAAATCAGATGAAATTTAAGTATATCGTCATGTTGGGATAATTTGTGAAATATTTCATTATCTACATACAGGACCAGTTGCATAATTCACAAGGTCTAGCACAAAATGAAAGTGCAAAGCTCCTTGTTCAAAATTTATTAAGAATAATGTTCTGGTGGTATTAAAGCATTAAACAAAGCATGAGGCTCCTGTAAGCACAGAGCACCATGTTACTTCGCAGGTTGCATACCCGTGAAGACTGTCTACAAATAATGTTTTCTACCCTGATCAAAGCTCTTGTATTAGAAATAATAGGTAATTAAATTTTCAAAACTTGATATTCATGATGAACATTCTGATATAACCTTAGTAATATTAAATATTTTTCTATAAACTGTTTAATAAATTATTTCTCTAATATTACTGAGTTAATTTTTTCTGATAATACAATGTTCTTGGATTCATTGTACTATTCTTGAATTCCTTATTTTGAATTCCCAGTGGTTAAGACAAAGAGCTCTGAAGATAGATAGAGTCTGTGTGAATCTCAGCTCCAACACATACTGTCTCATGACTCTAGCAGGGTCCTTATCTCTCTAGGCCTTCATTTCCTAATAGACAAAATGCAGTTAAGAGTTATATACATCTCCTAGTGTTTTGTTTTGTTTTTGTTTTTAGTGGGGATTAAACAAGTTAAATTCGTAATGACCCTAGGATAGTATCTAAACATAGAGGAATAATATGGATGTTAAATATTAGCTGTTTAATAAAACTAGGTTCTAAGCCCTAATTCTGGCATTATCCACTATCGATGCTTATTATAAGCAACTCTGTTTCCTCTTTCCTATCTCTCATAATTTATTCTATCAGATCATTTGATACAGATACTATATATTTCCTTCCTGAGTATTACACATTCTTATAAACTAGGAGTTCCCAACTTTCAAAACCCTTCTCAAGTTGTCCTATTAGTAACCTTTCTAGGGCCACTG
This sequence comes from Hylobates moloch, assembly GCF_009828535.3. NCBI lineage: Eukaryota > Metazoa > Chordata > Mammalia > Primates > Hylobatidae > Hylobates > Hylobates moloch. The sequence goes on from NW_026652281.1 coordinate 28,355,998, forward strand.
TGAGGTCCTGAAGATGGTGATAATGAATTCAGCTTTCATGACCATTTGAATCTTATAAACTGCTGTCTTTGTAGCTTCTTGGCACATTCCTCTTTCTGTATCTCATGAACCTTATCTATCTAATTTAGACTATGCACATCAGGCTATGCATAAGCACAAGAGATATCATCTCTATTTTGAAAGTAATAACTCTGAATTTGAAAATGCAAAACTTTCTCTTTTATGCAGTAAGTGTTGTTCTTTCACTGCTTCATATCAAAATAACCAAATTATAGAACTCTAGCTTAGACTAATTGCCACATGTCTGAGAAACCCTAAAATCAATCCATCTTCAATGGGAATTCAATAAAACATTCACTATCTACCTTAATCATCCTAAATGTCCAAGCCTTCTTGCTACCCAGCGTCAATGGGTTCTTCATCCTTATTCGATTAAGCATATCCATAATGCTTTTCAAATCCCTTTCTTCTCTTTTCCTTTAAGTCTTTTCAATATGTCCACTAGAATACCAATTTGTGATAAAAAGACTCCCTATGTTCTCAGTCTCCTCTTGGACTATGTCCTTCACTTTCTTACCTTAGGATTACCTCAATGTTTCTTGAGGATCTAGTTTCTAATGAAACCCCTGGAGTGGAAGCTGCGTCTCTCCAGATGTCATGTATGTGAGACAAACAGCCTGAAGGATGGGTTATTGTCTTCATTCAGCCAATATTGCCTGTTGAACAATAAGCTTTCATATTAGTAAATATGCAACCTATCTATGAATCCTTGAATCTTTGAATCCCTTACATTCAATGTTGATATTGAGATGTAATGTTCTGTTCCAGTCATCATGTTGATTGTTACCTACAACCAGCATCTGAGAAAGCCATCACACAGACTCTCTATAATCAAGAAATTCACACAGAGTCTTCACCACTGAAAGCAACCAAAGCTGAAGCTAGTTGGCAATAAACTATAAACATTAAAGTCACATCCTCAAGGAGACGTTGTTGTGTCTAAATTTTAAGCATTTGTCTTATGGAATCTTACCACACTGTTCTGAGACATGCTGCAAATTTTACTACTTTTGAAGTTTGCATATAACTTTATTTTATTAATAATCAAAACAATTTGGAATTTTTATATAATCAAATCACTACTTTTCTTTGTGACTAACTTGGGTATCATGTATATACAGTCCTGCTTCACAAATAGGTATATGTTTTCTATCTTTTCACTATTTTATGTATGCCTCTTCTCCTCATTTAAAATCATCACCTTATCTGTAATTTATTTTGTTATGTTGTTAGAGCTAATATTTTCGGTTTTCTAATGACTAACTCAGCTGTTGCAGTACAATTACAATATTTTTGTATGGTTTTGGCCTTATATACGATTCAAGTGGTTTTCCCATACTAGGTTCATGATACCACCTTTGTTATAAACTAATTTTATATTTATGTGAACCAGTTTTGAGGCCTTCTACTTTCCTGAGTGTCTGTAGCTCTCTAAACACCACTGTATTTCCATAATTGCTGAAAATGAGGATTGACTTCATTCTTTTGTGTTGCTGTAAAGGAATACCTGAGGCTGAGTAATTTATAAAGATAAGAGGTTTATTTGGCGTATAGTTCTGCAGGCTATACAAGAAGCATGACACCAGCATCTGCTTCTGGTGAAGCCTCAGGCTGCTTCCGCCCATGGCAGAAGATAAACAGGAGCCAGCTATTCAGAGATCAAGTGGCAAGAAAGAGGAGGCAAGACAGAAAAAGAAAGAGATGCCAGGCTTTTTTCAACAACTAGTTCTTGAGGGAACCTAAAAGTGAGACTTATGCACTCCTATGAGTGTAGCACCAAGCCATTGATGAGGAATTCACTCCTACATCCCAAACACCTCCCAACAGGCCCCACCTTCAACACTGGGAATCCAATTTCAATGTGAGACTTAGTAGAGCCAAACAAACTGTATCCAAACCATAGCAATGATGATGATGACCATGATGATTATAATCATGATTTCAGCATACAAGGAGCCAAGACTGCTCATTAGTTTCTTTTCTGAAATATTCTGAGCTATTTTTGCTAATTATTTTATGACTGTCAAATCTCTGAATTTCCTGATGATATTTTGGTCATAATTGCAGTAATTATATTGATTATCTGTAGACAATTAGCAGCATTACAGTGGTCATTTTTTCTATCAAAGTATACAGACCACTGCATCCACTTATTTAGATGTTCTTTTTAATTTATAGTAAAACATTTTTTATCTACAGTAAGTGTTCTGATTTCCCTTATTATATACTGTGATGGTTAATATTGAGTGTGAACTTAATTGGATTGAAGGACACAAAGTAGTATAGTTCCTGGGTGTGTCTGTGAGGATGCTGCCAAAGGAGACAAACATTTGAGTCAGAGGACTGGGAGAGGCAGACCCACCCTCAATCTGGGTGGGCAGCATCTAATCAGAGGCCAGCACAGCTAGAATAAAGCAGGCAGAAGAAGTTGGAAAGAGCAGATTTGCTAAGTCTTCTGGCATTCCTCCTTCTCCCATGCTGAATACTTCCTACCCTTGAACATCAGACTCCAAGTTCTTCAGCTTCTGGACTCTTTGACTTAAATTAGCGATTACTGGTTTGCCAGGGGCTCTCGGGCCTTTGACCACAGACTGAAGACTATGCTGTTGTCTTCTCTACTTTTGACGTTTTGGGACTTGGACTGGCCCACCAATGGCTTCTTTGCTCCCCAACTTGCAGACTACCTATCATGGGATTTTACCTTGTGATCATGTATGTCAATTCTGCTTAATAAACTCCCTTTTAAATATACATATATCCTGTTAGTTCTGTCCCTATAGAGAACCCTGACTAATACAGATTTTGGTACCAGGAATGATTCTAGAGGAACAGAATTTTAAGGGTGGATTTCTTTAGTTGGTTTTGGGATTTCTGGATTTGGCTGCTTAATATGATTAGATACCAAAATGCTAAGGACTCTACCTCTAATAATATAAAGAACAATGATAGTCCTTGCTGTGACCTGTTTAGAGAGTTAGGCAAAATAAATGCATCTGATACTCCTGATTCACCACTCATGAGAGGCAAGGAGTTTAGTGACTCTACACATAATACCTTTCACTGTATGTGGAGAACCAAGGAATATAATGAAGTTGGTTGGTTGCTCCTAAGTTCACTGAGAAAAATGATGAAAGAAAAGGATGAGCTCAGGGATTCTAACTCCCAGCTCCATAAGCACATACTGAGCCTCAAGTCTTTTTTTTTTTTTTTTTTAGTGCAGTGGCATGATCTTGGCTCACTACAACCTCCGCCTCCTAGGTTCAAGCGATTCTCCTGCCTCAACTTCCCAAGTAGCTGGGATTACAGATGTACGCCACCACGCCGGGCTAATTTTTATATTTTTAGTAGAGACGGCAGTTCATCATGTTGGTGAGGCTCATCTCAAACTCATGACCTCAGGTGACTCACCCACCTCGGCCTCCCAAAGTGCTGGGATTACAGGCATGAGCCACCATGCCCAGCTGAGCCTCAATTCTTCTAAAATTGCCCTGAGTGAGAGTCTGATTTTCTGTAAAGGACTGAAACTACAGAAAATCAGACACAAGTTCTTATCATGCAAGTGACTGACGTGAAACAAAAGGTACACACTCAGCCTCACCAGGTATCTACTGTTAAAGTGAGGGAATTGATTGGAAAAGAATGGGACCCTGTAACTTGGAACGGAATGTGTGGGAGAACCCTGATGAAGCTGGGGACACTGAGCTTGTAAACTTTGATGAGCCTTTTTTGCCAGAGGAAACAGCCTCCCCACACCCAGTAGTGGCAACATCCCCTTCCTGATCCCAGGCTGCCATCACCCTTTCCACCTTTGTCTGAGGAGATTAACCATGCACTGTCTGAGGCAACAGTGATGGCCTTCCCTGAGGTAGTTGCCAGGCAAATTTCTAGCAGGGTTCTGGAGGTGAGGTTCAGAGTGTGCCCCATGAGGAGGTATGCTACACTCCCAAATGAGTTTTCTAATTTATATAAGCAGAAATCTGGAGAACAGGCCTGGGGGTGGATATTAAGGGTGTGGGGTAATGGTGGAAGAAATATAAAGTTGGATCAGGCTGAATGTATTGATTTAGGCCCAGTAAGTAAGGATTCTGCATTGAATGTTGCAGCTCAGGGAGTTAAAAAAAAAAAAAAAACAGGTTCTAACAGTATATTTGCTTGGTTAGCTGAAACATAGATCAAAAGATGGCCCACAGTGAGCAAGCTAGAAATGCCTGATCTTCCTTTGTTTAATATAAGGAAGGGATTCAAAGGCTTAGGGAGTTTGGGATGCTAGAGTGGATTAGTCACTTTAGATCCACTTATCACAGCTGGGAGGATATGTCCAGATATTATCACTTTTGGATATGTCCAGAAGACATATCCTTCACCAATATTTTGCAAAATAGGTTTGTGAGGGGAGCACCTGCATCCTTGAAGAGCTCTGTGACTGCTCTTCTCTGTATGCATGATCTTACAGTGGGAACCACAGTCACTCAATTAGAAAATTTAAATGCAATGAGAATAATTGGATCCAGAGGTGACACTCAACCATTAAGGGCAAGGTGGACATAGCTACCGTAATGGACAGAAGAGACAAAGGAGCAATCAGAATAGTCTGACTCATGTAGAGGTCTGGCATTGGCTAATTAATCACAGTGTTCCTAGAATTGAAATTGATAGGTAGCATACTGCATTCTTACTTAATTTGTATCAGCAGGAAACTTCCAGGTTGAGTGGACAAAAGACTAATTTGAATTATAAAAATAGAGAATCACAGCCCCTCAGTCTATTTCCAGACTTTGAACCAGTTTAAAGACCCAGAACCCCTTGAATAAAGGGGAGGCCGAGAGACCCCACTACACTACCAACAATTTATACTGTTAATCTTTCCCCCATCCTTACCCAAGGAGAACTCCGGCCTTTTACCAGAGTAACTGTGCACTGGGGAAAGGGGAATGATCAAACTTTTGGGAGACTACTGGACACTAGCTCTGAGCTGACATTGACTCCAAGTGACCCAAAACATCACTGTGGTCCTTCAATTAAAGTAGGAGCTTATGGAGGTCAGGTAATTAATGGAATTTTAGCTCAGGCCTAACTTACAGTGGGGCCACTGGGTCCCCACACTCATCCTGTGATCATTTCCCCAGTGCCAGAATCTATAATTGGCATAGACATACTTAGTAGATGACAGAATTCCCACATTGGCTCCCTGACTGGTAGGGTGAGGGCTTATGGTGGGAAAGGCCAAATGGAAACCATTAGAGTTGCATCTAACTAGAAAAAAAAATGTGTATTTCTGTGTGTGTGTGTGTGTGTGTGTGTGTGTGTGTGTGTGTGTGTATCAATCCCTGGAGGGATTACAGAGATTAGTGCCACCATCAAGGACTTGAAAGATGCAGGGGTGGTGATTCCCACATTTTCATTCAATTATCCTATTTGGCCATACAGAAGACAGATGGATCTTGGAGAATAACAGTGGATTATCATAAGCTTAACCAAGTGGTGACTCCAATTGCAACTGCAGTACCAGAGGTGGTTTCATTGCTTGAACAAATTAACACATCTCCTGGTACCTGATATGCAGCCATTGATTTGGCAAATGTCTTTTTCACCATTCCTGTCCATAAGGCCCACCAGAGGAAATTCACCTTCAGCTGGCAAGGCCAGCAATGTTCCTTCACTATCCCACATCAGCTCTTTGGTTTTGTGTTATAATCTTGCTCTCAGAGATCTTGATCATTTTTTTCCTTCACCAGGGTATCACACTGGTCCATTATGTTGATAACATTTTGCTGATTAGATCCAGCAAGCGAGAAGTAGAAAACACACTGGACTTATTGGACAGGCATTTGTGTGCCATGGGATGGGAAATAAATCTGACTAAAATACCATCATGGAAAGGGCAGCAGAAGGAAACTTCTACCTCAGTAAAATTTCTAGGGATCCAGTGTTTTGGGGCCTGTTGAGATACCTCTTCTATGGTGAAGGATAAGTTGCTACATTTGGCCCCTCCTACAACCAAGAAATAAGCACCCCGCCTAGTAGGCCTACTTGGGCTTTGGAGGCAACACATTTCTTATGTGGGTGTGTTACTATAGCCCATTTATAGAGTGACCCAATAGGTTGCCAGTTTTGAGTGGGGTCAAAAGCAAGAGAGGGCTCTGCAACAGGCCCAGATGGTTGGGCAAGCTGCTCTGCCAACTGAGCCATAAGACCCTGCAGATCCAATGATGCTTGAGATGTCAATGGCAGATAGGGATGTGTTTGCAGCCTTTGGCAGGCCCCTATAGATGAATCACAGTGGAGGCCTCTATGATTTTGGAGGAAGACCCTGCGATCTTCTGCAGATAACTACTCTCCTTTTGCAAGACAGCTTTTGGCCTGTTACTGGGCTTTGGTAGAAACTGAACATTTGACTATGGGTCATCAAGTCACCATGCAATCTGAACTGTCTATCATGAACTGGGTGTTTTCTGGCACATCTCTCCATTAAGTGGGTCATGCACAGCAGCATTCCATCATCAAATAGAAGTGCTATATATGTGACTGGGCTCAAGCAGGTCCTCCTTGAGGACATGAAAAAGTGGCTCAAATGTCCATGGTCTCCACTCCTGCCACCAAGCCTTCTCTCCCCGAGCCTGCACTGATATCCTCATAGGAAGTTCCCTATGATCAGTTGACAGAGGAAGAGAAGACTATGGCCTGGTTTATAGATGGCTCTGCACGATATGCAGGCACCACCTGAAAGTGGACAGCTGCAGCACTACAGCCCCTCTGTAGGACATCCCTGAAGCACAGTGGCAAAGGAAAATCTTCTCAGTGGGCAGGACTTCAAGCAGTGTATCTGGTTGTGCACCTTTCTTGGAAGGAGAAATGGCCAGATGTGTCATTATATACTGATTCATGGCTGTAGCCAGTGGTTTGGCTAGATGGTCAGGGACTTAAAAGAAGCATGATTGGAAAATTGGTGACAAAGTAATTTGGGGAAGAGGTATGTGTATGGACCTTGCTGAGTGGTCAAAAACCATGAAGATATTTGTATCCCATGTGAGTGTTCACCAAAGGGTGACCTCAGCAGATGAGGATTTTAATAATCAAATAGATAGGATCACGCTTTTCTGTGGTCACCACTCAGCCTCTTTCCTCAGCCACCCCTGTCATCGCCCAATGGGGCCATGAACAAAGTGGCCATGGTGTCAGGGATGGAAGTTATGCATGGGCTCAGCAACATGGACTTACACTCATCAAGGCTGACCTGGCTACGGCCACCAACGAGTGCCCAATTTGCCAGCAGCAGAGACCAACACTGAGCCCATGATATGGCATCATCCCTTGGGATGATCAGCCAGCTACTTGGTGGCAGGTTGATTATATTGGACCTCTTCCATCATGGAAAGGGCAGCAGTTTGTCCTTACCAGAATAGACACTTACTCTGGATATTAGTTTGCCTGTCCTGTACACAGTAGTCCTGCCAAGATTACCATCCATGGACTCAGGGAATACCTCATCCTCTGTCAAGGTATTCCATACAGCATTGGCTCTGACCAGGGCACTTGCTTTATACCTAAAGAAGTGTGGCAGTGGTCTCATGCTCATGGAATTCACTGGTCTTACCATGTTCCTCATCATCCTGATGCAGCTGGATTGATAGAACATTGGAATGGCCTTTTGAAGTTACAATTACAACACCAACTATATGGCAATACTTTGCAGGCCTGGGGCAAAGTTCTCCAGAAGGCTGTGTATGCTCTGAATCAGTGTCCAATATTTGGTACTATTTCTCCCATAGCCAGGATTCACAGGTCCAGGAATCAAGGGGTAGAAGTGGAAGTGGCACCATTCACCATCACTCCCAGTAACCCACTAGCAAAATCTTTGCTTCCTTTTCCTGCAACATTACATTCTGCTGGCCTACAGGTCTTAGTTCCAGAGGGAGGAATGCTGCCACCAGGAGACACAATAATTCCTTTTAACTGGAAGATTGCCACCTGGCCATTTCAGGCTCCTCCTGTCTCTAAGTCAACAGGGGAAGAAAGGAGTTACAGACTGGGCGCGGTGGCTCACATGTGAATTCCTAGCACTTTGAGAGGCCGAGGTAGGTGGATCACAAGGTCAGGAGATCAATACCATTTTGGCCAACATGGTGAAACCTCATCTCTACTGAAAATACAAAAATTAGCCGAGTGTGGTAACGTGCACCTGTAGTCCCCAGCTAGTCAGGAGGCTAAGGCAGGAGAATCGCTTGAACCCAGGAGGCAGAGGTTGCAGTGAGTTGAGATTGCACCACTGCACTCCAGCCTAGGAGTTTCTCACTTCCAGCTTGCAAATTGGCAGTAACTGTGTTCTGTGTCCCCACCCAAATCTCACCTTGAATTGTAATAATCCCCAAGGGCAGGGCCAGGTGAAGATAAGTAAATCATGGGGGTGGTTTCCCCCATACTGTTCTCATGGTAGTGAATAAGTCTCACAAGATCTGATGGTTTCATAAATGGGAGTTCCCCTGCACAAGCTCTCTTTGCCTGCTGCCATGTAAGATGTGACTTTGCTCCTCCTTCACCTTCCACCATGATTGTGAGGCCTCCCCAGCCAAGTGGAACTGTGAGTCCATTAAACTTCTTTCATTTATAAATTGCCCAGTCATTCAGGTATGTCTTCATTAGCAGCAGGAGAACAGTCTAACACAGAAGGTCACAATGTCATAAGGTTGCCTTTACTACAGCTACCACTGCATCTCTCTCTAGGTTCTAGTAAGCATACCTCCAACTGTATCCTCAGTCCCAAAGTAAATGATAGCTCCTTGTTGTTGCTATCCTTGAGTGCTTCACTATCTATTCTTCATGCTCTTGCAAGCAATCCCTTCATTAAACTCTCCCTACCTGCTCCTTGAGTGTTACATCTATTTCCTGTTAGGACCTTGGCTGATTAGTATTTCAAAAAAATTTGCTTAGAAGTATATTAGATTCTCCCTTGTTTCTACCATGTATTGCATTGTATACAGATTTGCTATTTCTGTCAACAATAGATATTTGATGGAGGCGGTGGATTTCTCACTTATCTGTATATCACACCCAAGTCCTTGCACTGTGCCTTAAATACGCTTGCAATAAACTCATGAATGCCAATTTTAACTTAATGTGTAAAAACAGTGAAAGAGTAACCTATTGTGTAATCAACAATGAAATCCTGAAGTGTTTTGAGCGTAGACAGCTGATGGCAAAAATAAACAGTTAATTTCTGGAACCTAAAAAAAAAATTCATACATGTGGAGGCTGTTCCATTATTGGATTCAATACTTTTGCAATAAGTCCACTATACATAGGAATTTTTCAGTGGTGTGTTCCAGATCTTCTTTTTCAAAAAGGCACTGGATAATCAAAATGTAGTGTGAAAGCTTGTTCTTAATTAAAAAACATATTTTAGAGCAATTGTCAATGCCAGTAGTCATTCAAATTTATGCCTCAAATGCATATATATATATATATATCAAAATGCTTTATTCAGTCACTTTATTCAACTACAGACTTATATTTAAATTCCACATGCTGTTTCACTAAAATTTAATATATATATGTATTTCCCTATCAATAGCTGTATCATTAACATATCACAGTAATGTTCATAATGTCCAAAATTTCAAAAAAAAAAAGATATTTGCAGGTAGATGAGTTTATAATACATATTACAAAGGTACAAATTGAAGAAACAGCATTTAAATCACTAGGCTTCAAGTTGCCAAAAAGCTTGAAATATTATAATGAGTAATTCCTTTTGGGTTCAGGTAGCTAAAATTTGAGTACAGTTAAAATATCTCCTGATGTGCACATGCGCACGTGCACGCGCACACTCCCCCCACACACAAATCACTGAAGTAGCATTAACGAGAGATTGAACTATATCTATGAGAGACATTAATGAGTGAACACATTAATGAGAGTACTGTCACTATTTTCATAGACTCAGTAAAGAAAAGCAAATAACAGAACAACACATAAAATCAATATTTGGCCTATTCTTTGCTATATCATATTAAAATATGATTTTTCAAAAGGAAACTAAAATCACAGAAAACCAAAAACAATGGTATACACCACAGACTATGAGATGCCATGAAAGAGTCTTTCTCTGTCCAGATTTGATCATTTACTTCATAGTTACCAAGAATAGACATAAAAACAGATGCCAATAGAAAGGCAGCTATATATGTATAGCATTCACAAAGGGCTTTGTAGGAACACCTGAAAGAGTCTTCAGTGAATTCGGGCTAATATTTCAGTCTTACATTAACCCACAGTTTCACATTAATGTTCACTTATTCATTTGGTAAACAAATATTTATTGAGGATGTACTGTGTTCCAGGTGGTGGCATAAAGGCAGTGAGCAAGACAAATGGGTTATCCCCCTAATAGAGCTCAGATTTTAGTGAGGGGGAAAGACAATACACAATGAAACAAGAGATAATTCCAAAAAGTGCCAACTGTTACCATTAAAATAAAACAGTGTTTGTGAAGGATAGTGAATGCTGGAGGTGAGTTGGTTTATTTAGGTTATTTTGGCAGAGAAAGCTGCTGTGAAGTGGTTATAATTTAATAAAGTGAAATTTAAAAATTAAAAATAAAGACCTTCAGCTTTGTGAAGATCTGACAAGTGCCTGTGGCAGTGTCCTAGGGATAACATGAACTTTGTGTTTTTGTGGAAAGAGAAGAAGTTATCTGTGTAACTGAAGAGGTGAGCAGGGCCAGATCAGTGTGGCCTTCTAAGACATATTGAAGGGTCTAGTTTCTGTTCTAAGCTTGGATAGTAGAACTAATAGTTCCTGTTTCATATGCTATGTACTTCTTGGAAGACCAATATTATAGATAGTTATCTTAAGCACAACAACCAACTATTATTTATAAAAATTTAGGCAAAAACTATTCTGCAACTGGAACATAAGAGGTCAATTTACTATACTATATATATCAAAAGATCACATCATAGTGGTTTAAGATTATAACCTTTTGGGACACATGGTTTAGAGTTATAATTTCAGCTCTATAGCTGAAGTACTAGGCTCAATCTTGGACAATTTAAACTCTCTCAACTTAGTCTCTTCCTCTATAAAATGGTGACTAAAATATTTATAGTATACTGTAGCAGTGTAGATTAAGCAAGATAAGTGTTTACTGCAATGTATGATACCTTATAAGTGGCGAGGAAATGGTAGCTATTGTTGTAATTATTATTATATTATATTATTATATTATACCCCATATTGGCATTTACTCTGTTAATATTTAAGTTTTAGGTTGAATTTTTTTTCTTGGTCAAATATTCTAGAAGCTTACTCTGATAAGATAATTTTTGTGCAAATGATTTATTAAGAATACTCTCAGCAGGAACTGGCAAAATACTACTTAAAGTAGGACAGAAAAGGGAGGAAGGGAAACAAGGCTGCAATCTTAGGGGAAATCCTACAGAGGAAGGCTTTAGTCTGCAGGAGAATTTTGGAGTCTAGATTATGCCTCAAAAGTATCCTGATTCAAAGCAAGAACTTTCTTACATCAATACCTGCCAGTCTCTAGTCCACAGGTGCTTAAATACTCCTAGTCCCCACTAAGAGAAATACAGTTGACTCGTTATTCACAGTAGCTATGTTCTGCAAAATCATCGTGAACACTGAATGATGAATCCTGATCATTGTACCTAGAGGAAATAAAAGGTTAGGTTTCTATGAGCCTTTCATCACATTTTTGTCAATCAATAACCATATAACCTGTTTTATGGGTTTCTGTTTAAAGACACCTTACTTAACATACATGTTTTACTCATTAACATTGAATTAAGGGACAACATTGTAACTCATGCTTGAATTAAGCTTATCTAGCACTTACATTTTTTCCACAAGGCACATCATTGACTTAGAGGTTACAAATAAGTTTTAGTAAGTAGATGAATTCTCAAACACAAAAGCCATGACTAATGAGGATCCACTCCAAATTATCAGAAACCCCTTCTCTTTGGATGTAGGCAAGGTAGCTTCAGCGGCCATTGGCAGTGCTCTGAAGATTAGTTAAGATTCAGGGTATTAGAAGTGAAGGGCAGAGCACTGGCATTATCTGCTACAGTCACCAACGTGCTTAAGAACAACAGTGACTACTATATTATCATGTACAGTGATAGCATGGAAATATACTTGTGTATTCTCCCCAGGGACTCCTGAATATCAAACATATTGTTAATGTAATAATTAAGTGAGCCTAATAGTGACATAGTCTAGAAAAAGAGGTGAAATCGTATTCGAGGCCAATATATATAAACAGAAATTTCTGAATGCAGTCTGTTTGTAATTTTTTCCCAGTTTTTTTTTTTTTTTTTCCTCTGAGATGCAGTCTCACTCTGTCACCCAGGCTGGAGTGCAGTGGCACGATCTTGGCTTACTGCAACCTCTGCTTCCCGAGCTCAAGCGATTCTCCTGTCTCAGCATCCGAGTAGCTGGGACTACAGGTATGTGCCATCATGTCCTGCTATTTTTTTTATCTTTAGTAGAGACAGGGTTTCACTATGTTGGCCAGGCTGGTATTGAACTCCTGACCTCAAGTGTTCCACCCTTCTTAGCCTCCCAAAGTGCTGGGATTACAGGCGTGAGCTGCTGCACACAGCCTAGTCTATTTATAATTTTCCCTTTTGAGGGATTACTACTTCCGTCAAAGCTACTTACCCCCAATATTGCATACTGAAAATGTTTTCATATTTTACCAATTTTTTTCACTTATGTACCTTTGTGCATGGTTTATACATTTTCCAATATTTTGGTATATAATATTGAAACTGCCATTTTATACTACTAGAAATAATTAAAATTTACTTATCTTTTTCTGTTTTCACTATTCTTATATTTTTGGTAGACTTGGAAGATGACATTAATGTTCATAATTCCACAGAGTAATTCTCCACAGCTCCCAAATCATCTTTAAGAGGTCATCGTAAACTGAGGTTTTGCTTACTATACTGAGACAGTTGCTAAGGATGCATTTTAGAGAAAAAATAGCGAACAAAGAAAGACTTTTTTATATAGCATGAGATCAATCAAACGGAAATAGTGTACCCTTTGGTTTGGAGTATAGGCATGTAACAAAATAGCTTTTAACTTCATTAACAGAGAGGACAACAACTGGCATTTTAACAGAGGACCAGAATTGTTTTCTCCCTCTCTGAATTTTAATGATTATTTATGATACAATAAAGACAACGTAACTGCTTACACTCTCCTTATTCCTTATATGCATGTTTCTTTCTAAAGTAAACAACCCCTTTCTTACTGCACTGTGACATTTTTAGGATAGTAGCTGGCAGTGCACATTGGGGTTGCCTCTATAACATCCAGTCCACTCCTTCCCGCACTATGCAGCAGCAATGTGGTTTGGAGATTGACCTTTCTTCCAAGGGTGGGCAGTGCCTAAGTTAAGCCAGTTGGCTCAATACTAGAATCACCTGTGGAGTTTAAAAGCTATGATGCCTGGGTTTCAATGCAGAGACTCCGATTTAATTTGTCTGAAGTAGAGACCAAGATTTTAAAACTCCCCAGGTGACTTTAAACTGCAATCAAAGTTGAGAGCCACTGGTTTAAACCAGTCTTGCTAATTCCAGCTCCGTTGACATTGATTGATTTAGAAGGAGGACCAAGCCAACCCAAACATGGTGTTTGTATCCGTTATGATTAGTGTCAGCTGTCATCTTAAGAAAGAAGTCGCCGTGCGCGGTGGCTCACGCTTGTAAGCCCAGCACTTTGGGAGGCCGAGGCAGGCGGATCACGAGGTCAGGAGATCGAGACCACGGTGAAACCCCATCTCTACTAAAAATACAAAAATTTAGCTGGGCGTGGTGGCGGGTGCCTGTAGTCCCAGCTACTCCGGAGGCTGAGGCAGGAGAATGGCGTGAACCCGGGAGGTGGAGTTTGCAGTGAGCCGAGATCGCGCCACTGCACTCCAGCCTGGGCGACAGAGCAAGACTCCGTCTCAAAAAAAAAAAAAAAAGTCTGACAATAGACCAACTAGGCATGGTATGGAAGCTCAACAAAGCCATTGGGGTCCCAGGCTTTTTCTATATTTCCATCTGTTAAAATCTTACTCCAGCCAGAAAGAAGGAGAAAGGGAACAGGAGAAGAAGGGCTCAACACCTCTTTTAAAGATCACTGCTGGAATCCTCAAGTATTACACATAACTGACAAGACTTAGAAATGGAGAATGCTCATCCCCTTTACAGAGTTTAGTTGGAAGCCCCTTACATCTCCTTTCCTTGGCAAACACTTGATCACATAACTATATCTAGCTATGAGGGAAAATGCAATTTTTAAACAAGTGCATTGCAGCCCTAAATAAAATCAGATCTTCTAGAGGTAAAGGGAGAATAAATTAAGAATAGGCAGATAGCGATACTGGCCATAGCATTTATCTTAGCTGGGATTGGTCGACAAATGACCCAGGACAGAAAAAAGTTGATAGTAAAAGGAAAAGTAGAAAAGTGAGAAGAACCTTAGTTACACTTCCATGTAATAATTACACCATTGTGCCATTGAATCCACCAGCCTAAAGACCTCTTAACTTAAATTTGTGAGTCCAGTAAATTCTAATATAAGATAGTTTTCTGCTACTTACAATTCAAAGCATATTCATAGTTACAAAGGCTAAAGCTAATTTGGTTATTCATTTTAATTTATCAAATGGCAGTATATTTTCTTTGTGGATAAAATAAAACTAGCACTATACCATTCTTAGATTGTTTCCAATCTATTTGAAATTTGTCATTTTGGTCTAGAAAAGGTCTTCTGGTTGTTAAGTTAATAAATATACATAAAATCAGTTTATAGTAAGCTAAATTGGGAATGAAAATATTTTGATATATTTTCTTGAAGTAAATTCATTGCTAGAAAATAAATATTTTTTCTATTGGACAGAAAGAAAAAAGCTCAGTGCTTTATACCTATTAATTTTTTAGTACATTTTTTAAGAAAAAATATTATGTGGAAATTATTCATACACTTGATTAATTTTTTGTACCATTTTAAGTATGTAAGAGGATTATGTAGGATACATGTGTTTTATGATATGTATGTGTCTCTTAAGGGCATGTAAGGAGAATCTAAACCAGGCCAAAAATTTACAAAGACATCGCTTAGAGCTGAAATCTTGTCCTCAACTTCAATTCAAAAGAAAGTGTAGTGTTCTCAAAAGAGCCAAAGCCCAGAACTAATAATTAACATAATAATAAGGATAGTAATAGTTATGTCTGTCCCTGTCTGTCTCAGGTAAACCACTTATTACCATGGTAGATCAAAAACTTGACTAGAAGCCAGAAATACTAAGACCAAGATGTGCTCTCTTGGTATGTCTAGTTGTTCGGGCTTAAGCAAATAATTTAGCTTTTCTGATCTCAAGATAATCATGTAGAAAATAGTTGGCTCTGCTGGCTACTCTTATAAGTCTGTTCCAATGTTGGGCTAATTAATGTCCTACCACTTTAATTCGTATTCTTTCTCTCTGCCCTCCAAGATTCAAACTTATTTTATTAAAAATAATGGTTTTCATATATAAACAGGTGAGAGATAATATTTGTTAAAGAAAATTTAAGGTCCATAAAATTGGTCTATTAAATGAATTAAATTCTGTAGGATATAAGCAGTAAACTGTATCTTCCTTTTCCTGGTTACTTTCTTTGCCACACGTGCGTATGCGTGTGTGTGTGTGTTTTTTTTTTTTTATGTGTTCTGTTTTGTCTCTTTTCTTATTCCAAATAAACTGTTGCTTCTGGCTTCTTCTGACTGAGGGACAGAGGGAAAGTAGAATCAGAAAAATGAAGCAAGATCTGACTTTTGCTGCTACAATGTGATAATTGATTCTCAGGGAGGTGGATGCCCAAAGGCTGGCTCTTTCTCATAGGACACACAAGTGATGGAAATGTCAGAGAATCCCCACCAAGAAGCCCTTTATGGCACCTTTGCCAGGTGCAAGTCATATGCTCACCAGCTCATTGTTTGCTGCCCCTCTAACTCCTGCCTTCTAACATAAGACCCCACAGTATTTCTTTTTCCTGGGGTCCCATCACACTAGGAGAGATCCTCCTTGGTCAAGGTCCTTTTAGCCCTTTTGAGATGGCTCTAGTCTGGCTACCTTTTAAGCATTCACTTGGCACATGAGAAGGCTTACACCTTTTCCCAGCTAAAGAAAATAAATAAAACTTGTTCCAAAGGTAGACATTCTTCTTTCCCCTAAATCAGAGGAGGCTACAGCCAACCTCTTTCCTTTAGACTTCTGTGAAAGTCAGGCATCATTTTCTCTGACCAACTGCAGGCGATACATGTCTCATTGTCTTAATAATTTCTTCCTACTCCCTTACAGTAGTGAGTTAGAAAAGGTCTATATTCTTGAGCACTTTGGTGACATTCATGCAGGAAAAAAATATTCCTATCTGGAAAGCCACTTCCAAAATCTCTGATGAGCTCTTTGGCCACTCCTGCTTTTCCGCTTGAGGGGAGAAAGCTCTGCCTCCTCACTTCTACCCAAAATAAAGAACAGAAAAGCATAACAGTGTTCTTATTCCACAAATTCCCATTAAAAGATCTCCCTCTCTATCCAATGTCTAGGCTTTACCTACATGGGCTGAAGATGAGTGATATGACTAAGACATCAGGGTTGGTTATGGTTTTGATGAGACTTCCACATGTTTTTTTTCAAGTGTTTCCTTTTAAAGGTTGAAGGAATTATTACCCATTATTCCCAGCTATAAGGAACAATATAGCCAAAATTCTGAAACAATCTCCTATAGTTTATATAAAATTCATAGTGAAGACATACAAACGCTGTTATTTTATGAGCAAGCCTTGGAAATAACAATTTTCTTTGAAATACTATTTGTTATGAGAAAATACTATATAAATCACTCCTACATTTAGACTTTGTGCAAAGAAAACATGTGTCTGAAACATACAAAATGGTACTGCTTTTTCCTGGATAATATGTTATGCGTATCTCTGTTTAAGAGAAAATGGAAACTATTTTATGTCTTCATCACTTCTATTTTTAGAAATAGAAATTTTGCTAAAACTCTCCTACTTAGTTCTCAAGCGTACATATGAATTATATTGCAGCCAAATAAATAAAACTGATGTTGAATGATCAATGTGACATTTATTTAGGATATGGAATATCTGGGAATTCCATTTTATCCTGCTTCCTATTATAGTGACAATCATTTACCTTTGAACTCATGGTAATCACTGGTTATTAGAATTAATCATATCATCCTCACCATAATATTACATTTATTTTTATTTGCTTCTTTTATACAAGGGAGCTGTGTAGGTTATTGTGTAAGCATAGAAAACTGACGTACTCTCCTTCAGGGTTTTCCGTTCGAAGCCAAGCAATTCAAATAACAGTCTCATTGGAATGAAGACCATTTTATAGTCATAATTATCTCCATAATCACCATCATCATCATGAATGACTACAATGTGCTGAGTTTATACCAGGTGCTTTAATTATAATATCTATAATTGTTAAGTAACTCTATTGCTGTGGTGCCTCTCAATTTTCTCTTTTTACAATATGTGAGGGTTTCACTAACTAATGGAGTAGTTGGGAAATTCGGCCTCACTATGCTTAGAGCCTAAGTCTTCTCCTGTGCTTCCTGAGTAGGGGTTCACTGGTGTTATTAGACTCTCCATTGACTGACAGAGCTTAGAACAGAATGACACAGACGCAGAACCCTTCCTGGATCCTGTAAGTCCCCAGCAGACCAATATGATTAACTATACTGTACACAAGATATATTAGGAAATTTTTTAAAAAAGGAGGTAAGACAATGTCAGATGGGCATAAAATGAAAATCAGCTAAGGGGAATATTCAGGTTAATGTAGCTATTACTCCATATAGAACAAAATATGTGGAAACCCCTTCATCTCTATGTGAAGATTCTCTTAAGATGACATTTTACTTCTGACCTGACTCTTGAGATTGGCATCCTCTCTCTCCTCACACACCTAACCCATCTTCAACTTTTTTTATGTAATTTTATTCAACTAGTTTCTTTTTATCATTATACTTTAAGTTCTGGGATACATGTGCAGAACATGCAGGTTTGTTACATAGGTATACACGTGCCATGGTGGTTTGCTGCACCCATCAACCCATCACCTACATTATGGATTTCTCTTAATGCTATCCCTCCCCTAGCCCACCACCCCCTGACAGGCCCTGGTATATGATGTTCCCCTCTCTGTCCATATGTCCTCATTATTCACCTCCCACTTATGAGTGAGAATGGGTGGTGTTTGGTTTTCTGTTCCTGTGTTACTTTGCTGAGAATGATGGTTTCCAGCTACATCCATGTCCCTGCAAAGCACATGAACTCATCCGTTTTTATGGCTGCATAGTATTCCATGGTGTGTATGTGCAATATTTTCTTTATCCAGTCTATCATTGATGGGCAATTGGGTTGGTGCCAAGTCTTTGCTATTGTGAATAGTGCTGCAATAAACATATGCGTGGATGTGTCTTTATAGAATGATTTATAATCCTTTGGGTATATACACAGTAATGGGATTGCTGGGTCAAACGGCATTTCTGGTTCTAGATCCTTGAGGAATCACCACACCGTCTTCCATAATGGTTGAACTAATTTACACTCCCACCAACAGTGTAAAAGCGTTCCTGTTTCTCCATATCCTCTCCAGTATCTGTTTTCTGACTTTTTAATGATTGCCATTCTAACTGGTGTGAGATGGTATCTCATTGTGGTTTTGATCGCATTTCTCTAATGACCAGTAATGATGGGCTTTTTTCATATGATTGTTGGCTGTGTAAATGTCTTCTTTTGAGAAGTGTCTGTTCATATCATTTGCCCACTTTTTGATGGTTTTTTTAATTGTAAATTTATTTAAGTTCCTTATAGTTTCTGGATATTAGCCATTTGTCAGATGCATAGATTGCAAAAATTTTCTCCCATTCTGCAGGTTGCCTGTTCACTCTGATGAGATTTTCTTTTGCTGTGGAGAAGCTCTTTAATTAGATGCCATGTGTCAATTTTGGCTTTGTTGCCAATGCTTTTGGTGTTTTAGTCATGAAGTCTTTGCCCATGCCTATGTCCTGAATGGTATTGCCAAGATTTTCTTCTAGGGTTTTTATGGTTTTAGGTCTAACGTTTAAGTCTGTAATCCATCTTGGGTTAATTTTTGTATAAGGTGTAAGGACCAGGTCCAGTTTCAGTTTTCTGCATATGGCTAGCCAGTTTTCCCAACACCATTTATTAAATAGGGAATCCTTTCCCCATTCCTTGTTTTTGTCAGGTTTGTCAAAGATCAGATGGTTGCATACATGTGGTGTTATTTCTGAGGCTTCTGTTCTGTTATATTGGTCTACATCTCTGCTTTGGTACCAGTCCCATGCTGTTTTGATTACTGTAAACTTGTAGTATAGTTTGAAGTCAGGTAACACGATGCCTCCAGCTTTGTTCTTTTTGCTTAGAATTGTCTTGAGTATGTGGGCTCTTTTTTGGTTTCATATGAAATTTAAAGTAGTTTTTTCTAATTCTGTGAAAAAAGTCAATGGTAGCTTGATGGGGATAGCATTGAATCTATAAATTACTTTGGGCAGTATGGCCATTTTCACAATATTAATTCTTCCTATCCATGAGGATGAAATGATTTCCATTTGTTTGTGTCCTCTCTTATTTCCTTGAGCAGTGGTTTGTAGTTCTCCTTGAAGAGGTCCTTCACATCCCTTGTAAGTTGTATCCCTAGTTATTTTATTCTCTTTGTTGCAATTGTGAATGGGAGTTATTGGTGTATAGGAATGCTTGTGATTTTTGCCATTGATTTTGTATCCTGAGACTTTGCTGAAGTTGCTTATCAGCTTAAGGAGATTTTGGGCTGAGACGATGGGGTTTTTCTAAGTATACAATCACGTCATCTGCAAGCAGACAATTTGACTTCCTCTCTTCCTATTTGAATACCTTTCTTTCTCTTGCCTGATTGCCCTAGCCAGAACTTCCAACACTATGTTGAATAGGAGTGATGGGAGATGGCATCCTTGTCTGTGCTGATTTTCAAAGGGAATGCTTCCAGCCTTTGCCCATTCAGTATGATATTGGCTGTAGGTCTGTCATAAATAGCTCTTATTATTTTGAGATACCTTCCATCAATACCTAGTTTATTGAGAGTTTTTAGCATGAAGTGGTGAATTTTGTTGAAAGCCTTTTCTGCATCAATTGAGATAATCATGTGGTTTTTGTCATTGGTTCTGTTTATGTGATGGGTTATGGTTTATTGATTTGCATTATGTTGAACCAGCCTTTCACCCCAGGGATGAAGCTGATTTGATTGTGGTGGACAAGCTTTTTGATGTTCTGCTGGATTCAGTTTGCCAGTATTTATTGAGAATTTTCCCATCAATGTTCATCAGGGATATTGGGCTGAAATTTCCATTTTTTGTTGTGTCTTTTCCGTGTTTTGGTGTCAGGATGATGCTGGTCTCATAAAATCAATTAGGGAGGAGTCTCTCTTTTTCTATTGTTCGGAATAGTTTCAGAAGGAATGGTACCAGCTCCTCTTTGTACCTTACAGAGTTTGGCTGTGTGTTCATCTGGTCCTGGGCTTTTTTTTTGGTTGGTAAGCTATTAATTACTGCCTCAATTTCAGAACTTGTTATTGGTCTACTCAGGAATTCAACCTCTTCTCAGTTTAGTCTTGGGAGGGTGTATGTGTCCAGGAAATTATCCATTTCTTCTAGATTTTCTAGTTTATTTGCATAGAGGTGTTTATAGTATTCTATGATGGTAGTTTGTATTTCTGTGGGAGCAGAGGTGATATTCTCTTTATCATTTTTTATTGTGTCTATTTGATTCTTCTCTCTTTTCCTCTTTATTAGTCTGTCTAGTGGTCTGTTTTTTAATCTTTTCACAAAAACCAGCTCCTGGATTCATTTATTTTCTTTTTTGAAGGGTTTTTCATGTCTCTATCTCCTTCAGTTCTTCACTGATCTTAGTTATTTCTTTTCTTCTGCTAGCTTTTGAATTTCCTTGCTCTTGCTTCTGTAGTTCTTTTAATTGTGATGTGAGGGTGTCGATTTTAGATCTTTCCCACTTTCTCCTGTGGGCATTTAGTGCCAAAAATTTCCCCCTAAACATTGCTTTAATTGTGTCCCAGAGATTCTGGTACATTGTATCTTTGTTCTTATTGGTTTCAAAGAACTTATTTATTTCTGCCTTAATTTTGTTATTTAGCCAGTAGTCATTCAGGAACAAGTTGTTCAGTTTCCAAGTAGTTACACGGTTTTTAGTGAGTTTCTTAATCCTGAGTTCTAATTTCATTGCACTGTTGTCTGAGAGACTGCATATTATGATTTCCATTTTTTGCATTTGCTGAGGAGTGTTTTACTTCAAATTATGTGGTCAATTTTAGAATAAGTGAGATGTGGTGCTGAGAAGAATGTATATTCTGTTGATTTTGGGGTGGAGAGTTGTGTAGATGTCTGTTAGGCCTGCTTACTCCCAAGCTGAGTTCAAGTCTTAAATATCCTTGTTAATTTTCTTTCTCATTGTTCTGTCTAATATTGACAGTGGGGTGTTGGAGTCTCCCACTATTATTGTGTGGCAGTCTAAGTCTCTTCGTAGGTCTCTAAGAAATTGCTTTATGAATCTGGGTGCTCCTGTATTGGGTGCATACATATTTAGGATAGTTAGCTCTTCTTGTTGCATTGATCCCTTTACTGTTATGTAATACCCTTCTTTGTCTTTTTCGATCTTTGTTGGTTTAAAGTCTGTTTTATCAGAGACTAGGATTGCAACCCCTGCTTTATTTTGCTTTCCATTTGCTTGGTAAATATTCCTCCATGTCTTTATTTTGAGCTTATGTGTGTCTTTGCACATAAGATGGATCTCCTGAATCCCACACATCGATGGGTGTTGACCCTTTATCCAATTTGCCAGTAGGTATCTTTTAACTGGGGCATTTAACCTGTTTACAATTAAGGTTAATATTTTTATGTGTAACAATTTCAGTAGCTTGTATGGGAAAACTCCAATACAGCCACTGAAAACTTGTGTAGGGCCTTATATTTCTGAAGGTTGTCAGTTTCTGACCATAGTCATAGGTTTAAGAGGGAGAAAACAGCTTTCCTTTGAGGATGAATAAGTGAGAATCTTTCAGGCTCAGGTTAGCCCTACCACAGGTTATCTATAAGGTTAGCATATTTACAAAGGCCAACAATTTCTCTGAGACCTCCCACCCTTCCTCTCTTCTCCCTCGGCGTTGTACTGAGAATCATTTGGCTCTCACCTGCCTATATCAAAGTGCAGCAGTCTCACAAATAACCCAAACAGCCTGGTATTAATATTTCTCTCTACCCTTTATTTTCTGCACCAGAGGTTCTGCATCAGGTCGTCTTATGATGTAGAATAAGAGAGAACATGATTTCAACATTGCCATAAACTAGGAATTATTGTTACTAATTTATAGATAAGCAAAATGAGACACTTCTGGATGCGAATCTCAATATCATTATTTACTTGCCTTGGATAGTCATTTAATTGGGCAACTCACTTGAACTTCCAGGACCTCTGATTTCTCATCTGTAGAATAATACCTACCTTGGAAGATTATTCTGAGGAGTAGAGTAATGAATAAAAAACACATAGAGACACATCTGTAACACAAGAGGTGCTCAGCAATCTGTAAATTTTACCACTATTTTTGTATTGACTCACTCCTGTCAAGTCATACGGCAATTATGTATCAGACACAGGGTTCATACTCTCAGGCTCTTTCAACTACACTCCTGAAACTACACTATCAATACAGCTGAAGTAACTAGAAGTATCAATGACATCTAAAACCATTCCAGAACAAAAGAGATTCCACAGCCATAATCGGTAATTTTCCAAGTGCTTCTGAATAATATCTGAGCCTCTCCTTGCAGGAGTATTGGATGAGAGACAGGGAAACCAGATACCTCAACTTTCAGGCATTACCTGTAAAGCCAAAAAATGGCAACTGGAATATCTCCTTTAGAAGTTTTCCAGAAATAGACTTTGTAACACAAGGGACTTCCTTATAGGTATGAAACTGGCAAATCCTTCATTAGGAATGAATAATACTCAATTTCACGACATACATTATCACATGTGATTATATTATCAGAAATCCTCTGAGTAAATTTTTAACAGGTAAGAAATGTTAATATTAATAAATAAATATCAATATATTAATAGAATGTATTGGTATTTCCACTTTAATATTCTAAGAGGACCTACTGTTTCATAGTGCTTGGGGGAAAATCCAGAAATCCTACCATATACATTCATACATGTATTTAGTTAGAATTTCAACAATTTGGGAGAAGACTGTTCTCTTTCCAGTCAATGATTAGTGTTATGGTAATTATGTCCTAAAATTGAAACCACGTAAGCTTTTTTATCATTATGAGTTACTATAAAAATAGCTCTATTGTTATAAAAATACTTTACTGTATTTTTCAATTAATTCCCTATAGATGCATATTGGTATCAGTGTTTTCCTACAATTTTCTAAGAATTAGATTTTGTGACACATATGCTCTTAGTTTAAAGAAGTAATTCCTAGCCCTGTCACTAAAGCAAAGACATATATAATCCTCTCAGCCCTCTAAGTTTTATTATATGGTAGTATTTTATTGTGAATGTGCTGCTTATAAATCTTGGCTATTTAAATAAAGTAAAAGTTACTTGTAAATTAAATATAATAACGTTAATGTTTTTAGGTTTAATATATAAAATTGTGAGTAGAAGATCATATGATTCTTCTCTAATCTAAGAGATGCATGTTGCCTAATAGCAGCAATATTTGCTGAAATACAGTAGCATGATTTTAACAATGCTGTGTTTATGCAAAATTCTTTAATCCTCTGGGAAATGAGAAAGGATGTGAATTAGTGTCCTACAGCTGCTGTAATACAAACTGTGTTGCTTAAAACAACAGAAATTTATTGACTTACAGTTCTGGAAGCTAAGAGTCCAAAATTAAGGTATCAGCATAGTCGTTTATTTCTGAGGACCCTGAGGAAGAATCTGTTCCAAGCCTCTCAAAATTTTAGCTACTGGTGACAGCCGGCAACAATTAACGCTCCTTGACTTGTAGACGGAGCACTCCAGCCTCTGCCTCTGTCATTACATGGCTTTCTGTCACACCAGAATCACCTTTCGTGTCTATATTTCTACAAACAGTTTCTTCAAGTCAATCTAGGCTTTTTCTATTCTGTGCCTCAAATCTTTTTGCCTCTACCCATTATCCAACTTGAAAGCCACTTTCACATTTTTAAGTATTTGCTCCAGCAGCACCCCTCTTCCTGGTACCAAAATCAGTATCAGTCAGAATTTTCCAGAGAAACAGAGCTAATAGAATATATAAAGAGGGAGAAAGAGAGAAATGTTGTTTAAGGAATTGGCTGAAGCTACTGAAGGAACTGGCAAGTCTGAAATCTGGAGTACAGGCTGGCAAGCTGGAAACTCAGGCAGGATTTATCTATTCCAGTTTTGAGAAAGAATTCCTTTTCCTCTCAGGACCCTCAGTTTTTGCCATTAAGGCCCTCAACTGATGGAATGAAGACCCTCCATGTCATCCACGGTAATCTACTTAAAGTCAACTGATTATAAATGTTAATCACATCCACAAACTACCTTCAAAGCAACATCTAAAGTACTGTTTGATCACACAAGTGGACACCAAAGTCCTGCCAAGCTGACACATAAAATCAACCATCATCAGGTAGGAGACAGGCAGCTGTGAACCAACAAAACCAGATCATAGAGACAAGGTCTGAAAAGAAAGGTAGAAGGTAGAGAAACTGGTGACATGTAAAGCCTTTGGCTTACATTTTTTAGGTTTCCAGGGACCTCTAGAATGAGTGGGTGGGAGCTGTTCATAGGCAATATAAAAGATAACAATAGCAATAATAATAGCCAACATTTATTGAGCTTCTAAATTTTCTTGATACCACACCTACAAAGTAATAGCTGTTGTAATTTTCATTATCTATAAAAGAAAATTTAGGCACAGAAAAGGAACTTTTCTAGTTCACAAAGCTAGTAGGTAGCTGATACTGGATTTAAACCTAGGTATCTTGGCTTTGGGGCCCATGCTCCCAACCATCAAACCACTAGCAGTGCTGATGCCTCCTTCTCTCCTTTGGCTTCCCAAGAAGCTGTTATACTGACTTTCTGCTGCCTTAACCTGGCTCATCTAAGATAAGTGAGACAAGGAGAGAAGTACATGCTTTGAACATTTGAAGGATCTGTAGTCTAAGTTAAAGGAATTATGTATACTCACATTATGAATTACTGCAGTAATTCAGTAACACTATAAAACCACTGAACAATGAAAAACAGAATGAAGTTGAAAAGAGGCAGTTGGGCTTGAAACGCTAAGAAAAGCTAGCACAAAAGTTGATCTTTAAGTCAGATTCTGTGCACAGATAGAGGAATATGAGGCATGAATTAAAAGCACCTAGACATAATAGGAAGAGCTGATATTTGTTTAAACAGTGTAGACCATACCAAACAAATGTGGAAACTTTTGGGGGCAAAAGGTGAACTTTAGGGAATAGGTATTCTCTCAGAGTTTACTTGCATTTTTGAGGAAGTGAAAATATCAGAGCAAATATAAAAAATTCAGTGCATCCTGATAGGTACTGGAAGTCTAGATTTACATAATGCAACCTATTATCTCACTTAATTTATCTAAAAACTATTTATTTAACATCCACTTGCTGGTAGGTACCCTTCTAGATGCAGTGAATAATCAGAAAAATCCCTTTTCTCACATAGCTCACATATAGATACAATAACAAATAATAAAATATATGATGTGGCTTGTTAGATGATGTAAGTACTATGAGTACAGTAAATAAGAAAATGAGCTAAAAATCATGGGGTAAAAAGTGAAAAAGACTAATGAGAATCTGTTTGGGGACCCAGAAGGTGAGGGAAAAAAAAACTGAAAAAAGGGCAAAAGAAAGGATAAGGGCTACAGCACTTCCAGAATCTATAAAAGGCATCAATCTTTATGGATGGAAGACTTAAGACTTCCCAACACCAAATAGCATCTAAGTGAGAAACAGAGGTGGTAATCAGAGGTAAGTGTTCTAAGATCACTGTATTATTCATTACTAATACTAAAATAGAGTAACATTTGATAGGTTAAGTTTTCTAAGATAATTAGTAGTGAGTTCACAGGTAATACAGTAGCTAAGCATAGAGCAGACTCCACTTCAAGGCGATAATCAGTGGTGTCTTAGAGCTGTCTTCTACCTGCTCAAGAAGCTAACTTTTAAATTTTCAGGACTTTTGGCAACCAGTTATTAAACCATCAGAAGCTTCAAGTCAGCCATGGTAGGAGTATTCACACCACAGAAATCAATGAACACTACCACTGAGAGCCAGTTTTTAAACATTTACAAACACACCACAGCTCTGAGTCCTGTACTCTTATCTCTATGATACACCTTTTCATAACATGTCTTTGCAACATAAGCTTATTGAAAAGCAAAAACAAATTTCTGAAATGTTTTTGTGTTCCCTGCAGAACTGGGCATATGTTCCTCAAATATTCTCTTGCTTAATACTGAAAGTAAGGCCAATGCTAGTCCTTAATTCCTAAGGAAGAAATAAAACTTTACAATTAGCTTAATTAGTTACCATCAGAAAACTACACATCTCTTGGCTCTCAGTAAATAATACGCATTACTAATGCCTCAAAATAACCTTAATACACGTATCATTTATTTATGAGTAGAATGTAGTCAGGTAACTTTTCAATGTTTCAAAATGAAAAACTGGAGGTAATAATTGCAAAAACAAATGCATAAAAATGAGAGTATATTGACTGCTTGAATGCTAAATAAACATTGTCCTACATGTCAGAAAAGTGTCATAGAGAAGGCAAGGTCTGTCTTCCCAGAATAAGCTCCCTCTCAAGCCACAGAGAAAGAATTATCAGTCTGCTTAGAAAAGAAAATGAAAACATACCGGGCAAAAAAGGGGAAGGTAGAAATCAAGGTTTAATTAATTTGTTAAAAAAATCCCTGAAAATATTTTTTTGGTGTTTCCATGACAGAGAAGCCACAATGGATAAAACACAATGTGTACACAAACACAGTCTCTCTAGATTGGATAAATTAGATGATTAATAGACAGACAGATTGACCAATCTGTGTTGTAATGCAAATTTCCATTTTGAGTTATAGATAAGACAACAGCATTTGGAGGAAGAGTGTAACGAGATCATTTTTGAAAAACCTGATAGACTTTTGAAAAGTGCAAGTTAAAGTAAAACTGATGTACTTTCAGCCAACAACTATTCAGATAAAGATTACAGATAAAGAATATAATTTAAAGTCATTTGATGAGAACTAGTTAACCAATGAAAAAGTGGTAAAGATTCTGCAGAAATTTTAATCTGATTCAATAAGAAATTTTAAAATTGATTAAAAACAATCTCCCAACAGTGTCTCTTTTTTCCCCTTATTTTTAAAACATAAGCTCCCAACATTTGATCTACTATGTCTCTCTCAGCTTGTGATGAGGAAACCTATTCCATGATTTAAAATTCACCTCCTATAAGCTGAAAAAATTGTGGTGAGCAATTCTACTTAGTCAAAAGTTAAATTAGAAAAGTTTTCACATGACTTCCATCTCCCTCCATTCTACTTCTATAATTAATCAACACACATAAGCCGACATTAAGACCAAAATCCTTGTAGGCTGATACCCAGTTTTCTTTTCCATTTTCCACCTCCACACATTGACACTTGTAATTTTAGAAAATGGTATTTGGAACTGAGGCCACATTGAACAATTAACATAATAAAATTTAAGAGTACCGATCAGGTATTGTCTATTCTTCACAGGAAAGAATCCTTTAGTTATATTTTTATGAAATTAGATAACAGAAATAATGCTAAAATCAGAAGTCAAACAGCCATTTTATCTAATACTTCTTTTCACATGGCTTAAAGATGACTGTAATGTTTGTAGGAGATAAAACTTCTTTTTCATCTTAATATAAAATTTTCTTTTTAATCTTAAAAAATCTATCTGCTGCTTTTGAATTAAACAAGCATAAAAAAGAGACTCATTTCAAGCTTGTAAAAATTGTTTCAAACTTTACTCAGATACTCCAAACTGATATTTTTAGAATGGAAAGTAAGCACATGTAATGAGAAATGTAATAATTTTTAAACTGGAAATAATTAATTTTTGAAATGAAGCTTTTTATGAAAGTCAAATACTATAGAATTCAGTGTTCTTTTCCTCAGTGATTTAAGCCCACCCCAAAGTGTAATTATCTGAAAAATTACATTAAAATGATGTGGTCATATTTATTTCTAGATTCAGGCAAAATGGATTCCAACAAGATATCAAGTTGAGGATGTAGAGAGTAAGTTAGTTTGATTTAAATTATGACAGACCCAAGACATTACTTCAGGAGATTTTAGAGTATCACTACCTTCCCCCCATTTCCAAACACCCAAATCTTCTGGAAGAGAGATCAATGGGCTTACTGTGCAAATAAAATCTCTAGGTATGTTCTCTAGTTGCCCCAGCACATACCTCCACCTAAAATTTAGCCAGATCCTTATTCTGAAATCTTTCGTATATAGAAGTTCTACAGCCTAAACTTAACAGATTTTGTAATAACCAGCTATTCTTTATATAATAGGGAAAACTAGAATATTCTCTGAAATTAGTGATTTTCAAACTTATTCACATGGCTGGTGCAGGATCACAGAGTTACAAAGAGAGTTACAATGATTTTCACTGAAGTGAAAAAAGTGAGGTTACATGGTGAATGTGTAAGCATGTGACTATGCATCCATTTAATAGTATTAATATTTACTTTTTAATGAAATACTGATTAGAGAGTCTACTTTTTGAATGTTTAACCTTTAAAAAATAAAGTTTGACAACTCAGGAAAATAAAAGATTTCAGGGTTCACTTTTCTTAAGAATTAAACTAAAGAGCTTCTGCACAGCAAAAGAAACTACCATCAGAGTGAACAGGCAACTTATAGAATGGGAGAAAATTTTCGCAACCTACTCATCTGACAAAGGGCTCATATCCAGAATCTACAATGAACTCAAACAAATTTACAAGAAAAAAACAAACAACCCCATCAAAAAGTGGGCGAAAGATATGAACAGACACTTCTCAAAAGAAGACATTTATGCAGCCAAAAAACACATGAAAAAATGCTCATCATCACTGGCCATCAGAGAAATGCAAATCAAAACCACAATGAGATACCATCTCACACCAGTTAGAATGGCCATCATTAAAAAGTCAGGAAACAACAGGTGCTGGAGAGGATGTGGAGAAATAGGAACACTTTTACACTGTTGGTGGGACTGTAAACTAGTTCAACCATTGTGGAAGTCAGTGTGGTGATTCCTCAGGGATCTAGAACTAGAAATGCCATTTGACCCAGCCATCCCATTACTGGGTATATACCCAAACGACTATAAATCATGCTGCTATAAAGACACATGCACACGTATGTTTATTGTGGCACTATTCACAATAGCAAAGTCTTGGAACCAACCCAAATGTCCAACAACTATAGACTGGATTAAGAAAATGTGGCACATATACACCATGGAATACTATGCAGCCATAAAAAATGATGAGTTCATGTCCTTTGTAGGGACATGGATGAAACTGGAAACCATCATTCTCATTAAACTATCGCAAGGACAAAAAACCAAACACCGCATGTTCTCACTCATAGGTGGGAATTGAACAATGAGAACACATGGACCCAGGAAGGGGAACATCACATACCAGGGCCTGTTGTGGGGTGGGGGCAGGGGGGAGGGTCAGCATTAGGTGATATACCTAATGCTAAATGACAAGTTAATGGGTGCAGCACACCAACATGGCATATGGATACATACGTAACAAACCTACACATTGTGCACATGTACCCTAAAATTTAAAGTATAATAATAAATTAAAATAAAATAAAATAAAATAAAAACAAACATCAGCTAAGCTATTTGAGCTAACTTAAGAAAATGCACTTAATGAATAAAAGAATACTGATAAATGAAAAAAAGACTTCATTTGGACATTTAATTCTCTTCAACAAGAATTAGCAATATATCTTTTTGCCTTTTACTTTGTGTCAATGAAAGGTTTAAAATAATATGAGTTCAGCTGCTTGCTATGAGTAAAAATCTATTATATTGCTCCTGGTGAATGTGGAAATTGATGTAAAAAGCTAAAAACTGACTTCATCCAGGTATGGGTCTACTTAAAGCATTTGGTAAGACCAAGTAGAAAACAGCATCATTGTTGGACTCACAGCACTCTCCCTTTCTTCTCCTTCTGCCTAAACTGATTCAGAGCCAAATGTCCAAAGATTTGTTTCTCCTTTATTAAGGATAACATTAATTTCCCCATCTACACAGTTTGACCTCATGGTATCTTGGGGTCTGCTTAGTTTTGTGTTTTGTTTTCTGTTCAATTTTTTTTATATTTTTAATTTTTGTGGGTACATAGTAGGTATATGTATTTATGGGGTATGAGATGTTTTGATACAGGCATGCAATGTGAAATAATTACATCATGGAGAATGGGGTAACTATTCCCTCAAGCATTTATCCTTTGTGTTACAAACAATCCAATTATAACTTTTAAAAGTTATTTTACAATGTACAATTATCACTGACAATAGTCACTCTGCTGTGCTATCAAATAGTAAGTCTTACTCATTCTTTCAAACGATATTTTTGTACACGTTAACCATCCCTCACCTCCCATCCCCACTCCCCACTACCCTTCCCAGCTTCTTCTTCACTCTCTATTTCCATGAGTTCAATTTTTTTTTTTAAGACTCACAGATAAATGAGAACATGCCATGTTTGTCTTTCTGTACCTGGCTTATTTCACCTAAGATGATGATATCCAATTCCATCTAGGTTGTTGTACATGACTGGATCTTATTCTTTTTTATGGCTGAACAGCACTCAACTATGTATATGTCCCAAATTTTCTTTATCTATTCTCCCATTGATGGACACTTAGGTTGTTTCCAAATACTAGCTATTATAAACAGTGCTCAAAGAAACATAGGAGTGCAGGTATCTCTTTGATACATTGCTTTTTTTCTTTTGAGTATATACCCAGCAGTGGGATTGCTGGATTATATGGTAGCTCAAAATTTTTAGTTATTTGGGGCACTTCCGAACTATTCTCCATAGCGATTGTACTAATTTACTTTTCCACCAATAGTGTACAAGGGTTCCCTTTTCTCCCCATCCTTGCCAGCATTTGTTATTGCCTGATTTTTGGATATAAGCTACTTTAACTGGGGTACAAATAATATCTTACTGTAGTTTTGATTTGCATTTCTCTGATCAGTGATGTTGAGTACCCTTTCATATGCCAATTTGACTTTCGTATGACTTCTTTTGAGACATACCTATTCAACTCTTTTGTCCATTTTTAAATGGATTATTAGATTTTTTTCCTATAGAGTTGTTTGAACTCTATAGGAAAATATATAGAGTTGTTTGAACTCTATATATTCCGGTTATTAATCTTAGGTAAGATGGAGAATTTGCAAGTATTTTCTCCCATTCTGTGGGTTGTCTGCTTACTTTGTTGAATTATCATTTGCCGTGCAAAAGCTTTTTAACCTGATGTGATCTCATTTGTCCATTTTTGTTTTGGTTGCCTGTGCTTGTGGGGTATTGCTCAAGAAATCTTTGCCCATACCAATGTACTGGAGAGTTTTGACAATATTTTCTTGTAGTGGTTTCATGGTTTGAAGTTTCAGATTTAAGTCTTTGATTTGATTTTTATATATGGCTGGAGATAGGGGTCTAGTGTCTAGTTTCTTTTGCATATGGATGTCCAGTTTTCCCAGCATCATTTATTGAAAAGACTTTTTCCCTGGTGTATGTTTTTGGCACCTTTGTCAAAAATGAATTCACTGTAGGTGTGTGGATTTGTTTCTGGATTTCCTACTCTGTTCCATTGGTCTACGTGTCTGGTCTTATGCCAGTACCATGCTGTTTTGGTTACTATAGCTCTGTAGTATAATTTGAAGTCAGGTAATATAATTTATCCAGTTTTGTTCTTTTTGCTTAAAGTAGCTTTGGCTATTCTGGGCCTTTTGTAGTTCCATATAAATGTTAGGATTGTTTTTTACTATTTATTTGAACAACATCATTGGTATTTGATAGGGATTACATTTAATCTGTAGGTTGCTTTGAGTACTATGGACATTTTGACAATATTCTTTCAATTCATAAACATGGAATATTTTTAAAATTATTTTTTGGCATCTTCTTCAATTTCCTTCATAAGCATTTTATAGTTTTCATTATAGAGATTATTCACTACTTTGGTTAATTCCCAGGTATTTAATTTTATGTGTGGCTATTGTAAATGGAATTACTTTTTAAATTTCTTTTTCACATTGTTCAGTGTTGACATATAGAAACACTACTGATTTTTGTATGTTGCTTTTGTATCCTGCAATTTTACTGAATTTGTTAATCAGGCCTAATAGTTATCTTGTGGAATCTTTAGATTTTCTAAGTATAAGATTATATCATGTGCAAATGAGGATAATTTGACTTCTTCCTTTCCAATTTGAATGTTATTTACATCTTTCTCTTGTGTGATTACTCTAGCTAGGACTTCCAGTACTATATTCAATTAAAAGTGGTGAAAGTGAGCATCCTTGTCTTGTTCCAGATATTAAAGACTTTCAGTTTTTTTCCCAATTGATTATGACACTAGTTATGTGTCTGCCATACATGGCTTTTATTATGTCAAGATATGTTATCTCATACCCAGTTTTTTGAGGGTTTTTATCATGAAGGGATGTTAAATTTTATCAAGTGCTTTTTCAGCATCAATGTAAATTATCATATGGTTTTTATCCTGCATTCTGTTGCTATTATGTATTACATTGATTGACTTGCGTATGTTGAACCATCCTTGCATCCCAGGGATAAATCTCTCTTGGTCATAATGGATGATCTTTCTAATGTATTATTGAGTTCAGTTTGCTAATATTTTGTTGAGGATACTTGCATTAATATTCAAGTGAGATATTGGCCTGTAATTTTCTCTATTTTTTTTTTTGGAATTGAACGATGAGAACACTTGGACACAGGAAGGGGAACATCACACACTAGGGCCTGTCGTGGGGTGGGAGGAGGGGGGAAGGATAGCATTAGGAGATATACCTAATGTAAATGACGAGTTAATGGGTGCAGCACACTAACATGGCACATGTATACATATGTAACAAACCTGCAAGTTGTGCACATGTACTGCAGAACTTAAAGTATAATAAAAACAAAAAAAAAAAGAAAAAAATATTCTCTTTTTTGATGTTACTTTGTCTGGTTTTGGTGTCAGGTTAATACTGGCCTGGAGCAATGAGTTTGGAAGTATTTCTTCCTCATCTATTTTATGGAATACTTCGAGTGGATTGGTAGTAGTTCTTCTTTAAATGTTTGGTAGAATTCAGCAGTGAAGCCATTGGGTCCTGGGCTTTTCCTTAGTGGGAGATTTTCTATTACAGCTTTGATCTGGTTACTTTTTATTGGTCTTTTCAGGCTTTGGATTTCTTCTTGGTTCAATCTTTGTAGGTTGTGTCTACAAATTGCTCCATTTTTTCTAGACTTTTCCAATTTATTGGCATATAGTTGCTCATAATAGACACTAATGATCCTTTGAACTTCTATATTATCAGTTGTAATGTCTCCCTTTCAATTCTCATTTTACTTATTGGTATCTTCTTTATTTTCTTTTCAGCCTGGCTAAAGGTTTGTCAATTTTGTTTAACTATTAAAAAAACTTTTTTAAAAAAAAAAAAAAAAAAAAAAACCTTTTTTGTTGCATTGATCTTTTGTATTTTTATTTCAATTTCATTTATTTCTGCTTTGATCTTTGTTTTCTTCTACTAATTTTGGGTTTGCTCTTGCTTTTCTAATTCTTTAAGACACATTGTTAGATTTTTTATTTAAAAAATTTCCTCTTTTTTCATGTAGTTACTAACAGCTATTAACCTCCCCCTGAATACTGCTTTTACTGTATACCATAGGTTTTGGTATGCTACATTTCCATTATCATTTATTTCACGAAATTTTAAAATTTCCTTCTTAATTTCTTCATTGACCCACTGGTCATTCAGGAGCATATTGTTTAATTTCCAAGTATTTGTATAGTTTCCAGAGTTCCTCTGGTTATTTATTTCTAGTTTTATTTTACTGTGGTCAGAGAAAGTGATTGATATTATTTCAATTTTTTGAATGTTTTAAGACTTATATTGTGACCTTACATATGGTCTGCCCTTGAGAATTATCCATATGCTGAGGAAAAGAATGTGTATTCTGCAGCCATTAGATGAAATGTTCTGTAAATGTCTAACACATCCATTTGGTCTTTTATACAGATTAAGTGCAATATTTCTTTTTTTTTAACTTTTTTTTATTATACTTTAAGTTCTAGGGTACATCAGAGAAATGCAAATCAAAACCACAGTGAGATACCATCTCACACCAGTTAGAATGGCGATCATTAAAAAGTACAATATTTCTTTGTTGATTTTCTGTCTGGAAGATGTTTCCAATGCTGCGAGTGGAGTGTTGAAGTCTCCAGCTATTATTTATTGTATTGTGGGCTCTCTCTCTCTCTTTAGCTCTAATAACATTTGCTTTATATATCTAGGTTCTTCAGTGTTGGATGCATATATATTTATAATTGCTATGTTCTCTTGCTGAAGTGACACCTTTGTCATTATATAATGACTTTCTTGGTGTCTTCTAAAATTTTTTAATTGACATCTATTTTCTCCGGTATAACTATAACAACTCTTAATCTTGTTTAGTTTCTGTTGGCATGGAATATCTTTTCTCATCCCTTTATTTTCGGTCTTTGTGTGTCTTTGTAGATGAAGTGTATTTCTTGTAGGCAACAGATCAGTGTGTCTTGTTTTTCTTTTTGTGTACATTCTGCCACACTACGTCTTTAGATTGGAGAGTTTAGTCCATTTACATTCAATGTTATTATTGTTAAGTAAGGATTTACTCCTACCATTTTCTTACTTTCTCATTGTTTTTTGGTCTTCTCTTCCTTTTCTTTCTTTCCTGTCTTCATTTAGTGAAGGTGTTTTTCTCCGGTGATAGGATTTAGTTTCTTGCTTTTCATTTTTTTGTATATTCATTGCATGTTTTTTGGTTTGAGGTTACCATGAAGCTTGTAAATACTATCTTATAACCCACAATTTTAAACTGATAACAGCTTAATGTTTTCATAAACAGACAAGCAAAAAGAAAAGTAATAAAAATGCTACACCCTAACTTCATCCCCTGCTTTTTAACTTATAGTTATTTCCATTTTCATCTTTTTGTACTATGTCATGAAAATTTGTAGTAGGTGTTATTTTTTATTGGTTCATCATTTATTCTTTTTACTTAGGATAAGAATAGTTTGCACACAATACTTACAGTGTTATATTCTGTTAATATGTAATAACATATTAGCATATTTATTCGTGTTATAAATTCTGTTCATCATTTATTCTTTCTACTTAGGATAAGAATAGTTTGCACACAACAGTTATAGTGTTATCATATTATATTCAGTGTTACCATATTCTGTGTCTTTCTGTGTACTTGCTATTACAAGTTTTGTACCTTCAAATGATTTCTTATTGCTCAGTAACATCCTTTTCTTTCTGACTGAAGTACTCCGTTTAGCATTTCTTGTAGGACCAGTCTTGTGTTAATGAAATATCTCAGCTTTTGTCTCAGAAAGTCTTTTCTCCTTCAATTCTGAAGGTTATTTCACCAGATATACTATGCTAGTGTAAAAGTTTTTTCATTCAGCACTTTGAATATATCATGCCACTCTCTCCCAGCCTGCAAGCTTTCCACTGAAAAGTCTGCTAAGTCTGCTGCCAGATGTATTGGAGCTCCATTGTATGTTGTTTCTTTTCTCTTGTTGCTTTTAGGATCCTTTCTTTATCCTTCACCATTAAGAGTTTGACTATTCAATGCCATGAGATAGTATTATTTGGGTTAAATCTGCTTGGTGTTACATAACCTTCTTTATACTTGAATGTTGGCATCTTTCTCTAGGTTTGGGGAGTCCTCTGATATTGTTCCTCTGAATAAAATTTCTACCCCATCTCTTTCTCTACCTCCTCTTTAAGGCCAATAACTCTTAGATTTGCCCTTTTGAGGCTATTGTCTAAATTGTGTGTATTTATAAACAGCCTGTCTTCATGCTCACTAATTCCTTTTTCTACTTAATCAATTATGCTATTAAAAGATTCAAATTCATTCTTCAG
This sequence comes from Hylobates moloch, assembly GCF_009828535.3. Lineage (NCBI taxonomy): Eukaryota > Metazoa > Chordata > Mammalia > Primates > Hylobatidae > Hylobates > Hylobates moloch. The sequence continues at coordinate 28,392,417 of NW_026652281.1, forward strand.
TATGTCAGTTGCATTTTTCAACTGTAGAACTTCTGCTTCTTAATTGTTTCAATCTCTTTGTTAAATGTATCCAATAGAATTCTGAATTTCTTCTCTGTGTTAACTTGAATTTCTTTGAGTTTCCCCAATACAGCTATCTCAAGGTCTGTCTGAAAGGTCACATATCTCTATTTCTCCAGGATTGGTCCCTGGTGCCTTACTTGGTTCATTTTACGAAGTCATGTTTCCTGGATGGTATTGATGCTAGTAGATGTTCTTCAATGTTTGGGCATTGAAGGATTAGGTATTTATTATAGTCTTCACAGTCTGGGCTTATAGTACTCATCCTTCATGGGAAGGCTTTCCAGATATTTGAAAGGACTTTGGTGTTGTGACCTAAGCTGTATCTGCTTTAGGAGGGCCCCAAGTTAAGTAACACTGGTTCTTGCCAACTTGTAGAGATACTGCCCTGGTGGTCTTGGACTAGATCTGGGAAAATTCTCTGAATTACCAGGCACAGACTCATTCTCTTCTCTTTCTCCCAAACAGTCTCTCTCTCCATTCTTAGCAACCTAAGTTGGGGGTGGAGTGACACAAGCAATGCTGTGGCTGCCACAGCTATTACTGCACCATGTCAGACCTGAAGCCAGCACAGCACTGGGCCTCACCCAAGGCCTGCTGAAACCACTCACTGGCTACTGCCTAAGTTTGCTTTAAGCCCTGGGGCTCTACAATCAGCCAATGGCAAAGCCTGCCAGGGCTATGTCCTTCTCCTCATGGCGGTAAGGTCCCCCAGCCCCCAAGTGAGTCCCTGAGGTGCTGTCCAGAAGTCAGGGACTAGAGTTAAAAACCTTAGAAGACTACCCGGTATTCTACTGTACTGAGACTGTGCTATCAGTCAAACCAGAAGACTCAGTTCTTCCCACTCTTCCCTCCCCTTTCTAAAGGCAGAGGAGTCTCACCTGTGGCCATCACAGGCCATGAGGAGTACTGCCAGACTACTGCAATGTTCTCTTGAAGCCCAAGGGCTCTTAAGTCAGCTTGTGGTAAATGCTGCCTAGCCTGGTACTCACCCTTCAGTGTAGTGGGCTCCCCTCTGGCCCAGGGCAGTTCCAGAAATGCTGTCAAAAAAGTCCAGTCCTAGAATCAGGAACCCCAAGAGCCCACTTGGTGCTCTACTACCCTGTGGCTGTCCTGGTACCTACGGTACAAGACAAAATTCCCTTTCATTTCCCTCTGCTTTTCTCAAGCAGAGTTTTGCCCCATAGCCACCACAGCTGGTAATCTGCTGAGTCTCAGAGGCTCACTCAAGACCCTCAACCAAGTACTTGAGTATCACTGATGGTTATTCAGGACCCAAGGGCTCTTCATTTAGCAGGTGATGAATGATGTAAGCACTGGGTCCTTCAAGGCAGAGGGTTCTCTTCTGGCCCAGGATGTGTCTAGAAATGTTGTCTGGGAGCTAGGGCCTAGAATAGGGGAACTTAAGACTCTGACCAGTGTCCTGTCTTACTGTGGCTGAGCTGGTATCCAAAATGTAAGACAAAGTCTTCCCCACTCTTCCCTCTCCTGTCTTCAAGTGGAAGGAAAGGCTCTCTTTTGGAGCCATGAGCTGCGCAGCTGGCAGTTAGAGGAGGGGTGATGCCAGCACTCTCTTGGCTGCCCCAGCTGCTATCTCAATATGTCAAATGCCCTCACAGTCCCCAGTCTTTGGGCCTAGTTCAGCACTGGAACATGCCTAAGAATTGCAGTCCTTATGGCCTAGACTACCTTTCAAGTTTACTTGGAGACACAAACCACTGTAGCCCTTGGTGATGAGGTTTGTGGGATTTCAAGTTTGAACTACTGGGATCATTGATTCTCCTCTGGCTAGGGCTGGTTTAAATGCTGTCTTTGTGGGCAGGCAGCAGCTAAATTTGGTCCAGTTTTCCTTTCTGCTGTAATAGACAGCACTGAGTTCAATGCCTCACAATTTCTGTGTTCTTCCTCCCCATCACCCAGAGATACTCTCTGCTCTACACTTCCACTCTTTGGTATAGCTGGAAGATGCTAAGTAAAAAAACAAACAAATAAAACAAGTGCTTCATGTTCAGGCTAAGACACAACTAAATGTAAAATAATGCAACTTAAAGATTTCATTTCATGTCTTCTGCTGCCCCTGGTTTCCAAATGTTGGAGTAAGCCATGGTATCTTCAGTTTCCATCCCTTTTCTGTATTTACTCTTTGCCTAGGAAATACTGATTTGTGAATGAGCTTGATATTCCTAAATTTGTATTTGTTTTTATGACTTTCAAATTTAACAGTCTTGGGAATCTCTACTAATCCTCAAGGACTCCTCCATAAATGTTAAGATCATCCATAAATTTGTTTAGAACAAAACTTGGAAGTTATCTTTGATTTCTCTCTTTGTTTCACATTCACATCTAATCCACCAGCAAATCTCAACACCTCTATTCATAAATACATCACAAATCTGACTACTTCTAACCACCGATGTAACTTCTCTACACTAGGTGATTAGAATTTGCTGCACAGACTAATTCAAATGCACCGTTTGTTTCCATGCTTATACAATTGTCTTCCCACCCTTACTAACTACAGTCTATTTCTAAATCATTCAATGAAGAAAGCGTTATCCTGATACTAAATCCATACAAAATATCACAACAAAATTACAAATATCCCTCATGAATATAGTTGCAAAAATACTCAACAAAATATTAACAAATGGCACCAAGCAATATATAAAAAGGATTATAGACCATGACCAAGTAGAATTTATGACAGGGATGTATGGTTAGTTTAAAATATGAAATCAAGTAATACATTCCATTAATAGAATCTGGGGGGAAACATATGATCACTTCAATAGACGCTGAAAAAGGGCTTTTTAAAAATCCAATATCCTTTCATGATAAAAACATGAAACAAACTAGGAATACAAGGGAACTTCCTCAGCATTGTAAAGGGCGTGTACAAAAATCCATGGCTAATATCATTCTTAATGGCTTAATGGTAAAATATCGAATCGTATTTCCTAAGATACAGAACAGCTTAGGGATATCTTCCCTTACCACTTATATTCAACATTGTAATCGAGGTTCTATCCAGGGACATTACGCAAGAAAATAAAAGGCATAAAGATTGGAAAGAATGAAGAAAACCAGTCTATTTGGAGATGAAATTGTCTGTATATAGAAAATAACAAGAAACACACAAAAACCTATTAGAACGAATAAATAAGCTTAGCAAGTTTGCTAAGCTCTTGGGATGCAAGAACAATATATGGAAATTAATGTATTTCTATATATTAGAAATGAATAATTCAAAAATAGTTTTTTACAAAATCTGCTAGAATTCAAACAGAATAAAATACTTACAAATAAAATTTTAAAAAGAAATGCAATATTGGCACACAGAAAACTACAAAACATTGTTGAAATAAATTTAAAAAGATCTAAATAAATGGAAAGAACCCCAAATTCATAGTTCAGAAGACTTAACCTTGTTAAGATAGCAACACTCCCCAAACTGCTCTATAGATTCAACATAATTCTTACCAAAATCCAAAATCTAAGCTGGGTGTTTTTCTTTTGAATAAATTGACACAATGATTCTAAAAAATTTATATGAAAATTAAAAGGACCCAGAATAACCAAAGCATTCTTAAAAAAAGACCAAATTTGGAAGAGTCACACATCCCAATTGCAAAATGTATTATAAAGCTGCAGTGATCAAGACAGTGCAGCACTAGCACAGGAGATCGATTATAGAATTGAGAGTCCAGAAATAATCCACCAAATTTATGGTAAATTGATTTCTGACAAAGGTGCCGAGAAAAGAACAGTCATTTCAAAAAATAGTGCTGGGACAACTGGATATCCACATGCAAAAGAATGAACCAGGACCACTAGCATACTTATACACAAAAAAAATCCAAATGGTTTATATTCCTAAATATAAGAGTTAAAATTACAAAACTCTTAAAGGAAACATAGGAGTAAATCTTTATGATCTTGGGTTAGGTAATGGTTTCTTGGCTATGGCACTCCCTGCTCCTTAAGTTAGGGCTATGCATAACAACTTCTTTCCAAGAGTATAGAAAGAAGAGAAAAATGTATGGAAAAAGGAGAAAAATAATAAGTTTCCAGATTCTCAAAGTAAACATCATTAATTAGATGTCATACTGGTAGTATGTACTTTTGATATAATATGCTGAAAATTGTACTTTATCTTTGTTATCTTCTCTAAAACTCACTGTAATTATAACAAAAATACCTGAAAAACTCTATTTCAGGAATACTACAAAATACTTCACTAGTACTACTCAAAACTAGTACTCCTCAAAAACTTCAAGGTCATCAAAAACAAGGACAGTATTAGAAACTTTCACAGCTTAGAAGTGTCTAATGCGGTATTGAAGAACGTCAAATAAAACCTAAGGAAATCTGAATAATGTGTGGAATTTGTTTAATAATATTGTATCATTATTTATTAGTTATAAAAAATATGTCATATTAATCTGAGATTTTAACAATAGGGGAAATTAGATGTGGGGTGCACAGGAGCACTTTTCTGTAAATAAAAAAGCTATTCTAAAATTTAAAAGTTTATTTTAAAAAATAGGAAAAAATCTTCCAAAGATTGGAAGATATTCATCAGACTTTTGATTTCATAAGCTGAGATGAAAAAAATCAAAATTGCCCCTTTGGAAATATGTGGAGAAAATACATAACCATATTCTCACTTTTAGTTTAAACAAGGATCAAGTAGAATATTAAGGAAAGCTTGAACATAGTTGAATTCAGTTGAGTGTGTGTATGTGCGTGTGTGCGGGGGGTGTGTGTGTGTGTGTGTACACCCATAAGAGGAAAGTTAATTCTCTTTACAGCTTCTCTATAGTTCCAACACTCTATCTTATTGACAATATTTAAAAATAAGACATCCACCAAAAACATCTTGAGTTTAAAAATATGAGCCACCAGACAAAGATATTACAAGAAAACCACAGACCAATACATCTCGTGAACATAGATGAAAACATTCTCAACAAAATACTAGCAAATCAAGTCCAACAGTGTATACAAAGAGTTACACACCATGACCAAGAGGGATTTTTTCCAGGTATGCAAGCCTAATTCAACATTTGAAAATCAATTAATGTAATCTAGCACATAAACAGGCTAAAGAAGAAAAATTACATGGTAATAAACATAGATACAGAGAAAACATTTGACAAAATCTAATACCCATTCATAGTAAAAACTCCCCATAAACTAGAAGTGGAGGGAAGCCTCCTCAACTTGGTTTCTAAAAATCTACAAAAACCTGAGGGCTAATATTGAGCTTAGACCTGAGAAATTCAGAGCTTTTCTACTGAAATCAGGAAAAAGGCAAGGATGCGTCCTTTCACTACTTCTTTTCAACATCTACTGGAATCTCTACCTAATACAATACGATAAGAACAGGAAATAAAAAGTATACAGATAGAGAAGGAAAAAATAAAACTATTTTCTTTGCAGCTGATGTGATTGCCTAGGTAGAAAATCTGAAAGAATCAACAAAAAAACTGCTGAAACTCACAAGTAATTTTATCACATTGCAGGATGCAAGGTTAATACACTTCAGTCAATCACTTTCCTATATACTAGAAATGACTGATTGAAATTTGAAATTAAAAACACAGTAACACTTATATTAGAAATCCCCAAAATGAAAATGAAATAAATCTAACAAAATATGTACAAAATGTTTATGAGAAAACTACAAAACTCTGATGAAAGAAATCAAATAACTAACTAGAGATATGCCATGTTATGGATAGAAAGATCCAACATCAATTGTCAGTATACAGTCCCAATCGAAATCCCAGCAAGTTATTTTGTGAATATTTTCACACTGATTTTAAAGTGTATGTGGAGAAGCAAAAGATCCAGAATTACCAACACAATATTGAAGTAGAAGAACAAAGTTCGAAGAGTAACACTACCCTATTTTAAGATGATAATCAAAGCTACAGTAATCAAGACAATTAGGATGTTATTCACACAAGAATAGACAAACAGAACAATGGAACAGAATGGAAAGTTCAGAAATAGTCCCACATAAATGTAGTCAACAGACTTTTGACAAAGGAGGAGAGGAAATACAATGGAGAAAAGAGCTTTTTCAGCAAATAGTGTTGGAATAACTGGACACACACATTGAAAAGTAAGTGAATCTAGACATAGACCTTACACACTTCAAAAAAATTAACTCAAAATGGAATCTGTATCTACATGTAAAATGCAAAATTATAAAACTCCTGGAAGACAACTTAGGAAAAATCTAAATTCCCTTGGGGTTGGCAATGCTTTTTAGAGAACCACCAAAGGCATGATCCATGGAAGAAATAATTGATAAACTGGACTTTATTATGATTTAAAAATTTCCCTCTGCAAAAGACATCCTCAAGAGAATGAAAGGACAAGTTACAGAATGGGAGAAAATATTTGCAGAAGACACATCTGATAATGAACTGTTATCCAAAACATACAAAGAACTCTTGAAACTCAGTAAGAACGTAAGGAATCTGATCAAAAATAAGCCAAATATCTTAACAGATACCTCACCAAAGAAGATATATAGATGGAAAATAAGTATATGAAAATGTATCTTTTATGATCTGACATCATATTTCATTAGGGAGACACAAGTTAAAACAATCATGGCCTACCACTACACACCTATTAGAAATTCCAAAATTCAGAACACTGACTACACCAAATGCTGGTAAGGATGTGAAACAATGGGAACCCTCATCCATTGCTTGTGGGAATCCAAAATGATACAACCACTTTGGAAGATAGTTTGGTGGTTTCCTACAAAACTAAATGTACTTTTATCATACAATCCAGCAATCATGTTCCTGTTTATTTACCCAAAGGAGCTGAGAACTTATATGTACACAAAAACCTGCATGTGGATGTCTATAGAAGATTTATTCATAATTGCTAAAACTTGAAAGCAATAAAAATGTTCGTCAATAGGTGGGGTAAACTGTGGTATATTCAGACAATGGAATATTATTCAGTGCTAAAAAGAAATGAACTGTCAGGCCATGAAAAGACAAGTAGGAAACATAAATGCATATTACTAAGTAAAGAAGCCAGTCTGAAAAGGCTACATCCTGTATGATTCCAACTATCTGATATTCTGAAAAATGCAAAGCTGTGCAGACAGTAAAAACGTCTGTGGTTGCCAGGGGTTGGGGGAAAAATAAATAGGCAGTGCACAGGCAATTTTTAAGTTGGTGAAACTATTCTGTATGATACTATAATGGCAGATACATACCAGCATGCATTTATCCAAACCTATAGAATATATGACACCAAGAGTGAACCCTAATCTATATATAAAATCTTTAAATATAATAAATCTTTTATATACATTACAATCTCTATATAATCTTTATATATAATCTATAGTTTATAAAATTTATATATGTAATTATGTACTTTTATAATAAACTCATAATGTATGTATTTTTTATAAAAGCACATTATTGTATAGAATCTATGTATTTATATATATACATACATATTTTTATGAAAAATATATATAAAAGACAAAAGCAACTTAGAGGTTTAAATGTAATATTTTCATTGATTTTCTCATTTCATATATTTATTGAGCAACAGCTACATGCTCTTATGCTAATGTAAGAGACGGAAAACAAAACAATCAAACAAAAACCAAGAAAATAATGGGATACTTGCTCTATCTGCTATGTAGAAAATAAAGTATGTGATAATGTCTAGGGACCTACTTTGAGCTGAATGATCTTCATTAAGTGACATTTAAAATAAGATCTGAGTGATCAGGAAGGCTCTACCATAATAAAATCTTGAGGACAAGCATTTAAGGCAGAATAAACTACAAATTCTTGGCCTTAAGGTAGGAAAGAGCTTAGTGTGTTCCTGGAACCCAAAAAGCCTGAATAGCTGAAGCTTATTGACTAAGAAGTGGTATAAAGGGGGGAAAAAGTCACACCTTTAGGCAGAATGCCATAAGGTAAGTCTTTGTTGGTCTTGGTTAGTTAAGTCTATTTTATGTGGTAGGAGATGGGAAACCATCAAAGGGACTTAAATAGTAGTGGTCTGATATGATTTACATTTTTAAAAGATCATCTGGCTTCCAGTAGCAGCTCTGAGACATCAAATATTATTTTTTGGTATCCACTTAACTGTGTTTATTTCCCAAGTACAAGGCTAATTCATGAATTTGTGGCTTCAGCATTTGCTTTTGACCCACCAATTCAGAAAAACATCTAAGGGGGAAAAAATGGAAATCAGCTTCCATTAACAGTTTGTGATTGATAAACTGTAAATGCCTTGAACCATGAAAGAAGCAAATCTTATTACACCATAAACCCAATGACATATATTTTCCTCCTAAAGCACAGGTTATTGTATAGTTCTTCTACCACGCCACAGATATTGGTTCTCAGCAGAGGAAGTTCATTACAAGTATTACTTTGACTAAAACTAGAGGTTCTTGGGAATTAAGGTAAAATCAGCTGAAAGAGATATGTAAACTGAACACAAATGAGAGAATCCCTAAAAGTCTAGGTTGTCTCTTATGATAATCTAGTTATAAGCCTCATTCATCTCTTAAACATATATAGGCAGCCTACATAATTTAGACATTAAGTGATAAGAAAAACACCTGTGCCACTGACAACCCCTCATATTGGGAGTCATTAGGTTTGCTGGGTCTGAATTATTCTGTGAACTGCATACTCAGAGCCACTCTGATATTATCATAGGCATATAGAGCAAACTTTCGAACGTTCTCTAAGTCATACATATTGTGAATGGAAGAAACCCCTTCCATTATTGAATCAGTGCCCTGCCAAGGCAAAATCAGGTCTTCACACAATAGAATGCACCCTATTGTAAGCTGACTTTCCATTATGTTCTACATCCAAGGCCAAGATTATAAAGCAAAGCAAAGTACGGCAAGCCCAACAGATTTGCTATATGAGATAATTTATTTTATTTCTTAAAAATTGCACAGGCAGTTACTTTCCAAGTCACGATATTCAAAGACCAATATAATTTAGCTGAATTTTATGAGCCAGATTTGAAAAGGGGGGCAAAATATTTTTATTTGTAGAGTCAAAAATGCCTTAGATATCATCTGGCCCAGCTATCATTTTGCAGAAGGGAAATTAAAGTGCCAGAGTTTTAAGTATCTGTGCAAAGCTAGAGAGATGAAGAGCCAGGGCTGGCACACAGGTTTGTGATCCTAGTCCAGTGAACTTTTTGAACTCAAACCAGAATTGGAAAAATGAAAAGAGCTTGCTTCTTTTCCACACTTGAAGAGGCAGAAATTAAACATTTTTTTTTTCAGCTTCCTTCGAGTCAGGTTATGTATAGCCAAACAGGAACCTAAGCACCTTTTTTTTGAAAGACTTCACATGGCTTTGTGTAATTATTTATTAGTAGTACAAACTCATTATGAATTGGATTGATGAGAGTTATGTTGTCACTGACAGATGCTAGGGTGAAAATGCCCAGTTCTATAAACCTTTCATTCTTCCATTGTGGGCAGCTCACCAGTGTGAAAAGAGGTTGGGTGTATAGATTTTAAAACATAAAACAGACCCATAGGAACTAGGTCTTTCTCCGGCCTATCACAGTAGAGACACATTGTGTCTCATCCAAGGACATCAGTGCTGACCATAAACAACAGCATTAACTAAAACTAAATAAAATGACCAAATTGAAATTCTGCATTGCCTAGAATAGGCATGCAGAATTCTGGTATGTCCTGCCCAACCTCCTCTGGCAAGGGGAACTTTGGTTCTGAATACAACTGTTTTGAATAAGGCTAACTTTTGTGAGTCATTTGTTGTCCTTGGAAAAAAAAAAAGTCAAAAATAACTGTCAAAAGTGACAGGCACATTGCCATATCAATTTCACAACTTCAATTTCATACACAAAGTGAAAAACAGTAATCTCTGTATTAAAAATTTAGAGAGCAATGAGAGTGTCATCATTGTTTTATTTCTATAATTATGAATTTAATTCAACTTTTTGTAGGATATGTCTACTAATTTTGCACAAAAACAAAAGCATAATTATCTTCATCAATTGTAATAGTCTAAACGCCATCAGAAAATATAGTCAATAGTTTATCAGCGTCATTTAAAACACTTTAGAAGGGTTAACTCATAAGATATAATTTTTGATAACATTTTTACTTTTGTATTCTATTATAACTTATTATGAGACAAAAATTGAGCCTGATACTTTACTTTTCTGATACTCATAATAGTAAACTTATAATTAGATGTTATTATTCTACCCATTTTATAGATGAAAAATTAAGTATATTGCCTCAAAATTAACAAATTTCTATTTCAGGCAATCTAATTCCAGTAATATTTCATTTAGCAATTCTGTGAGTGCATAGTTGTGTGTGTTTAAGTGGGGGAAAGAGATTTAATGTCTTTCAGCAGACCTTCAAAACAGTTTCTGATACAGGAACTTCTCTAGAAATTGGTGATTTACTTAAGAAACTTGATGTCTGCAAATCAGATGAATCCGGGTAGCAGAGCAGAAGTCAGTGAAGCCTTGATGAGTTTAAGCTTAAGAATTTCTTTGTATTCTCACCTAATAGAGACGTTATTTTTCCAATTAACCTTAAACAGAAATGCTAAATTCAGAAGAAGCTTTCATAAACAACCATCATCGAAACAGCTTGCCAGAATACTAATGCTCTCTCTGTTCTCTGTCATGTCTGCTATCTATGGCACTAATTAAGTTGGATGCACTCTCTAGTACATATATGTTTTCCTGCTCCAATCGTCAAACTGTATATTTACCTTAGATCATCCCAAATATGTTTAGGGCAGTAAAACACACTAATAATTAAATAATTACAATAATGAGTATTAAAAAAGAAAACCAAGATAAAAATGTTAGAAAAAGGGAATATACAAGGGTAAGAAAACTACTAATGTTTGAATAAAATTGTAAAACTCCAAAAGGATTGTACACTCCATTGTCTTCATAAATATTTCTTATTCTAGTTTAAAGAAACCCAAAGTCATTAATATTATGGTTTATTCAAGGACGATATGGGCTGTAATCTGAAGACTCATACTTTAATAATTTTAAAACGCCTTGGATTAATGTGAAAAATTGGCCAGTGAGTGTATATCTATATTTCAAGTTAAAATAAAATACATGTTATATGTCATCTTAAGTGGAACTTCTCAAATTCAACAACCACATATTATGACATTAAGGAAGATAAAAGTATTTGTACCATAATTTCTTACTACTTTTTCAGTTCCTTTGTTACCACTAAAAAGAATGATCTGAGAGGAGATCATTTATTCACTCAAAATAAAAACCATGTGCAAAGTCTATTTACAGAGGAGATAAAGTTAAATTTATGACATGAAATTTTCAGGCCCCAATAATGATTGTGAATAGAAGTAGAAGGATTCAAAACTAGCTCAACCTTGGCCAGAGTAAGAACAGAATCCACACGTATGTAAAGAGACCTAAATTGTCACAGGTCACATGACTCTAAATTGGAACCCCCAAACAATTTACATAATTTCTTGTGCCCCCATTATCTCATCTCTAAAATAAGAAAATAGCAAAATTAACCTGCTACTCTAGTGTAATTCAAAAATGCAATGATTTGCACATTGTGTAGAAATTTTGTTTGCATTAAAAATACTAAATCCTTCAGAAGGCATTTCCATTTAATTACATATTGTTTTTCTTTATATTACGTGTAGAACCATTATTTTCTTGATACAGAGAGCTGTCCTCTCAAACTTTGCAGGAAGTGGACAGCAGTTAACACGTTAAGTCATCTGAAAATATTTCAAACATGCAATCAAAGTCACTACATAGTGCTAATAGAAAATCTTACTCTAAATTACCCAACATTAAAATTATTCCTGGAAAGATTTGAAAAGAAAAAGCAAAGTCTAAAATAAAATGAATACATCAAAAACATCTAATATCTTCTAAAGTATAGTGAGCCTTATTAAGCTTGCCAAATGTAAGCATTAAATTAATTAACAAAGAAAACATTTACACCTAACAAAGAAATGTGTATATTCAGGATCTCTATATGTCTATATAGACATATATATGAAATGCATATATTCAAGATCTAGTTCAAATGTTTAAGTAAAATGTCACATTATATATCAGATTTTAACATCATAGGACATTGACAAAAGGAAGCAGTCTATATTGTCATTATTTTTTAATACATTTATATATAAATTTTATACATATAGATTAGATAGATATACACAGATATATGTACATATATATAGAACGGTGTGATTCACCATGTTTCTTCCTTTCTTAGTAGACTTAATGGAAAACCACAGAACAAAAACCGAAAAGGCAAGTCTCAGAGGAAACTGGGAATCTTTTATCTCATTAAATCTCCTAACATCTTTCCACTCTTACTCATCAAGGTTTATTGTATGAGTTCTATTCTAGCCAATGTGGTGATATTATAGCACATCTACTAATTATCCAGAAAGAAAAGATTATACCATGAATGTTCTTCCCTATTAAGTTGATGAAAGTGTTCAAAATTTATAGCATGTTGCTCACATTCTTTTCATAGGCCTACACATAAGGACTGAAGGAAGGTACTGATTTCATAGAAAACCTAAGAATTTCCAACTTAATCTGATGGATTGTGAATTTCAAACTGGAGGTTCAGAGAAGATATGTTTTTACATAACTTTAACTCATAACTCAAAAAATGTGATATCTCAGTAACCGCAGAATAGGGACCTCTTGTACACATACTAAGAAGATTGAACAATAACTCCTTTTTTTTTTAGGGTCAAACAATCTCAAAAGTTTTAGATTTTCAGTTTGGGTATACAGAGCAATTAGGTTTCCTGAGTGTGTTGCCCTTTAGGGACCTAATTCTGTAAGTCACATAACTTTGGTACCCTGAAGGCTAAGATAGGCAGAAATAACAGTGTAAAATGCAGATCCCTATCTGATTCAATTTATGCTAGAAAGAAGTATGACATCTCCCATTTCCCCCATAAGATTTCAAATCGTAGCAGTTTAATGGAAACTAATGAAGACCACAGAACAGTTGGCAAAGAATCACTTTCAAAGTATATGGCTCATACTGTTAAACCAAAATATTAGTTTACATGCTGTCAACATTGAGTTGTCATTAGTGTGTTACATTTTAACTTATTATATTTTTTCTGACTAGATTTTAAGTTTATGGTAATTGTGATATATATATATATATATATATGTATGTGTGTGTGTGTGTGTATATATATATATATATGTGTGTGTGTGTGTGTATATACATTTCATAATGCCTGTCCCAGTATCTTATACAAAGAGAGAATGGTCAGTAAATACTATATGTTGATTGGCTAATTTATTATTATATGTTAATTGATTGTTAGTGCTGAAAGGAGTCTTATAACCTCCAGGCAATACCACTGCTAGAGGGAGGGGAGGATGAAAATGCTCCTGTGAGACTTAGAAGGCTGGTCCCTGCCCTGTGATGTGTAACAGAGTCTAGATTATTTATTTAAAATATCAGTAGTATAATACTGTTTTGGTTTACATAGAATTAGAATTTGCTCTGCTTTCAAATGGACACCACTTTACAGCATTTTGAATTTTATGATTCTATATCCCAGCAAGAGCCAGAATGTATTAAAATGTAAAAAACATCCATTTTTCTTCCAGAATAAATTGAAAGTAATCAAAAATTTTCTATGTATATGTCCCAATTTCAGTTCTGAATTCTCTGGCATTAATCTTCATCTAAAAACACACAAATATATAAATGACTGGAGATAAGAAACTCAAGTACCATAGCCACAGAAGAACAAGAAACAAATATGCTTTTTTTTTTTTTTTTTTTTCTTTTGAGACAGGGTCTTACTTGGTCATCTGCAGCTCACTGCAGCCTCAGCCTCTTGGGCTCAAGCAATGCTCTCACTTCAGCCTCTAGAATAGCTGAGAATACAGGCATGCACCCCCACACTTGGGTAATTATTATTATTATTATTATTATATTATTATTAATTTGTGTAGCAGCCAGGTCTTGCTATGTTGCCCATGCTGATCTCAAACTCCTGGACTCAAAAGATCCTCCTGCCTCAGCCTCCCAAAGTGTTGGGATTACAGGCATGAGGCACTGTACTGGCCAGCAAATGCATTAATTCTGCTTTTTTGTGTGTACTTCTGCTTTCAGAGCTAATTATTTGTTCTTCAGATGAGACTGGCAGCCTTGTGTGAAACGTAGAATCTGTAGAATTCAGAACGTCTCAGTTTTCCCTGAAATGTTCTGTGAGTAAGACAGAGCCTCTTACTAAAGTTAACAATTAGCATTGGGTAGAAAAGTATAAACAGAAACACAAATCTTGAATATACTAATGTTCACCCTCTGCTATGGGTATTAGACAACATTCAAATACTGTATATAAATCAGTAGGCTCTAATACTAAAAAAAAGATATTTTATATGCTTACTCGTGCAGGTGATGCTATAAAATCAAAGCATTGATAAACATAGTGTGAAATTAATGCTATACATATATAGTTTTGCAAGAGGTTTTAGTTACTGAGTAATTCTGGAGCCAAAAGTCCCAAATGAATAGTTTTATTCAAGGGAGAGCAAGTATCCAGATTTCTAATGTTTGTTTAATGACCCAATAGAACTTGGATAATGAGACAATTGAGGATTGAGAAAGGTATACCATCCATCATGGTGAGTCTAACGCTAGTGACATACTGTTTATTTACAGTGCAATATAGGAGACCTATGGCTCACACTGCCGACACAAACAGAACAATAAAAAGCACTTAAAGCCATTTATATTCATTTTAAAATCAAACCCATGGGGAGATGTCAAGATCCTATTCTCTCTGACGGAGACATAGCATTTATCAACAGCCTGTATGCCTCGTTCTTCAAACAGTGCACAGCGAGGACCTGGATTTCTACAATTCTTGCTTCACTCTAATGAAATAGGAGGAAAAGCAAACCTATTAGATCTACTTTGTCTTCATAGTTATGTTTATGAGACATGCTGTCTCATTTCTTCCAGGCCTCTTTCTGATGGTTTCCAACAAAAATTCTCAGTACTTTTCTTCATAATAGTACAATACAATTTAGCTGTCACTGGATTTCCTTTCTTCTTTTCAAAGTTTATTTCTAGTGAATTCTATAGAGTAAAATATTTCTGATCCTTTTCATTGGCAATGAAATCATTTTGCTATTTGTAAAAAGTGATGTCCATATTTCATCTTGACTTACTTAGCTTTTCACGTGTAGTCCTGTCATATATTACCTATACATTCTTGCTTTTTATCCTCTTGGTTTTAATTGCTACTCTGCCATTGACTCACACTTTAAAGAAAGATAGCTTATAAAATCAGAAGAATAATTCTGTTCCACCTACGTGATTTGGAAGTGAAGAAACACGTACCTAGCTTTATTAGGAAGATGTGTCCAGATGTACAAAGTTACAACCTTGGGTAAGGTAAGTTAAGGGTAAGGTAAGTTAGAGTGAGGAGTGATCAGTTTCTGATTACTCTCCTTGAACACAGAGAAGTTGAATTATACAGACTAGAGGAAAATTCTGTGATAATTTTAGCACCAAGCAATTAGCTGCTCATCTGGCTCACTCACTGAGTTAGCCCTCGTACTAAGCATATTGCTTGACATTTGGCTAGTAATCCTTTCCTAGAAATATTTTCTTGTTAAGAAAGACTTTGCTAATATTGAATCACCAGGCGCTAGTGATAATAGAAATATTTTTGAAAACTTTACCTCATACATTTTTAGATTCAACCTATGGTAATATTTTCATATTCTTCATCTCTTTAGTAATGTTTTAAATAATACTTAGCTTCAAAATAATGTAAAAGACTAAGAAAAAATTTATATTTTTAAAACTCATCTAAAAAATATTAACCTTACTGTTTCATTCTCTCCCTACACAACTTATCTAATAATCCTTTTAAAATTTTTCTCCGATAACATTCATATCCAGACTAATTTGAAAAAAATTAATAAATGTGACCACATATCAATTATTAAATTATTTTACAGCATTGATAGTCTATTCACACTCTTCTGTACCCAATAATTTAAAAGGAATCGGCAAACTTTATCTTACAGATATTTAACCTAATTTCTTGCTAGTGAAAAATATTCCATGATTGCCACAATACATATTTCTTATAATTCACCTGTATAATGCCTTTTCACCTTGTAGTAATCTTATAGACTGTTAATATTATAATTTTATCTTTTGTCATATTTCCCATTTTGCTTTAAAAATCTGTTATTATCCAAGTCTTCAAAACATTTCAAATACTTCCCAGTTCCAATAATCAGCCAATTTCTAAATATAAAAGCCAAGAAATAACATAACTGCATTTTATTACTATGTATCCTTTGAGTATTTACAATTAATTTAGGCTTAGTCATTACTACAAAATTACAGAAATGATATTTATTATTTGGAAGTATGTTCATATACTTCACATAGATTTTAAAGACTTGCATAACAGTGATTTTCTGGGAAAATTCAAGTTTCACATCCCTTTACAGTGGCTACTATTGTGACTCATGCATCATTCTTTTTCACTCACTGGTTCATGTACTGAGCATGTACTATTTGTCCAGCCCTTGTCTAAAGCTGGAAATTCCGAGGTAAAGACACGGTCCCTAAATTCTTAGAGTTAGATTTTACTATGAGCTTATATCTCTTTTCTTCTATATACTTTGATGATAGGGTAATGTCTTTGGAAGTCTCTCCTTCTATTCAGGAAGTTTCAAGTATATTAATATATAAATTTAGTATTTCTTGGAACATTTTGATTCTAATAGGATATCTAAGAAATTTCAGATAATGTTCAACCATCTTAATTTGATTCAGTCATATTTTGTCAAAAGAGTAATATGATAATCTGTTAAAAAGTGGTAAATTTTTATTTCACCTTTAGTAAAGTGTGAGAAAATGTTATTGTGTTTTAAGTTTTATCTCATAATGCATTTAAAAAAGTACATTTGTTTTTTCATACATTTATATCCAGAAATGGTAGAAAATGCTTATTTACATAACTCAAAATAGGCAACTACATGAAAAAATTTCAAACAGAACTCCCAGTAAAAACTCCAATTCTGGTAAAATAATAAGGGAAAAAAGTTAATGTGCATACTGAATCTATGAGAAGTTGTAACAGACATATTCACATATTCACCAAAATTCATTTCTCTTCATCCTGGACACATAGCTAGACTTGCATGTTTCAGCCTCCATTGTAGTTAGGTCTTGGAGTGTGCCTAAATATTGTATAAAGAAATGTGAGCTGAAGTGCTACTACCAGCCCTAGCTTGAAAAATCTCCCTCAGTGTCTCCAGGATCTTTCTTCCTTATGACAGACTGAAACAGCGAATTGCATTATGTTCTTAAAGTTCACTACTTAAAAATGGTAGCAGTAGGCAGTTATACAGATATAGCATACTAAAATGCTAAAAATAACTGTTATTCTTCAGTCGAATATCTGCTTAAAGTGCTGTTGATGAAGATTTTGAAGAAAGACCAACAATCTACCAGAACTGTAGCTCAGGGGAAAGAGGTTGGAAAAAAGTCAGGATTCATTTAAACTGGCTGCTAAATAATGTATTTGCCCAATTACGTGTATTATACTTGAGAAATAAATCAGCTCGGGAAAGAACAGACTGATTTGCAAGCAGACATTAAGGGTCTTCCAGTGCTGGAAAAGCCAACTTCTTCAAAACTACTAACATAAGAGATATAAGCGAAAAAGGCTTTGAGCACAAAGTCAAAAGAAGTTTTCTCAGTTATAAAAGGCACTCCGTCCTGAAACTAAAAATAAGATTAAGGGTGTTACCTTCTTATGAAAACCTATTGCTCAGATGGCAGCTACTACTACTTTGGTGAAAGAAATAGGCATGGGATCAAAGCAGCAAGAAAATTCAGAGAGCTTGAAAAGTGAATCTAAAAAAAGATCTTGGGTATGCTTACTAGCACTAAAATGGAAACAAATACATTAGAAATTTAGTAAGTTTTTGGAGGAAATTCTATTGCTAAAGAATTATGAGCTTGGCCAAAAAAAAAAAGAGAGAGAGAATTTTTTTAAAACACGGAATGCAAAATAACCTTTAGGCTCCTAATTGTGTGTGATTACAAATTGGGCTTTGATTTTTGAGGAACCTCTCCACAATATTTTCTCTAGCAGCTGTACCATTTTACATTCCCGTCAAAGAAATCATTGCCAACACAAATGTCTAGACGTTTCTTCTACTTTCTTTCCAGAAGTTTTCCAGTTTCAGGTCTTACATTTAAGTCTTCAATTGATTTTGAGTTGATTTTTGCAAATGGTGTAAGATAGAGGTCCAATTTCATTCTTTTGCATGTGGCTATTCGGTTTTCCCAGCACCATTTATTGAAGAGACTCTCCTTTCCTCATCGTGTACACTTGGCACCCTAGCTGAATATCAGCTGACTGTAATCGCATGAGTTTATTTCTGAACTTCCTACTGTGTTCTGTTGGTCTATATGTCTGCCATATAATCCAGCAATCCCACTTCTGAGTATATATCCCAAAGAAATGAAATCAGGATCTCAAAAAGATATCTGTACTGTCATGCCCATTGCTGTATTATTTACAATAGCCATGATATGAAAACAACCCAAAAGTCCATCAACAGATAAATGGATTTAACAACATGGCATATACATACAGTGGAATAATATTCAGCCTTTCTAAAAATGGAAATCCTATCATCCGTGACAACATGAATGAACCTGAAGGACATCGTACTAAGTTAAATAAGCCAGTCACAGAAGGACAAATACTGCATGATTCCACTTATTTGCATAATCTAACATAATCAAACTCATAGAAGCAGAGAATAGAATAGTGGTTGCCAGGGGCTGGTAGGAGGGGGAAATGGAGAGCTGTTGCTCAATAGGTATAAAGTCTCAGTTATACAATACAAACAAGTTCCATTTATCTACTGTACAATGTAAGGTCTACAGTTAACAATATGGTGTTGTGCATTTAAAACTTTGTTGGGGTAGATCTTGTGTTATTTGTTCTTACCATAAAAAAAGAAAGAAAAAAAAAAACAACAGAAAAGAGTACAGGAAAACTTTTGAAGTTTTGTAAAAAAAAAAAAAAAAAAAAAGGTATGTTTAATACTTGATTGTGATAATGATATCACAAGTGTATGCATATATCCAGACTCATCAAATTGAATATATTAAACCTGTGTCATAAAGAATGTGAAGTAATACATATTAGCCCGATGTAGCCATTTCATAATGCATATATATTTTGAAACAACATATTGTACACAATATATAAAATTTTCATTTTTCAACTTAAACACTTTTTAAGATAAAAATAAATGTGCAGTTTTTTTAATATATCAATTGTACCACAATGACGCCATTAAAAAATTGGGCTCTAAAAGCTATGCAGCTTCCCAAAAGAACAATATTCCCCAGTCCCCACTTCAAAGACGTCTGTAGAAGAAAATATACAAGAAAGACCCTCTAAAAGGATGGCATTGGAGTTCACAGAGTCAATAGACAAGGATTCCTTCCAGAATGCTGACTTCAGATCTAACCATTAAATTTCCTCCACTGTCATTGCAGAAAAGTTTTAAAAATACCTTCCCAGAAGGAGTTCATCATTGCTCTGTGAGAGTGCCTGCCATGAGTTTCCCATTCATCCATTTTCAGAATGGGCTTTTTTTATGGTTATTATATACTTGCTTCACTAGTGTATGCTGACTTTTAGTTCCTGGGAATTAAAACACAAGAATACACACTGGTCTTGATCGATAGAACTGAGCATCTTCCAAATACTTTTGAAATATTTGATTTTAAAATTGGTGCAGGTGTGAAATAGGGTTTTAGATTGTCTCACTTGAAGAGGAGTCTTCTGCTTTAAATATAGGAAAAAGGCTACAAATTAATATTAATATTTCATGACCAGAGGGGCAAACTGTGGCAGAAACTGCTTGCTGTTTACAAAAACAAAACAATCACAATGAAAACTACATTTTCTTCTTCAAGGGCACAAAATTAGACAGTATTTTTAATAATTCCTTTTATTATGGTCGTCCATGTGATGAAGTTGAAATGATATGTGCTATTTTGGGGTTTAACCAATGAAAACATCCCTAAATCTTTACACTACAGATCACTGAAATAAGATTATCATGCTATCCTTGGATACCTCATTAGAGCTTTCCTCAACATAAGTTCCTGTGTGACAGATAGCAAGGAAGAGAGTTGTTCCTGTCCCCAAGTAACACCTGCCTTGAACCATCATATGAGAAAGAAATGAATTTATCTTGTTCAGGAGTTTTTGGTGAGAGGAGCTAAAAATATACTATACATCAAAATTTTAAAGTACTGCTTTCATAGCCATTCGCCTATAGATTTATTAATGTTCCATACATTACAGTTCCTCCTCTAAAGTGTAATGTTGGGTAAGACAGCATAACCTGCATGTACTCTCTGAGGTTCTTCAAACTTTGTACATAGCTGTCTATTTTCAGATCCATCGTTAATGTTTGTACAAGACCCATATAATAGTCCACCTGAGCTATTAAACGGTCTACTGTCAGGTACAATTATTTTCCCAATTATATAGCTTTGGACATTGAGACAGAAATAGTAAAAATGTAAACCTTCCTCTCAATCACATTTTGGGAAGTGTTGGACCAGGATTTAGGCTGAGGCAATAAGACCCCAGAAGTTATACTTAACTATGGCCCCATGCTTATAAGGAAATGCAAAACTGCCGTTCCACTTGCCGTCCTCACCATGGCTGCCAAACAGCTTTGCGTGTTGCTGTAACAGTGTTAGCACAGAATTCCTACGATTTGAGAAATATGGATAAGACTTAGAGAAATTTACATTACAGAAGAATTCCTTATTTTGGAAAAGATCCCAACAAGAATCCCTATAAACAAAGAGTTCTCTTGGTGATTCTTAAGCAGAGTTTACTTCACAGAAATTTGAAGAAATGTAAAGATTCACACATTTATTGAATGAAAGTAAAGGGTAGTACTTAATCTTCTCTACCCTAAATATATAGTGTGTAGAGGCAAGGTTTGAAAGTTTTTAAATATTTTCATGGAATTAAAACACTCTTTCCTTCTAGTAAAGGGAAATTGTTTCCAGAACTCATTTGAAAAAGCACTATTTCAGGCCTTAAGTTTTCTCATAAAATATTTTGCCTTGGTGCCAGGTGTTGGTGTGAGTTCCTTCTATCAGATTTTCATAATAATATAGTTTGTGGATTTTCTACTTGCTTTGAACTAATAAACAATTTTTTCTTCCCATAACACAGTGGGTTCTATTTCTGTGTATTCCTTTTCTCATTTATTTACAACGGCAGTCCTCACTTATCCACAAGTGATATGTTTCAAGAACCTCAGTAGATTCCTGAAACGTCTGATAGAACTAAAACTGATTGCCATCAAGCGGAATGTGTTTCTGTTCACGTCTGCTACTCTCAAGTTTAATATCTTTTGCATCTTAACTGAGCATTTAAGATTCACTCTGGCTTAACTTTTCTGCAGTTTGTGGCAAAAAAAAAAAATTATTTTTCCTTCACAATTTCATGGACAGAAGATTCATTTTTACCATACATCTCACCAACCTCAGGATACAATTTTTTTCTTTTCTTTTTAAATCAATAATTTTTACGTTTTCACTTAAAGGAAACACTTTACAGCTTCTCTTTGGCATACCTGAATTGCCAGCACCACCCCTCTCACTTTGGGTCCATTATTAAGTAAAATAAGGCTTATTTGAATACAGGTACCGTGACACTGTTACAGTGGGTCTCATGACCAAGATGGCTCCTAAGCGACTAACAGTTGGGTCGCTCAGACAGTCCGGATACACTGGACAAAGGAATGATTCACATCCTCAGCAGGAAGGTGTGAGATTTCATCACATTACTCAGAATAGCGTGGAATTTAAAACTTATGAACTGTCTATTGCTACAATTTTCCATTTAAAATTTGTGAACTGTGGCTGACCATGAGTAATGGAAACCTCAGAAAGTGAAACTAGATAAGGGGGGACTATTTATTACTTCAATCATTCAAGAGGTGTTGACTGTCTACTGTATTCACAAATCATTATGGTATATATAAATGACTAAAGTCCATGTCCAACATTCAGAACAATGCCTGGAACACAATGATGACTAAAGTCCATGTCCAACATTCAGAACAATGCCTGGAACACAATGGCACTAAACAAATATTTATAGAATAAATGAGTGAATCAGTTAATGGATCAAAAAATAGTCTTAGTTCAGCATCTACAACAAACTGAAACAATACAGGAGAGACAGTCAACACTTCAATCTATCCACATCCATACTCGAGTGTGGCCTACAGTGTTTGGAAGGGAATCATATGGGAAATAGACCTTCAGTTGAGATTCAAAGGATGGGCATGATGAGTTTAAAAAGATTCAAAACAGGACACGAATGGTAAACAAATTAAAAAGGAATGGATACACATGATATGCTTAGAGTCAATAAAGGAACCAGTCTGGTTATACAGACTGTTTTCTTATCATAGCCACATGGCCTCAGTGTCCTAAAAATGTCCCCAACAATTACGCCTCCGACTTCCTACACTAATCTGGTGCTCTCCTACTGCCCAGGGCATTCAAAGGGATGAGTCCAGCCTAAGAACTGAACATGTCTTCTAAATCACCTTCCTGGCAGGAAGCAATGGTAGGGTAACTAGCTTACTTGAGACCTGAGGGAAATCACTGCTAGTTAAATAAGAACACATAAAATTGAGGGAGAAGACCACAAATGCTAACTATAGCATGGTTTGAAAGAACTGTTTGTCCTTAGAGACCCATGTATTCTTTTCTTTCAGTATTCACTTTAGAAAGTAATTGATTCCAGTCTTAAGTAATAACTAGAAGGTATATGTTGGCTCTTCTGATAAACATAGAAGTGCTAGGGAAAGACATCCATTTAAATAAATCACTTGAATGTCAAGGGGGAAAACATTTAAAAAGTATATTTACATTAGGTTTTTCCGGCAGAAATGAGCATTTAAATTCTTTTTAAAAAACCATCCACAGAAATCCTTCTTAGCCCTCTATGTTAATAGTGGCATTATCTACAAGCAAGACTTCATTCTCTGTTTCTCTTTGCTATACTTCTATTTACAGCTCCTTAACTCTCTACGTGATCATATTTTGAGACTGGTTTTGCAGCTTAATGTCATAGACAAGTCAAGGTCCTATACGTACAGGAAATTGGGTTCTACTCTAAAGTGTTACTACTCATCCCTCTTGTGGCATCAATCATACAGTATGATTAGGTGAACTTTAAAATTTGCTCCTGTTTGAAAATCTATACTTAAAATATTTAGGGTCCCTTAATATATTTTCAAGAAAATCTAAAAGAATTTAATTAGACTTGAGAGATACCTTTTTTAGAACATTGTTCTTTTTGTCTCCTTAGCCAAGTGATAAAAAAGAAACAGTGCTTTTTAAAAAATGTGAAATATCTGTGCACACAGTAATTTGTGCTGCGAGTAAAGATTCAGCCCATTATATGCCACTTATAGCACTCTACTCCAGGATGCTGTCATTTCAAGGACGAATGATGACCCAGATTGGCCAGACCTCTTCCCAGATATTTTGAAAATTTGGACTGGGATACTGAAGCTGAAAAGATGCGAGTGTACTGCTTCTTTCAGACACTCTGATGGGATAGATAGTCTGAGAACATTAGGCTAACTTACAGAGAGAAAGAGCAATGAGAAACTAAAATCTCTGGTCTATGGCTGGTGAGACTTCTGAATTGTAAGACAAATTTCCATTTTACTTGTTAGATTTCTATAATTTATAGCCAATTGAATCCTAACTAATAAAAGTGCCATAGAGTAGCACAATTAGTGCTGTGTGCTTATTTTTTTACTGAACTATATATTTTAAGCTTATTCTATTATATTTCTTTTCTTGTAAGAAACCTAGCCTTTTGTCTACTTCATGGCTCTTATCTTTTGTGTGTTAAAGCATAATTATCTTATAGTACATGCTAAATGCTGTCTACATCATTCATTCTATTTTTGGCCAACATCAAATTAACAATGCTTTAAAATATAAAAATGATTGTCAGGATTTTATACACCAAAATTATGCAATAATTTTATTTTCTGTTATCAATTATTTGGCCAATATTTTATTTATTGCAAGAGGTGTATTATAAATGAACATTTAAAAGTTCAAAAATTTGAAAATATTTTATAGTCTATATTCTATGAAGCAGCACCATTTGAAAATACTCTGGTTCTATATTTTTCATTTTCTCTCAATTCCAGAAAATTTTGGAAATTATATAATTTGTGTGTATGTGTATACATATTTAAATGCTTCTAAGTCGCCCATTCAAATTTAATTTTTTTCATTCTTCATGTCTAGAAAATGAGTTTTCCATTTAAATTAAAACTGTGTTAAAATTTTTTAAATATTATTGCCAAACAACTTGTAGACATGGGTAATTAATATCATAAAGATTTTACTCAAAACCTTTTTAGAATGCCATATATATAATACATGCATAATTGCCTGTGTATTGTTTAAATAGGGGAGGGAATCTCCCAATTTATTGGACTGTAATTGTTACATAATGAGTGCTAAGAAGACTTATCAAGTCATAATAGCAACACTCACTCTGCACAGAAAATAATTTTTTTTTAAGTTAAGGGGTACATGTACAGGTCTGTTATATAGATGAACTTGTGTCATGGGGTTTGTTGTACAGATTATTTTATCACCCAGGTATTAAGTCGGCACCCGTTAGTTATTTTTCCTGATCCTTTCTCTCCTCCCACCCTTCACCCTCAGGTAGGCCCCAGATCTGTTGTTCCCCTGTATGTGTCAGTGTGTTCTCATCATTTAACTCCCATGTATAAGTGAGAATACGCAGTTATCAGAAATTTTTTAAATATTTTATTTAATTCCATGTTTAGTTTCTCACCAATACTAAGACCACAGAGGGCAAATTATAATGTTTTTTACTATTTTTATTAAAGAAATAATTGAAGAATTCTTATACACATTCTTAGTCTTGGTTATCTTCTTTTTGAAGCTAAAGCTTCTATCTATATCTGACATGACAGAATAAGTCTATACCCACATGATTTTATTAGAACTAGTTGCAGAAAGTAGACTCAGAGATCTAAGTTATTAGATATATGTGTGTATCCCAATCCTACAAAATATATATTTTGTATACAATTTGGGGGATCCTCTTTAGAAAAAATATAAAATTACAAATACAATTAAGGCACAGGATCTCGGAAGAAAGCCTTGCAAGTGATGTTCCCTGAAGCTTAAGCTTCATTAGAGTAATGTTAAAATTTTCTTTGGGTGGACACAATAGTTGTCTTCCATGTTAGTCATTAACACTCACAAAATTTTGTGAATACCTTGAATTTCCAAGAGTAACATCTAGGTAATCCTTTCAGTTAATTAGAGGAAATATAGGTCAATAAGAATATGCACAGTTGATCTGAAACTATTGAATATGATGTTCAGAAATCTCACTTAGTCATGTCTTTTAAAAGTCCTATAATGATTTTATCTGATTCCATTTAATTGTGATGTATTAAACAAAAAGAACAAAACGGGGAGAACGTTTGAAAAAAAATAGTATGCTTAGTCATGATAACCACATATGAACAAATTTTTATGGAAAATACTATAATTAACAATTAGTATAGAGCCTTCCATAAGAGAAGCATTCTTTTTAAAAAGTATTTTCAATAGTTGCCTATTTTTTTTACTTTCATTTTAAGCTCAGGGTTACATATACAGGTTTCTTATGTAGATAAACCTGTGTCATGGGGATTTGTTGTACAGATTATTTTATCACCCAGGTATTAAGCCTAGTAACCATTAGTTATTTTTCATGATTCTCTCCCTCCTCCCACACTCCACCCTCCAAACGGTCCTCGTGTGTGCTGTTCCTGTCTATATGTCCATGTGTTCTCTTCATTTAGCTCACACTTATAAGTGAGAACATGTGGTATTTGATTTTCTCACAACAGAAAAGTTCTTATTCATAGTCTGGAAGTTCAGAATGGAAGTTCTAGAAGGAACTCTAGAGTTCATTTTACTTCCAAATAAAGTTAAACTATCCTAACATGACTCAGCCTTTAGTAATTTCTGTTGTATATCTTTTTCAATTCACAGGATAACATGACATATTAAGACTTGCATTTTTGGGCTTGCATTAATATCGAATGTTTAGAAGTGCTATGGAAAAATGTATATAAATTTGATTCCCTCTTTCTGATGGTAAAATTAAAGCAGCTACAGGAGGCTATACCATAGGAGTTTTGGAGTCCAAGAAAATTGAGTTTGAATTAATTTCTGCCAATAACTTGCTGTGTGATCTGGGCCTCCCTTTCTACATCTGTAAAATGAAGATGAATTAACTACATTATAATGATTACCTACAGAGAGAAATGAGACAGGGGATGATATGGTGTGGTTCTGTGTCTCCACCCAAATCTCCTGCCAAGTTGTGATCCCCAGTATTGAAGGAGGGGCCCGGTGGAAGATGACTGAATCATGGGGCAGTTCTTAATGGTTTAGCACCATCCCCCTTGCTGTTCTCGAGGTAGAGCTCTCACAAAGTCTGGTTGTTTAAAAGTGCATAACACCTGTCCCCTACCCCTCCTGGTGGCTATGTGAACATGTGCCTACTTCCCCTTTGCCTTCTGCCATGATGTAAGCTTCTAGAAGCAGAAGCCTGTACACCCCATAGAACTATGAGGTGATTAAGCTTATTTTCTTTATAAATTACACAGTCTCAGGAATGTCTTTCTAGCAGTGTGAGAACTGGCTAATCCAGAAAATTGGTCCCAGAGAAGTAGCGTATTGCTGTAAAGATACCTGAAAATGTGGATGTGACTTTGGAACTGGGTAATGGGCAGAGGTTGGAAGTTTGGAGGTCTCAGAAGACAGGAAAATGAGGGGAAGTTTGAAACTTCCTAGAGACTTGTTGAATGGTTGTGACCAAAATGCTGATAATGATATGGACAGTGAAGTCCAGGCTGAGAAGGTCTCAGATGAAGATGAAGAATGTATTGGGAACTGGAGTAAAGGTCACTCTTACTATGCTTTAACAAAGAGGTTGGTGGCATTGTGCCCCTGCTCTAGAAATCTGTGGAACTTTTAACTTGAGAGAGATAATTTATGGTATCTGGTGGAAGAAATTTCTAAGCAACAAAGCATTCAAAATGTAGCCAGCTGCTTCAAACAGCGTATACTCATATGTGTTCACAAAGAGATGGTCTGAAATTGGACTTAGATTTAAAAAGGAAGCGGAGCATAAAAGTCTGAAAAATTTTTAGCCTGACCATGTGGTAGAAAAGAAAAAGTCATTTTCTGGGGAGGAATTCAAGCCTGCTGCAGAAATTTGCGTAAGTAACGAAGAGCCAAATGTTAATAGCCAAAAAAATGGGGAGACTGCTTCCAAGGCATTTCAGAGACCTTCACAGCAGCCCCTCCCATCACAGGCTATAGGCCTAAGAGGGAAAAAATGGCTTCAGGGGCCAGGCTCAGGACCCTGCTCCTTTTTGCAGGCTTGGGACACTGCTCCCTGTGTCTCAGCCACTCCAGCTGCATCCACGGCTAAAAGGGCCCCAGATATGTCTCAGCAGCTGCTCCAGAGGCTGCAAGCCAAAAGCCACCAAGGCTTTCATGTGGCGAAAGCTTGCACCCTCTGCCAGCCACCAAGCGTGTAAGGCTTTCACAGGTGCACAAAGGGCAAGAGTTGAGGCTTGGGAGCCTCTGCTCAGATTTTAGAAGATATATGGAAATGCCTGGATGTCCAGGCAGAAGTCTGCTGCAGGAGCAGAGCCCTCATGGAAAACATCTACCAGGGCAGTAGGGAGGGGAAAGGGGGGGTCTGAGCCCCCACACTGAGTCCCCTTTGGGGCACTGCCTAGTTGAGCTGTGAGAAGAGGGCCACCATCCTCCAGACCCCAGAATGATGGATCCACCAATAGCTTGCAACATGCACCTGGAAAAGCTACAGGCAGTAAGCACCAGTCTGTGAAAGCTGCTGTGGGGGCTGTACCCTGCAGATCCACAGGGCCAGAGCTGCTCGAAGCCATGGGAGCCTACTCCTTGCATCAGTGTCACCTGAATGTGAGACATGGAGTCAAAAGAAATTATTGTGGAGCCTTAAGGTATAATGATTGCCCTGCTGGGTTTCAGACTTCCATGGGGTCTGTAGCACCTTTGTTTTGGCCAATTTCTCTCATTTGAAATGAGAGCATTTACCCAATGCCTGTAACCCACTGTATCTTGGAAATCTCTAATTTTTTATTTTACAGGCTTATAGGTGGAAGAGACTTACCTAGTCTCAGATGACACTTTGGACTTGGACTTTTGAGTTAATGCTGGAATGACTTAAGACTTTAAGGGACTGTTGACATGATTGTGCCACAAGGCATGATTGTGTTTTGCAATGTAAGAAGGACATGAGATTTGAGACAAAGCAGGGGTGGAATGATATGGTTTGGCTCTGTGTCCCTACCCAAATATCCTGCTGAGTTTTGATCCCCAGTGTTGGAGGAGGGGCCTAGTGGGAGGTGACTGAGTCATCAGGGCAGGTCCTCACGGTTTAAGAGAAGGAGGGTATCTTAGGGTTCATGTTTTGTGAGTCTGAAATTATGTCATTGCATGCCTCCTGGTTTATCTCTAAAACAAAAATGGACTCTGCTCCCCTGTAGTTACTTCAAAAAGCATGGACAAAGAGAAATACACACCACATAACTAAACGAATCATTGTCTACCTTGATTATGAAACCAATGTCACAAGCATCAGTTACACTTGTTAATTCAAGAGTCTGGTTCTATTTTACTTGTTATGCTCTTTTTTACACCTTTTAGTTTATCCTCTTTATTTCTCATATTCTAATAATGCCAATTTGGCTGGCATATTAGTCAGGACCTTAGCTGGAAATAATGACACAATTAGTATAATTTAAGAAAGATTTAATAAAGTGACTAACTACAAAGCTATAGAAACTACAAAAGGGAGTGTTGAACCCTGGAAAAAAGACAGGGAACTGCTAAAATCAATAGACCTAAAAACACAGGAAAAGGAAGAAGTTACCATAACTTGGAAAGAAAGTGTTGAGTAGACCAAGCCAGGTTGGTGGAGCAGTGACATTTAGTTGAGGAACTTTATGACTTAATCATAAAGTCAGAGCTGTTCTGACGCACCTCACTGGGGGAAGCTCGCTTACCTCACTCTCTTCCCTCTCTTCAATATTATCATTGGCTGGAGGGCAAAGGAGCCTCTTAATACAGGCCATGCAGATCAGCTTCTTAAGCAGAAAGGCACAAGAAAAATAGTGGAAAATAGGCATGAAAGGACAAACAGATTTCCAGCCTAGCTAATTAAACTCAGCCAACGAAACACTATAATTTTTTAAAATTAAAATGATGAATATGTAGCTCACATAAGTCAATACTCATTCCTTCACCCCTTCCAACTGTTGTTATTTTTAGCTCTAAAAGTTAACATTGTATATTTAACAAAACACTGATTTTCCTCAATATGATGTTTTTTAATTATAAAGAAAGCTTATTTTATTGGATGTTGATTAAGAAAATTTATCTTCTGGAAACTTTCATGAAAGTAAGCAAACTTTGTTTTACTACTGTCAGGTTCATTAAGAAAATTTACAAACAATAAATTTAACACTTTTTTAGTATACAGTTCTATGAATTTTGACAAATGCATACAAAAAAAATATAGTATATTTCCATCACTCTAAAAAGTTTTCTTGTGCCACATTATAGTCAAATCTCTTCCCATAATGCTAGCCCTTGGCACCCACTAATCTTATTTATTTCCCTGCCTTTTTTAGAATGGAATATAAAATCATATAATATGATTATATGATTCATTATTGGCATAATGCATTTCAGAGTCTTCACGCTGTTGAATATAGCAGTTTCTTACTAGCCTAGTATGACCACACCACAATTTATTTGTTTATTCAGTTGAGCATGCTAAGATTTTTTAAGAGAAAAAAAGATGCTCTTAATATAAATGTGTATTATGTCACTTTGATTAGCAGTATTTTTTTCCTCTTCCTGATAACATTTTCTGCCTTTCAAATTATCTTTATTAATATATTTTTTTAAATCAGATCATTGTTTATAATTTCTTAAAGAAAGGAGGCTATACTTTTAAATTTCATTAATAGAATAAATTTTACAAAATCTTAACACAATCCGTGGAATAAAAATGTTAATTCTAAAAGTATTAAAAACAGAGACCACAATTTAAAAAACGTAATAAAGAAAATTGTATAAGATTCTATGTAATTCATTTGAAGTAAGTATATCAAATAATAATGTAATTAAAATTATTTTTAAAAAGAATTAAGGGCTAATTTTATATGTAGTGCCTTATAATATACAAAGAATAGTTTTCATAAATTATTTCATGTAACCAGAATGACAGATGTCAATACAGTGTTTTGGCAATCAAAAATTATGCCATTTTTATCTTTTAATTTATTAGTCATAATGACAGTAAAAACAGAGTTTTAATTTTCACCACTGCTGTCTGGAAAGTTAACTTTAACCTTCTGTGGCAAAGAGAAAAGTATGACATCTGAAAGCAATCTAATGAAAATGACACAGGATGAATTTTTTTGAAAACTTATAAATAGGAGAAATAGTGTCATTTTATTCCAATATTACCAAAATATATGAGAAGAAAGTAGCTTTTACTTAGACTTTATAAAAGCTCTTCATGCATTTTTATATAAAATTTCACTTGAAATAATTTTTTATTTGAATGTCAGAATCAAAGAAAATGATAAACAGTAATAAATCAAGCAGGAGTATATGTCACACTACCATTGTTTCACCCAGAACTCTTGAAATTCTGGAAAGAACTTTCTGATAGATGAAAAATAATTTTATCCAACATAAAAATGAAGTAAACAACTTGTTAATCATAAAGTCAGAGCATATCTATGGGAAAGAAAACTGCAAAGGATTTTTTAATAAAAAATGAATCATTTTAACAATTCCTCTGCATTCTTTTTTGTTTCAAATTTTGTGCAGAGGTCACTCTATTTCTAATGGTGTATTGCCCTATTACCTAACAGGTGCATATTCCAATTCATCAGGAAATTCTCCCAGACAGTTTTCAGGTGCCATTCAACTCAATGTACATGGTATCTTTTTTATATCTCCAAAGCCTTACTTTTATTTCAGTGAACTAACTTGGCTAATAAAACAGTGTTTGGAAAGTTGAGCCAGACATAATAAAAAGATAATTTCCCCAGAATAAAAGAGGTTTATATATTTTCAGACTTCACACTAAAGCAAAGCCATATGTGAACCAATAATGCCAAGGAAACTTATGATGAGAGAGAGAGAGAAATATCAAAGTTTGCTGGTATAAAGTCAGAAATATTAGAGAACAAGTTTTATTCTCTTTACTCATTGCTATACCCAAAACTAAGGGGGGAAAATAACAGCTTTCCAAACACATGGGCATATCAAGATACTGTCATGAGTTCAAAGTCCTATTAGTTAAAAAAAGATGAGTATTTATAAAGTATAGTAAAAAAGGGTATAAGGGAAAATCTATAGGGACACTTCATTTCTGTTCCAGCCATCTTCATTCAGGTGAAAAATGTGACAAGTGATTGAAAAGAGTGGAGGGTATCTTGCTTGATTCATTCATTAATTTTCAGTGTAACGATAATGAAATCAAAATGTCAGCTCCTCCCTTATTGAATCAGTTTATGTTTCTAAGAGAAATTCCCCTTTTGTGGCCACAGACGGTTTGTTTTGATCATAATCTTTCATAAAAATATCCTTTGATGTTGTGCATGTACTAATTGGCAACAGTACTAATAGATTACACAAGGTCACAATAGATTAAACACTGTTTCTTAAGAACAACTCAATCAGGCAGACAGGATTTTGCTAAGAATTCATTTGCAGAGCAAAGCAGACACATTTCAGATTTATCAATGGGTAGGAAATATCGTCCAAAAAAATGTTCAAGGTGGTCTCAGAATCTGAGTCCTATGCATATGGAGTGAAAAATTTTCAGAACAACTAGTGTAGGTCTGTTGAAATAGTTCTGTGACACTTCCCAGAGGGCTTCTGCTGCTTTCTACACTAGAATAGCCTCGGTATATTCACTTGCCCAATTATGTTTATATGATACACAGCGCTAGAAGTTGGGAATACAACAGTAAAGGGAACAGACAAATTTCATTCTCTACTGGAACACACAAAAAATGTAAGACATGAAAAATGCTACGAAGGAAATGAAATAATGTCATAATGAGTGTTGCATGTTTGAAGAGGAAGTTGAATTGCTTAAATAGTCAAAGAAGGTGTGACATTTAAAGTGGAACCTGAACAATGAATGAAAAAGTGTCAGCCATGAGAAACAAAACGAAATTTCAAGTAGAGTAAAGAGCAAGTGCATCATTGCCATGTGACTTTACCTCTCAGGACATTTCTTAGTCTATGAGGAAAGACGACAATGCTCGCCTTGTGGGTTATTATGAAGACTTACAGAAAATCAGCCTAGCACACACCATAATGAGGGCTCCACACCTCCTTGTCATGACCATTATCTGAGTTGCCATCTCCTTGCCTCTGATGGGAAACATCTCCCTCCCTAACATTCACTCCAAGTGTCAGTGTTGCATATCTTACTAACAGTTGGGGGTGGGGGATGATACCGATACTTTTCAAAGACAAGCAAAATTTTCAGGCTAAAACTATTACAGAAATAAGGTATGCATTCCACATATGTTATAAAGGAGGTGTTTTATATTTTTAAATAAAACAAAAGAGGGTAATTGAGCCTACAAATTTGAGGTAACTACCCTGAGCAGGAGTCCTCTAAAGGACAATATGAACAGCCTCAGATAGACAGGACAGGCCTTGCCTCCAGAATGTCATCTGCCTCAAGACAAATCCCAATTTGTTTCCAGCTCAGTTCCTCCCCAGATGATCACCACACAACCTTATTAGGTAACAAAGACTACCTCTCATATGTGTTTCCTTCCCAATAAAACTGCATCTTTTTTTTCTATGTGGGAGCTCCCCATACCCTTTTCTAAGCGACACGCTACAAAGTGAAAAGATCGAGAAGAATCAAGGAAGAGGGCCGATCCACAGGATCCTTCTAGAGAAAGTGAAGGGCCATTTCCTTCCAAGCTTTCTTCCTACTAGTTCTCCTCTTAGGCTGCCACAGACAGCCTGGGCTGCACTGAAACTGCTGAGATCTAAATAGGCAACTTCATAACCAACACAATGCTGGGTTCTGACCCGGCAGGTAAGCAAGATAAAATATAAAAATGGGGAAAAGGAACGGGTAAGGATGCCAGGTATTAGCATTTAGAATGCCTTTAATAAAGAACCTGAACAATCTAGTAGGATCCAATAACAACTGTAGACTATTAAGTAAATTGCCAAAAGATACATCTTCCCCTAGAAAAGTAAGTGTGCTGCAAGCATGATTATGTAGACCTTGAAAGAGCAACCAGAACTAAGTACCTTAAAATAACACTGAACAAAATATGGGTTTTGGAAGTACTAAATGAAAAACTGTTTTCCTTTTGATTTAATGTGTATTTTTAAAATAGTATATTAACAAAGGGATGACAAAAAGGTTTGAAGTTTTTTCTTCAGTAGGATATATACAAACTCCTATAAAAGAACCAAAAATACATGATATTCTTATAAAATCTCAGCTAATTACTGTCGGTTTGAAACATCCGTTTATTGAATTCCAGTTGGACTTCTGGTTTACTCACTTGATGATTTCCAGGAAAAGACAACTTATGACATTAACAAAGGACAGGCCTCCGTTTCCCAAGAACTGTTGAGCAACATCAGTGATTCATTTTGGGGAATTAACAAAAAGACTAAGAAAAAGAAAAGCTATTTCACAACTATAAATACACACTACAGTTACAGAGCTTTTTCCCATAGAAGCCTATACAGAAAATTGTTAAAAAAAAAAAAAAAAAGAAAATGGCTGCGCAGAAAATAAACATAGAGGAAAGCAATAAAAGAAAGTCAAGTAACTTTAAAATTAAAAACATTTTGCTTTCAAAAAAAGTAAAGAGTATATAAGAATTATTGCTTTGTTGTCGCTTCGTGCTTTTCCTTTTAACCATCTGGACTTTTTTCCCTGAGTGTCAAAAAATGGCCAGTAGTATCACTTACCACATTGATTTAGCCTAAGTACTATTACTTGAAACACTCAATTCTTAGCAGTAACAGAGTGATCTTTTTATATTTCATTAGGTTTACCTCTGCATCAAAAATTATTCCAGGTGCAGTGGTTAACACGTATAATCCCAGCACTTTGGGAGGCCAAGGCAGGAGGATCACTTGACAGCAAGAGACACAGATCAGCCCCGGCAATACAGTGAGACCCCAACTTTACAGAAAAAAAAATAGCTGCTGGTGGTGGCACACACCTGTAATCCCAGATGTGTAGGAGGCTGAGGTGGCAGGATTCCTTGAGCCCAGGAGGTCAAGGTTGCAGTGAGCCATGATCACGCTACTGCACTCCAGCCTGGGTGACACAGAGAGAGACACTGCCTTTAAAAAAATGAAATTATACACACACTGTAGTCTTCTAGTACAATGTACTTATTTGAACTGAGTGGTTCAAAGATAAAGATTTTCCTGACACAATGATAAATTTTAGGCAAAAAAAAAATTTTGAAATTTTAAGTTTTTAATTTTGAAATAACAGCAAACCTACAAAAAAATTACAAGTATAGTTCAGGTGACTTCCATATTCCCTTTACACAGAGTACCCCATTATTAATATTTTACATTTGTTTCATTACCCTCTCATTCTTTCTTTCTATATACATAGTCCTTTTTCTAAAAGAATGCCCTATCACCTCTAAATACTCCAGTGTGTATTCTAAAAGCAAGGACACCCCTATACAATATCAACATATATCCTTCCCCTTTAGTAAATTAGCATAACACTACTATC
Organism: Hylobates moloch; assembly: GCF_009828535.3. Taxonomy (NCBI): domain Eukaryota; kingdom Metazoa; phylum Chordata; class Mammalia; order Primates; family Hylobatidae; genus Hylobates; species Hylobates moloch. Next base: position 28,427,558 of record NW_026652281.1, read on the forward strand.
CAGCTCACTACTATCCACTCAAACTTTGCCAAGTTCCCTAACAATATCATTTTGACCTTTTTGGTCCGGTAAACCATTCAAGAATATACACTGCATATAGCTGTCATGTCTCATCAGACTCCTTCAAGCTTGTTAGCCCTCTCCTATTTCTCCTGTCCTTGGACAGTCTTAAAGAGTATAGGCCCTGCATGCTGTAGGATGACCCTCAACATATGTCTGTCTGATGTTTCCACGTGACCAGACTCAGCCAATGCATTCTTGGCATTGCATCAGGAGGCACACTATGACAATGGTGGTCATAGTGTGACCATAGTCATAGTGTGACCACCACACAACTCTGAGTATATGGTAAAGCTGGTAACTGCCAGGTTTTCCCTTTAGAAACCCAGGAGGGGATTCTACCAATTGGAGAAAGGATAGGCAGAAGAACAGTGAATGAAAATAAGCATACTCTAAGACTGAGCCTGGGAGAGACTGAAGCAGCAAAGACCCTGAGTCCACTCCCATGTAGCACCTAGGGAGACAGAAGGCAGGAGATCTGTGATGCACAAATGTGAAGTGATCAGATGTGATGTCTCTGACTTCTAGCACGATGTTTTAGGAAAACAGAGTATGCTAAGCATCTGAATTCTTGGTCACCACATATTCAAAGACACCAAGTATATGAAAGAAAAAAATAAGTGTATGAAATCAAGGCTCCTTTAAGCTTAGTCTCTGAGTGTCCTGTTAGTTACTAGCGTAAATAAGACAGAGCAGAATAAGGGACCTACTTGGTGCTTTAAAGCTATGTATGGAGGCCCTAATAATGACTAAAATTGAATTTTCTAGCAGACAGATGGGATGGATGTCCAAAGCATACTGAATTTGATTTAAAAGAAATATGACATTTCTCCTAACCTGCTTCATTCTCAACCAATCACATAAAGTGATTAAAAATGGCAAGCTACAATGATAGTCAAATTAATAATTCTCATTATTAATTGATAGTAATATCACTTATATGTATATGTATAGTTCTTTGAATTTTCTTGACAGACATGCATAATATATTAACGCACATTTTTTATGTCTCTTGATTAATATCCCAGAATATACTAGATATTCTTTAAAAATCAGGAGCAGAAACAAAAAGTACAGAGGAAACTGATAACATAGTTTTTTTTTAAGGAGATTCAAATATTCTAGTCTCAAATCTCAGGTTATGGTATAATGAAATTTCTATACATATTGTATGAATATTTATGCATAAGTATTGAAATAGTTGACCTCTAAAGTCCTTGCCCATTCTAAGATTCTATTATTCCTTTTTTATTTTGGGTCCAGAAACTGAGTAGAAAAACAGTTCATCTAGTTTGGAATCTATTTCAAGGAAAAGAAACCAGTGTCTAAGAAATACATTAACGCAGATGATAAAAATAGAAGAAAATTATAAAGTAGCCAGTTGTAAATGTGTAGCTACGTGACTGACAGTGAGAGATGCTTTAACCTCTAATTTATTTAAAGCAGAAATGGTTACTATGATCCAGCTACAATTTAATTGCAATATTGCTACACGGCCTTGCACTCATTATTATCATTCAGCTATAATTTCTTTCACTCCTGGTTGCAGACACAGTTGGTCTCTCACCCACATCCCCTTGACTGTACCATTTCAACTCAAGCTGGTCTGACTTCTAAATACCAGCTTCTGCATCTCTTTATCCAACATCACCCTGCTATGATCTAAGTCTTTCTTATGTATAAAGGGCATCTGGGAAATCTCTATGTACACTATCTTGGTTTAGATTCACCCAAAACCAAATCCTGAGACAGGATCTGAATGAGTTTTGTTTTTGTTTTTGTTTGGGTGGTGAGTGATCCCAGGAAGCATGGTGAGGGAGGATAATGAAATAGAAAAGGAAGAACATATAATACAGGATATATAATACATTAGTGAGCAGTTAGTTGATGGATAACTGTGGCCGATCCTTTTGGGAATCATTCAAGTGACCATGTACTTAAACACAGCTCAGAATTGCCTCTTAAAGGGTTAGATACCTACACTATTCATCTACAAACTCCTGTCCTTCATTTTTGAAGGTCACTTTGTAAGTTAATTCATCAGCGTTTCTGGCCACCTTCCTGTGCTGGACAAACAATCTGGCCAAAGAACCCAGGCTGACAGACTCGGTTTCTTGAGGTAGGAAGCAAATGCAGTTAGTTTATAGGGCAACAGTCCACTAGAGCCATTGGTGATCTCTCGTATGGACAAAGGATACTTGACTAAGCATCATTCTCAGCAAACTAACACAAGAACGGAAAACCAAACACTGCATGTTCTCACTCATAAGTGGGAGTTGAACAATGAGCACACATGGACACAGGGAGGGGAACATCACACACAGGGGCCTGTCGGGGGGTGGGCGGCTAGGGGAGAGACAGCATTAGGAGAAATACGTAATGTAGATGACGGGTTGATGGGTGCAACAAACCATCATGGCACGTGTATACCTGTGGAACGAACCTGTGCTTTCTGCACATGTACCCCAGAACTTAAAGTATAATTTAAGAAGAAAAAAATGAGAGTATCTGCTAAGAACGTATTACTTCTAATATTAAATTTTAAGATGTATTTATTATGTACCTTACTAATCACAATTTATTTCTCTTCCCAAAGCAAGTGAGAAGCTCACCTTGTCTTTGTTTGCAACATCTACAGCTGTTGTATAGGGAAAATATTAAGTAACCTTGATTGGGAATTTAAAGGTCCATGCCTATGCTATCCAGGGAAAAAAAGTAGAAGAAAATGAGCACCCTATTTTATACAGTAGGTTGGACTACATAGAAATAGAAGCCAATAATTGAAATATTATAATTTGTTAATGAATCAACATGCTTTCATTCTCATGAAATTCAGTTCTTATAAATTGCACATAGGACTGAATGTGAGATTACCTCATATGGAGGCAAGGAACCTTCAATAAATAAACATCCCTAAGTTTTTGTGCCATCTATTCTATTTTAATGAGATAAAAGGATATATTTTGGAAAATAGATTTTAAGAGTTTTTATAACAATTTTATAGTTAAAGCCCTATGATTTAAAATACCATATATTTAAAATATTCTGTATATTCTTCCAGTTTATATTTAAAGTTGTTTTATAATTTAAGTACAGTAAAATTCACCCTTTTTAGTGTACAGTGCTATGAGCTCTGACAAAAACAGTCATATGAACACTACCAGAATCAAGTATAAAATATTTCTATCTCCCTCTTTAAACTGTTAAAATTTTTGCAATCACTTTTATTATTAAACACAATCATAGTTAAGCAAGTAAGCCCTTGACCAGTTATTCCAGTCCCTCTTCCTCTCCACAGAGAATCACTATTCTGTTTGGGATATTACCTTCAAGAGCTTTTTCTGCATGTGTGCAATTATTCTAGTTCCCATCAGTGACTAATATAAATTTATATATGCATAAAGAGATTAACACTGAAGCTGTGGATACTTGCTATGTTAAAGATTATGTTTATATGTTTTAATATTATTTTGGACACGTTATGTGACAGTCTCTATTTTTATCTTTTAAAATATATATACTATGATTGAGGAATTGTATTGATATTCTAGTGTGGGTATTTCTTTTTATTTTTTTCACTATCACGCGTATTCATTATTATAATAACCTTGTAAGGGGATTTTTAATAAACTCTGAGTAACATACAATATGTAATAGGGATATAATTACTGAAATTAATAATAGGAATATAATTTCACAATTTACAAAACATTTGAAACCACTATATTTAAGTTGGTGCAATTACTTTTGCACCAACCTACTATTATTTGTGATTATATAAGAGATCTTTACTACAATAAAAAGGGCAACAAAAAAGTTACTGAAAAATCACTTTGTGGTAATGTTTTCAATGTATATAACAATAAGAAAAATGTGTTTCCTCCTTCTTTCTCCAACATAACACTTAAAGGCACCAATATGCTTATTTTATATATATATATGTACATACACACACACACACACACACACACAAATACATATGTGTATAAAAATCTTATTTACAAGCTTAAAATATATATGCTTATATATTTTTGTACATATTTATATATGCTTATTTCCATATAAGTATATTTTGTGGTTAATCATATAGAAAGATAAACATGTACATATTTATTTCTGGTTAGTTTTCTATCAAAACAATGAAATTGTACAAATTGCTTTGTTACAAATAAAGCACGTATCACAAACTGTCTTTACAAGTAAGCACATACTCATATATATCACTATATTTCACATGTGAAAAGCATTCAGTTTTATAAAAGAACTACTCCCAAAAGCTGATGCTAATAATGTATATTTTTTGCACATTTGACAAATGTAAAAAAAAACTATTGTTTAAATTTGCATTTGAAATGTTTATTTTTATCATGGTCATTAGTCATTATATTTCTTCTGTAAATTGTTGGTTCATTATACTTTGCCTATTTTATTTTCTAGGCTGCTGGTTTTCTTGTATATTTTGTTTTACTGTATTTTTTTTATATAGTAAGAGTATTAAGCCTTTTTCTTTTCAGTTAGGTTGTAAATATTTTTCCCAATTTTCCCTTCTAACTTTGTTAGTGGTGTCTTTAACCATACAAATTTAAAAATATTTATAAGATCAAATCTGTCAATCTTATTCTTTATGGTTTCTGAGGTTTATGTTACAGTTAGAAAAGCTTTCCATACTATAATATTTATAGATTCTGTTTTGTTTCAACTTTAAAAAATTTATTTAATATTTTTGACATATAAAATAGGGACAAAGTTTCTCTTTTTTCAAATAGATGGCTAATTATATCAGTCCAATAACTGAAAAATAATGTGCCCTAATGGTGTAGAATACTTTATTAATGCTACCCTAACTTAATCCTCTATGTCTCATTCCATTTTTACAAAATAGTTATATAATGTCTCGTATTAAAATGGCATGATGCTAAAACAAAAATTTAGAGTTGAAACACCTTCAATATTCGTGTTCGTGTCACTTTAAGAAAGTAACTTAATCTAATCTCAGTTTCCACAGTCTTAAAACAGAGATAATGGGTTCTTCCTAGGGTTGTCTTAAAAATTCAATGACATAACAAAATTAAATTGCCTGGCATATGCTAGGAAATCAATTAATGTGGATCCTTCTTTCCCATCTCCTTCTATCCATTCTTACCAACAACTTTTATTACATTATCCCAGTTAACTCATTTTACATTGGTTCGTTCTAGTGAAAAACTTGAACTGCAAATAAGAGATACAGAAATTAAGAAATTCAGGGAATTGATGTAGAGGCTCCCCAAATTAATTATCCTTTGTAGTTGCCACTGTGCACTGAGCTAATATTTAGAGAACCTTGTCTCTGGGGTATCACACAAGCATACTGTGACTGTATGAAAGAGTGGGTGACTTTTAGTTCAGCATACCTGTCATGTCATTTTGCAAGTGAGCTTCTTTCCAAAACTTGAGGTATAATAATATGTCATTTTTGTTAAAGCAGTAAGTTTTCTTCAGACAATTCTATGGAAAGTAATAAAAAAAAGACATAGAATCTCAATAGTCAGGAAGGTAGAATACACTGGAAGAAAGTTGTCAGAGAAGTAAATGATGGTAAATATGTAGCATTCAAATGAAATTGACAGTGTTCATAGTGGTGTGAAGAAGTTCTTAAAATAAATAACAGAAAAAAACAGTTAATGTAATATTATTTACACTTTTAATAATCAGTGTAAGGTGTCTTATGGTATTACAATTATATAAAGCAGGATTTTACACATTAAACAGGGCAATTGAAACAGGAAAAAAAAAGCAATAGTAGACACTTTTGTTTCACAGTTGAAAGGAAAAAAAATCAAATTAAATTCAATATGTATTTCATGAACTACCTGGCCAAGTACTAAAAGCTATGGTCTCACAAAAATACTTTGATTATCCATAAACATCAGAACTACCAAAAAATAATTTTGTTTTCAAGGTTTAGTAAAGCTTTCATGCAAGTCAACATATATGTGATGTAATTTACTGAATACTTAATGATATTAAGACTTTTCTTCAGTGTGATAATAGTATTGCGGTTCGGTATTGTTTTACACGCCCTCCTCTTTTGGAAATAAGATGCCATAATATTTTGGATTTGCTTTAAAATAATCCAGTTTTTTTTTAAACGGTACATGTAAGAGTACAGATGAAACTAGATGGCATATGAGTGGATTATTATTAAAGCAGTGATTGGTACAAAGGACCTCCCTCAACTGTCATATGTATTTGAAATTTTCTATAATAAAAAGTCTCAAATGACGTGATACATCAAATTCACAAATATTAATTAATGGAGCTTCTATTTCATGCCATGTGAAAAAGTGATTTTCTTTTTCTCACCATATGAATTCACCCTAATTCAGATTCTTTAGGATCAAATCCCAAACTCTGTTACTTAGTAGCTGTGTTATATTAGCAAGGTCAAAAATCCACTTTGTGCCTTGGTTTTCTCTTCCCTAAAAATCATTATAAGGTTATTATGAAGATTAAATCAGTTCATCCCATTTGGAATCATTTTTGGAACACTGTAAACACTTAGAATCATTTTTGGAACACTGTAAATACTCAGTATTTGTTTGATATTTTTGTTGTGTAGTAGAAATAGTTATCTTTGGTCTCCAGCTGCATTACTCAGACAAGAAATTCACACGATCTTGTCCCGGATTATTAGGCTTGCAACAAGCAATTTGTTTGTCTTGATAAATCTCATCTGGTTGACTCAAGTCTTGTTCTATTTAATAGTAAGAAGAAATACATGTATTATAGTTTTTAAATTATCAAGCTTAATGTTTATAATACTGACAAAAGATAAAAATTAATTTAGGCAGATTGAGAAAAGTAAAATGTACTAATTCAAACTTAATGATAAACTTCATAAACTTAATGATAAATCCTAATACTAAAAGTTACTTCTAAAACCAGCAGAACATATAAGAAAAATATGAACAACTCAAGAGAGTACACGTGAAGAAATATGATACAACTTACAAAATAGTTAAGGAATACTTTAAATGGGTGTCTATGAACTGATATGGTTCAAATCAGTGTGGTCATAATGGTAACCTCAATATTTGAAATAAGTGATAATAGAGAGTGGTGAGGACTGCAGCAAACTGGATCTAAAAGTACTTGCTGAATCCAAGGGCATTCCAATTTAATTATTTTAAACACAAAGTGAGCCAGCATACATCAGGACGAACCGTAGCTCACTAGTCACTGCTGCTTTGTAATTTCTGCCTTAGACCAATATATTGATAGAAAATCAACTTGAGTTCCATGAAATTCCAAAGTGTCTTTCAAGGATAAAATAACTGAATTTTTCCTTCATGGATTCTGAATCTACTCACATGGACTACTCCCACGGTATTTCTTGCTTTGAATATTTTAATGGGTGCCTAAGTAGTTTCTATGCTTATGGTCTCACAGGCTTCCAGGATCTCCCAGTACAGCCCCAGTATGCTCATTTTTAGAATCATCTGTTTATATCAATTTGCTTTAAATCCTGAGCACACTTTCAGAACACTTCAAAACGTCATTTCTCAATATTCTAGTTATTTATCTAGCATTTCCCACACCTGTTCCCATCCTTCCAAATGTGGTGAAGAACTTATTTGGCAATGCATCAGTCTAGCTCATATCTGGATGCTTTGTATCCTGTTGCCTTTTGTTTTTCGCCTACTGTGTTACTTTCTATATTTATTCAACATCCAATTCAAGTGTTACATTCATCTGAACCCTGTCTTGTCTGAGATAGGAGCTTCTCCTAAGTGCTCCTACCCTTCCCTATTTATATCTCCTTCCCAGCATTTATTACGTAGTTTTATAATTGCTTACTTAAGATCGCAGAAGAGGGTGACCACTTTTTTTTTTTTTTTTTTTTTTTTGAGATGGAATCTTACTCTGTCACCGAGGCTGGAGTGCAGTGGCGTGACCTCTGCTTACTGCAACCTCCACCTCCTGGATTCAAGCAATTCTCCTGCCTCAGCCTCCTGAGTAGCTAGAATTACAAGCATCCACCACCATATCCAGCTAATTTTTGTGTTTTAAGTAGAGATGGGTTTTCACCATGTTGGCAAGCCTGGTCTCAAACTCCTGACTTCAGGTGATCCACCCACCTCAGCCTCCCAAAGTGCTGGGATTATAGGGGTGAGCCACCATGCCCAGTCAGTGACCATCTTTTATTTCTGTGTTCAAAGTTTTGTTCATAATACCTGACATATAGCATGTACTCGGTGTATTCTTCTTGAATGAATACATTAATGAATATGAATATAAATCTTCTCTGCTCTATTCTATGTACAATTTTTTTTTGCTAAATTGTGCTAACCACATGATATGGTTATCATTTTTACTTGAGCACACAGTATCTCCTAGACCTAACTATAAAACTGTAAAAGAAGAAACTACTGATTATACCTCATTGGAAACAATACCACTACTGGCAAACTGAATGCTGATTGCCTGGATCTATAAAATGCCCAACATGGAGTGAATGGTTTTGTGTAGAGATTTTTATTTGACAATAATGAATATTTTCTGGTTAAAGTGATTAGCAATTTTAAAAAATATTCTATGATAAAAATCACTAAGAGATTTTTTCCCAAAAAGCAATGACATAATATCACTTCATAGGTGTATTATTGAATTTTTCCACAGTAAACTTTAAGCTTTCAGTTATTATATTTCCTAAGAAGTTTATTCCCCAGATTATTTTATAGCCACTGTTCTATTATTATGTGACAAATGCAAATCAGTTTTTAAAAATTTAACAGGAAATATTAAAAAAACTTTAATTAAGTTACTCATCGCCATTTCAGGTTGAATTCAGAAGTACCTCAAACATATTGAGCATCAAGAAGGATGCAGAATTGTCTGGGCTTACAATGTCAATGACCCTTAGGCCATCTCTGTTTAGCTCACCTTTGTATCTCCATGGAAACTAATTTTTTCTCCATGTCCAGAAAATGAATCATGGGAACACTTATTGGGTTCCCATGGAGATCTGGAAGCCCATATTTAGCTTTTCCTTTGAATAATAGCCAGATATATGATTTCCCCTCTTGTTTAAAAGGTAAATGAGCATTCATGAATTTTACAAAAATACAAAATGATTATGAGCTTGAAAATGAAAAATAGAAAAAACAACTAAAGATGGAATTATATACTAGAGATAACTCACCATTACTGAATTTTTTAAATTCAAAGACAATAAAAAATCAGCTATAGCTTCGGACTAAAACCCGTCTTGCTGAAAAATTAGCATATAGACTAACAAGTAGACATTGAATGAAAAATAGAAAAAACAACTAAAGATGGAATTGTATACTAGAGATAACTCACCATTACTGATTTTTTTAAATTCAAAGACAATAAAAAATCAGCTATAGATTCTGCCTAAAACCCATCTAGCTGAAAACTTAGCATACTGACTAACAAGTAGACATTGATAGTCTAAATGATAATAGAGACATTACCATGTAAACAGGAATAAAGAAGTTTTAATCAGGATTTCCTGAAACTGTAAGAAGATGTTAGATTATTCTTCATTAGATTATTTCTAGAAAATAAACATGTCTTTAAATGAGAAGAAATCAAATAGTTAATTTTCTGGGATGTACAATCTTATATCCTTAAGTTTTCTTTTGTGCTCTGATAACATTATATTACATTTAATTTTCTAACCTTCATCTTCAAAATCCTAAATAAAAGACACTGTATGGCTGACAAGTTACCTGTTTGGGTGTTGGAAAACATAGACTAGATTAACTCATTTTATTATATATTGTAATTGACATCTATTGATTGCCAGACAAACATCTCCAACTTTTACTGACATTAATCCCATCTTTCATTGAAAACCACCTCATATATATCTTCAGTTCATGTAGTTTCACAGAGCTGGCACCATCTCAGGCTATGAGAGTGGACTTATATGTCAGCAGTAGCCAGTTAGAGAACTGCATACATATTCTAGCCTGGTCTAACATGAATATACTATCCAGGTAAGAAAAATAAAATTAGATTCAAATACTTTATGGTAAACATTGAAAAAGGTTAACCATGGAGGTGTTCTATAGGTTATGTATGTATTGTCAGCACATTAGTGCTCAGAGGAAGAAATCAGAATGAAAGTCATATCATACCTATCCTGTGTTCATTATGAGCATACTCCAAAATTCTCAGTATAAGTCGTGAGATTTTTGTTGGATAACCTTAGGACACAGTTTGAAGACATGGTGTAATCTACCTGTCTTGAATCACTTTGGCAGGTGGTGGTAATCAGGAACAGACGGAAAGCAAGAAAAGGCAGTGGATAATGGGGAAACAACCAACAAGTGTCTACTACACTCACAGAGTTAGGCGTTTCTTTCCTCTGTGTTCTTAAGGCACCCTGTGATAATGTGTCTAGTCACAGAAAACACATAGTATTATAACAACCTGCTTACAGCTTCCTTCAGTAAGCTGTGAACTTCTTGCTGGGAATGATTTTATCTTCATGTATATGACACCTAGCACAATAGCTGACACAGAGCAGAAGGGGCATAAATGTATACTGCTATTAAATCATATGGTTTAGAATTGGAAAAGTTCAGTTTATTCAGCTCCTTATTTTCTAGGTGAGAATATAGAGATATCAGAGGTAAAATTATGACCCTGAAGCCACAGTTCATTGCAGGGGGGAAATTAGAAGCAAGTCATATTATACATAATTCTGTATTCAGTAACCATTACCCTTAAATGCCTACTAATTTTTCTCATTTTCCCAAGTGAATGATTTGTACAAAGGTCACCACTGGGATTTACATACTTTTCAGTCTAATGGTAGACTGGTAGTTTGGCAATAAAGTAACAGCTTTACAAAGAAGTCTTCTGAGGAAAAAAAAAAAAAAAAAAAAACCTCATCCTAAAGAAAGAGTATTGCCTCAGTAATAAAACTGAATTACTGGGCTGTCAATCAGTAAGATTTTTTAATGTCCTGGCCCTTCATGTAATTATGCATTAATTGAAATCAGACATTGCGAATAGATTGAGTAACTTTTTACATACAGTTTTCAACATTTTAGAGAATAACTAGAATGTAATAAATTGCACATATTTACTTACAGGGTACAGTCACATAAGTTCTAAAATAAAAACAAACATAAAACCATCACTACAATCAAGAAAATAAACATATCCATGACCCCCAGATTTTCCTCATGTTTCATTATGATCATCCCTCATGTGCCTCTATCTTCCCCAAGGCAACGCTAATATGGATAATGTACTATGAATTAGTTTGCATTTTCTAGAATTTTTATTGTCTGCATTTTTAGAATCTCAAACAAACAGAAACAGACAATATTTACTCTTTTTTTTGGCTTTCGTTCAATTAGATGAATTGGATTCACCCATGTTTCTTTTACCAATAACTTCCTTCACTGCTCAGTATACCTCGTTTGTTTAATTTTCTTTGTCTTCTTGATGTATTTTGAAAGTCTGGTGCATACATATTTAGAAGTTACATCATAGAGAACTGAACCCCTTTACCATAATGTAATGCCTGCCCCTTTTTATCTTCGGTAATATTCCTTGTTCTGAAGGCTGTATTGTCTGGTATAAACATTGTTACCCCACCTTTATTTTAATTTACATTTACATGGTATATCTTTTATCAACTTTCTAACTTTAAATTATGTATTCCTTTATATTTAAAATAGGTTTCCTATAGGCAACATATATCTGACCCATGCTTTTTTTTTTAATACATTAAGTTCTAGGGTACATGTGCACAATGTGCAGGTTTGTTACATATGTATACATGTGCCACGTTGGTGTGCTGCACCCATTAACTCATCATTTACATTAGGTATATCTCCTAATATTATCCCTCCCCCATCCCCCCACCCCACAACAGGCCCCAGAGTGTGATGTTCCCCTTCCTGTGTCCAAATGTTCTCACTGTTCAATTCCCACCTATGAGTGAGAAGATGTGGTGTTTGGTTTTTTGTCTTTGCAATAGTTTGCTGAAAATGATGGTTTCCAGCTTCATCCATGTCTCTACAGAGGACATGAACTCATCCTTTTGTATGGCTGCATAGTATTCCATGGTATATATGTGCCACATTTTCTTAATCCAGTCTATACTTGATGGACATTTGGGTTGCTTCCAAGTCTTTGCTATTGTGAATAGTGCCAAAATAAACATACGAGTGCATGTGACTTTATAGCAGCATGATTTATAATCCTTTGGGTATATACCCAGTAATGGGGTAGCTGGGTCAAATGGTATTTCTAGCTCTAGATCCTTGAAGAATCACCACACTGTCTTCCACAATGGTTGAACTAGTTTACAGTCCCACCAAGAGTGTAAAAGTGTTCCTATTTCTCCACATCCTCTCCAGCACCTGTTGTTTCCTGACTTTTTAATGATCACCATTCTAACTGGTGTGAGATGGTATCTCATTGTGGTTTTGACTTGCATTTCTCTGATGGCCAGTGATGATGAGCACTTTTTCATGTGTCTGTTGGCTGCATAAATGTCTTCTTTTGAGAAATGTCTGTTCATATCCTTTGCCCACTTTTTGATGGGGTTGTTTGTTTTTTTCTTGTAAATTTGAGTTCTTTGTATATTCTGGATATGAGCCCTTTGTCAGATGAGTAGGTTGCAAAAATTTTCTCCCATTCTGTAGGCTGCCGGTTCACTCTGATGGTAGTTTCTTTTGCTGTGCAGAAGCTCTTTAGTTTAATTAGATTCCATCTGTCAATTTTGGTTTTTGTTGCCATTGCTTTTGGTGTTTTAGACATGAAGTCCTAGCCCATGCCTATGTCCTGAAGGGTACTGCCTAGGTTTTTTTCTAGGGTTTTTATGGCTTTAGGTCTAACATGTAAGTCTTTAATCCACCTTGAATTAATTTTTGTATAAGGTGTAAGGAAGGGAGCCAGTTTCAGCTTTCTACATATGGCTAGCCAGTTTTCCCAGCACCATTTGTTAAATAGGGAATCCTTTCCCCACTTCTTGTTTTTGTCAGATTTGCCAAAGATCAGATGGTTGTAGATGTGTGGTATTATTTCTGAGGGCTCTGTTCTGTTCCATTGGCCTACATCTCCGTTTTGGTACCAGTACCATGCTGTTTCGGTTACTGTAGCCTTGTAGTACAGTTTGAAGTCAGGCAGCTGATGCCTCCAGCTTTGTTATTTTGGCTTAGGATTGTCTTGGCACTGCGGGCTCTTTTTTGGTTCCATATGAACTTTAAAGTAGTTTTTTCCAATTCTGTGAAGAAAGTCATTGGTAGCTTGATGGGGATGGCATAGAATCTACAAAATACCTTGGGCAGTATGGCCATTTTCACGATACTGATTTTTCCTATCCATGAGCATGGAATATTCTTCCATTTGTTTGTGTCCTCTTTATTTCGTTGAGCAGTGGTTTGTAGTTCTCCTTGAAGAGGTCCTTCACATCCCTTGTAAGTTGGATTCCTAAGTATTTTATTCTCTTTGAAGCAATCGTGAATGGGAGTTCACTCATGATTTGGCTCTCTGTCTCTCTGTTATTGGTGCACCCCAAATTAACAGAATATACATTTTTTTCAGCACGACATCACACCTATTCCAAAATCGACCACATAGTTGGAAGTAAAGCACTCCTCAGCAAATGTAAAAGAACAGAAATTATAACAAACTGTCTCTCAGACCACAGTGCAATCAAACTAGAACTCAGCATTAAGAAACTCACTCAAAACCACTCAGCTACATGGAAACTGAACAACCTGCTCCTGAATGACTACTGGGTACATAACGAAATGAAGGCAGAAATAAAGATGTTCTTTGAAACCAACGAGAACAAAGACACAACATACCAGAATCTCTGGGACACATTCAAAGCAGTGTGCAGAGGGAAATTTAAAGCAATAAATGCCCACAAGAGAAAGCAGGAAAGATCCAAAATTGACACTCTAACATCACAATTAAAAGAACTAGAGAAGCAAGAACAAACACATTCAAGAGCTAGCAGAAGGCAAGAAATAACTAAAATCAGAGCAGAACTGAAGGAAATAGAGACACAAAAAACCCTTCAAAAAATTAATGAATCCAGGAGCTGGTTTTTTGAAAAGATCAACAAAATTGATAGACTGCTAGCAAGACTAATAAAAAAGAAAAGAGAGAAGAATCAAATAGACCCAATAAAAAATGATAAAGGGGATATCACCACCGATGCCACAGAAATACAATCTACCATCAGAGAATACTACAAACACCACTATGCAAATAAACTAGAAAATCTGGAAGAAATGGATAAATTCCTTGACAAATACACCCTCCCAAGACTAAACCAGGAAGAAGTTGAATCTCTGAATAGACCAATTACAGGCTCTGAAATTGTGGCAATAATCAACAGCTTATCAAAAAGAGTCCAGGACCAGATGGATTCACAGCCGAATTCTACCAGAGGTACAAGGAGGAACTGGTACCATTCCTTCTGAAACTATTCCAATCGATAGAAAAAGAGGGAATCCTCCCTAACACATTTTATGAGGCCAGCATCATCCTGATACCAAAGCCCGGCAGAGACACAACCAAAAAAGAGAATTTCAGACCAATATCCTTGATGAACCTTGATGCAAAAATCCTCAATAAACTACTGGCAAACCGAATCCAGCAGCACATCAAAAGGCTTATCCACCATGATCAAGTGGGCTTCATCCCTGGGATTCAAGGCTGGTTCAACATATGTAAATCAATAAACGTAATCCAGCATATAAACAGAACCAAAGACAAAAACCACATGATTATCTCAATAGATGCAGAAAAGGCCTCTGACAAAATTCAACAACGCTTTGTGCTAAAAACTCTCAATACATTAGGTATTGATGGGATGTATCTCAAAATAATGAGAGCTATCTATGACAAACCCACAGCCAATATCATACTGAATGGGCAAAAACTGGAAGCATTCCCTTTGAAAACTGGCACAAGACAGGAAGGCCCTCTCTCACCACTCCTATTCAACATAGTGTTGGAAGTTCCAGCCAGGGCAATCAGGCAGGAGAAGGAAATAAAGGGTATTCAATTAGGAAAAGAGGAAGTGGAAGTCAAGCTGTCCCTGTTTGCAGATGACATGATTGTATATCTAGAAAACCCCACTGTCTCAGCCCAAAATCTCCTTAAGCTGATAAGCAACTTCAGCAAAGTCTCAGGATACAAAATCAATGTACAAAAATCACAAGCATTCTTGTACACCAATAACAGACAAACAGAGAGCCAAATCTTGAGTGAACTCCCATTCACAATTGCTTCAAAGAGAATAAAATACCTAGGAATCCAACTTACAAGGGATGTGAAGGACCTCTTCAAGGAGAACTACAAACCACTGCTCAATGAAATAAAAGAGGATACAAACAAATGGAAGAACATTCCATGCTCATGGGTTGGAAGAATCAATATTGTGAAAATGGCCATACTGCTCAAGGTAATTTATAGATTCAATGCCATCCCCATCAAGCTAACAATGACTTTCTTCACAGAATTGGAAAAAACTACTTTCAAGTTCATATGGAACCAAAACAGAGCCCGCATTGCCAAGTCAATCCTAAGCCAAAAGAACAAAGCTGGAGGTACCACGCTACCTGACTTCAAACTATACTACAAGGCTACAGTAACCAAAACAGCATGGTACTGGTACCAAAACACAGATATAGATCAATGGAACAGAACAGAGCCCTCAGAAATAATGCCACATATCTACAACTATCTGATCTTTGACAAACCTGACAAAAACAAGAAATGGGGAAAGGATTCCCTATTTAATAAATGGTGCTGGGAAAACTGGCTAGCCATATGTAGAAAGCTGAAACTGGCTCCCTTCCTTACACCTTATACAAAAATTAATTCAAGATGGATTAAAGACTTACATGTTAGACCTAAAACCATAAAAACCCTAGAAGAAAACCTAGGCAATACCATTCAGGACATAGGCATGGGCAAGGACTTCATGTCTAAAACACCAAAAGCAATGGCAACAAAAGCCAAAATTGACAAATGGGATCTAATTAAACTAAAGAGCTCCTGCACAGCAAAAGAAACTACTATCAGAGTGAACAGGCAACCTACAATATAGGAGAAAATTTTTGCAACCTACTCATCTGACAAAGGGCTAATATCCAGAATCTACAATGAACACAAACAAATCTACAAGAAAAAAGCAAACAACCCCATCAAAAAGTGGGCGAAGGATATGAACAGACACTTCTCAAAAGAAGACATTTATGCAGCCAAAAAACACATGCAAAAATGCTCATCATCACTGGCCATCAGAGAAATGCAAATCAAAACCACAATGAGATACCATCTCACACCAGTTAGAATGGCCATCATTAAAAAGTCAGGAAACAACAGGTGCTGGAGAGGATGTGGAGAAATAGGAACACTTTTACACTCTTGGTGGGACTGTAAACTAGTTCAACCATTGTGGAAGTCTGCGTAGTAATTCCTCAGGGATCTAGAACTAGAAATACCATTTGACCCAGCCATCCCATTACTGGGTATATACACAAAGGACTATAAATCATGCTGCTATAAAGACACATGCACACGTATGTTTATTTTGGCACTATTCACAATAGCAAAGACTTGGAACCAACCCAAATGTCCAACAATGATAGACTCGATTAAGAAAATGTGGCACATATACACCATGGAATACTATTCAGCCATAAAAAATGATGAGTTCATGTCCTTTGTAGGGACATGGATGAAACTGGAAACCATCATTCTCATTAAACTATCACAAGGACAAAAAACCAAACACCGCATGTTCTCATTCATAGGTGGGAATTGAACAATGAGAACACATGGACACAGGAAGGGGAACATCATACTCTGGGGACTGTTGTGGGGTGGGGGGAGGGGGAGGGACAGCATTAGGGGATATACCTAATGCTAAATGATGAGTTAATGGGTGCAGCACACCAACATGGCACATGGGTACATATGTAACAAACCTGCACATTGTGCACATGTACCCTAAAACTTAAAGTATAATAATAATAATTAAAAAAAGAATGCTTGTGATTTTTGCACATTGATTTTTTATCCTGAGACTTTGCTGAAGTTGCTTATCAGCTTAAGTAGATTTTGGGCTCAGACGATGGGGTTTTCTAGATATACAATCATGTCATCTGCAAAGAGGGACAATTTGACTTCCTCTTTTCCTAATTGAATAACATTTATTCCCTTCTCCTGCCTGATTGCCCTGGCCAGAACTTCCAACACTGTGTAGAATAGGAGTGGTGAGAGAGGGCATCCCTGTCTTCTCCCAGTTTTGAAAGGGAAAGTGACCCATGCTTTAAAAAAAAAAAAAATCCAATTTTATAATCTCTGTCTTTAAATTGGTAGGTTTAGACCCTGTATATTTTAATGTGAATATTAATATAGTCGATTAAAATTTACCATTATCCTAGGTATTACCTATTTTTTAAATTTGTTCCTCCTTTTTCTGCCTCTTTAAAAATTAATTGAACATTTTTTAAGATTTAGTTTTACTCACAATAATGGCTTACTATCATTTCAAAAAATTGAGTTTGGTGGTTATCCTAGGACTTACAATAGACTTCTTTAATTAATCAGCATCTACCTTCAAGTAATATTATACCACTTCACTTACAGTATAAGAACCTTACAACAATATATTTCTAATTTCTTCTCATCCTTTGTGCTACTGTCATATGTTTTATTTTTACCTGTTGGAGATAGGGTTGTTCAATTTTTACTAAAAGATACAACAGAGTTAAAACCCATCTAAGTAAGGGATTAACATTCTAATAAACCAAATTAACGGAAAAGGCTTATTTTCAACTTTATATGTACATTTTTTCTAATAAACTTAATTTTTAATTTTTCAGGATGAAGGTTAACTGAGAGAGGGCAAGAGATTCAATGATCAGGTATTCTTGATCTTTTCTTATGAATTTTTATTCTAAGATTAATAACATACTGATCATTCTATATTCTTAATTTTAGCAAGTATTTATTAAGTTTTTATAATGTTTTATTTAGTATAAACTATTGCTATATATTTGTACACATTTTGTCTTGTGGGTCCTAGTTGATAATATTGATTCCCACCCATATTGAATAGCATTTCATATCATTTATTACATTATTGACATCCATTGTGTTATTTCAGCAATCTTGTGAAATATGTTATCATTTTCATTGCATAGATTATAAATATGAGGCTCAAAGATATTGTTAAGTGACAGACTTTATCAACAAATGAAAACATCACATCGAAATCCATTCTCTGCACCTTACTGAATCTGAGACATGTATTACACAAGTCATCTTTGTCCCAATGCTATATTGCATTGACTTCTTATCCAATATCAGTTTTGCAGCCAATCTAACCAAATTGAGTTTTTCATCGTAACAGGTTAGCAGCCTATCTGCATATGCTTAAAAAGATATCTGTGTGGGCAATACTCGATTTACTCTATATATAGTGATACCTTTCTACTTTTAATTCTTAGGGAAATAAGAATACCTCCAGAGAAGTACCCATATCTCAAAAATTAGATAATCATACTTTAACTGGATACAGTAAGATGGCTATGATTTTTTGATGAATTTTTAGACCACACTACCCCTTGCTTAGTGGTTTTGAGCAAACTGTGTGAAAATGCAATTAATATTTTAATAAATACAGTGATTGCAACATCAACTGTTAAACTGAAGATTATTTTATAGCATATTCACTGAGCATATGATATATGAAAGCCTGTAAATTATTAGAAATTACCCATCTCACCAGCATTTCAAATAAAGATATTCCATCTATCATTTCAAAATAAAGGTTTGTGAATTGTATTACTCCATTCTTTCATGGCCACAAAAAAATACCTAAAACTGTAATTTACAAAAAGGAAAAGAGATTTAATTGGCTTACAGTTCCACAGGCTATACAGAAAAAATGGCTGGGGGCCCTCAGGAAACTTACAATCCTGGTGGAAGACAAAGGGGAAGCAGGCACGTCTCATATGCCTGAAGAAGGAGGAAGAGAGCAAAGGGGCAGGTGTTACACACTTTTAAACAACCAGATCTCATGAAAACTCACTCACTATCACAAGAACAATGAAGGAGGGGGCCGCCTCCATGAACCAATCACCTCCCACCAGGCCTCTCCTCCAACATTGGGGATGACAGTTCCACATGGGATTTGCGTGAGGACACAAATCCGAACCACATAATTCTGCCCTGAGATCTCTCAAATTTTATGTTCTTCTCACATTACAAAATAATCCTTCTCAATAGCCCCTTAGTCTTAACTCATTTCAGTATTAACTCAGAAGTCCACAGTCCAAAGACTCATCCAAGACAAAGTAAGTTCCTTCCACCTATGAGACTGTAACCTCAAAAACAAGTTAGTTATTTCCGAGATACAATGGGGTATAGGCATTGGGTAAATATTCACTTTCCAAAAGAAAAAAACTGGCCAAAACAAAGAGGCTACAGGCTCATGTAAGTCCAAGTCCAAAAACCAGCAGGGCATTCATTAAATCTCAAAACTGCAAAATAATCTCCTTTGACTCCATGTCTCAAATCCAGACAACACTGATGCAAGAGGTGGGCTCCCTAAGGCCTTAGGTAGTTCCTTTCTTATGGCTGTGCAGGATACAGCCTCTGTGTCTGCTTTCATGGGTTGACATTGAGTGCCCATAGCTTTTCCAGGTTCACAGTGCAAACTGTTGTTGGATCCATCATTCTAGAGTCTGGAGAATGGTGGCCCTCTTCTCACATCTCTACTAGGCAGTGCCCCAGGGAGAACTCTGTGGGTGGGCTCCAACCCCATACTTACCCCCAGACTGCACTAGTAGATGTTCTCCATCAGGGCTCTCCCCCTCCAACAGACCTCCACCTAGACATTCAGGCATTCTCATACATCTTCTGAAATCTAGGTTGAGGCTCCCAAGCCTCCACTCTGACCCTCTGCACATCCCCAAGCTTACCACCACATGGAAGATGCCAAGGCTTACGTCTTACACCCTCTGGAGCAGTGGCCTGAGATTTATCTGGGGGCCCTTTACGCCACTGCTAGAACTAGAGCAGCTGAAACTCAGGGAGCAGCATCTCTAGTTGCACAATGCAGTGGGGCACTGGTCCTGGCCCCCAAAACCTTCCTCTCTCCTAGGCCTCTGGGCCTGTAAAGGCAGGGCTGCCATGAAGTTCTTTCAGATGTCTTGGAGACATTTTCCCCATTGTCTTGGCTATTAACATTTGGTTCCTCTCTACTTATGCAAATTTCTGCAGCAGTCTTGAATTCCTCCTCAAAAAATGGGCTTTTTTGTACCATATGGTCAGGCTGCAAATTTTCTGAACCTTTACTCTCTGCTTCCCTTTTAAATATAATTTCCAGTTTCAGATCACCTCTTTGCTCACACATAGAAACATATGCTATTGGAAGCAGCCAGGCCACTTCTTGAACGCTTTGCTGCTTAGAAATTTCTTCCACCAGATACCCTGAATCATCCCTCTCAAGTTCAAAGTTCCACAGATCCCTAGAGCAGGGACACAATGCTGTCAGTCTACTTGCTAACACACAGCAAGAGTGACTTCTACTCCAGTTCCCTATAAATTCTTCATCTTCATCTGAGACCACCTTAGCCTAAACTTCGTTGTCCATATCACTATGAACATTTTGGTCACAACAATTTAACAAGTCTCTAGGAAGCTCCAAACTTTCCCTATCTTTCTGTCTTCCCCTGAGCCCTCCAAACTGTTCAAATCTCTGCCCATTACCCAGTTCTAAAGTTGCTTGTACATTTTCAATTATCTTTATAGCAATGACACACTTCTCTGTACCAATTTTCTATATTAGTCCATTCTTGCACTGCTATAAAGATATATCTGAAACTGTTATTTAGAAAGAAAAGAGGTTTAATAGGCTCACAGTTCCACAAACTGTATTAGAAGCATGGCTGGGGAGGCCTCAAGAAACTCAATCATGGCGCAAGGTAAAGGGGAAGCAGGCATGTCTTACATGGCTGGAAAAGGAGGAAGAGAGTGAAGGAGAAGGTGCTATACACTTTTTTTTTTTTTTTTTTGGTGATGGAGTCTTGCCCTGTCACCCAGGTGGAGTACAGTGGCGTGATCTTGGCTCACTGCAACCCCTGCCTCCTGGATTCAAGCAATTCCTTGTCTCAGCCTCCCGAGTAGCTGGGACTACAGGCTCATGCCACCGTGCCCGGCTAATTTTTGTATTTTAAGTAGAGATAAGGTTTCACTGTATTGGCCAGGCTGGTCTTGAACTCCTGACCTTGTGATCTGCCCACCTTGGCTTCCCAAAGCGCTGAGATTATAGGTGTGAGCCACTGTGCCCAGTCGGTGCTACACACTTTTTAACAACTAGATGTAATGAGACCTCTCTATCACAAAAACAGCAAGGGAGTAGTCTGCTTCGTGATCTAATCACCTCCCACTAGGCCCCTCCTCTAACATTGGGAGTAACAACCTGACATAAGATTTGGGTGAAAACACAAATATCAAAACCATATCACCTTGTATGACATCTTCAGTGAATGATTTAAAAAGTATTGATACTGCCAGAGATTTTACATTTTGATAGAAACGGACTTAGTTCAAAATTTATAAATATTGTCTTTAACTACGTTGGACTAATAATAAATCATGCTAAATTTAGAAGAATTTTTTTTCATGGTAGAAAAATCACTTAAGAGAGAAGAAATTGTCAGTTTCAGAGAAATATGAACTCAGTTTCCATGGTTAAATCTATTTTGTTTCTCATGAATCTTAAAAGCTCTGCTGCTAAAGTTCTTTTACATTGGTTGCCATTATCAGATTATCTACCCTTAAAAATACATATTTTATTTCTCATCAGTTGTATGTTTAGAAACAAAAGTGTAAACTAAATCTCTGAATAAACTCAGCAGAATATGAGAATGTGTTCTCCTTTTCATTCCCCAAAAGCTTCCAGTGGTTGTCCAAATGTGATAATGTGTGTTTCTGCTTTAAAAGTCTTCACTGTCCTGAAAATATTTCCAAAAAGCCAAATGATAGGTGGATATCATTAAGAAAGCAAAAGCACCTCTTACTCATATGGCCTCTAATAAAATACCTTATCCAATTAGGGAAGTTAAGGAAAGGAACTTGGATAGAATAGTCTTTAATGGATATATAACACTTGAAAACAGGCCATGCTATTCATTTTTTAAAGCTCAAAGGAATTTGTACTAAATTATTTTATTTGTCATGAGTGGAAAATGGCCTTGCTATCCATCTTACAAGGCAGGAAATTGCTTTGCCTTCAACCAAACTCTGCCCAAAAAAAAAAAAAAAGGGGGGGGAGGAGGGTTTTATATAGGCAAGAAAAAATAGGAGAGAAAGAAAGCACTGATAACTTCTTAGGCTCTAGGAAATATTTGTATGCCCCATCCCCTACATCATATTATACATCGAGATGTCTTTATATCCTCACTAAATATTTTGTCTGTGCAACCATCTAAACTTACAGTAATTGCAACCAACTAGGTATAACCACTATTTTTGTGGCCTTTTAAAAGTATTAATCCATTTTGAATACCTGCCTTTCTTTCAGTATTTTAGAGCCCATAATTTTTAGGTCTCCAATATCTTTATAAGTTATTGAAAAGCTAATAGGCCTGAGGAGTTGTGTCTGTGGGAGTCGATGGATAATGCAGTCTTGCCAGGGCATAATTTGACTATTGGCCATGAAGCTACCTGTCTTTGAATTATTCATCTTGGGAAAATGTTCAATATTTTCTACTACTTGTATTTGAAAATCTTAAAAATGTAAACAAAACTGTTTTAAATAGAAGTGAATACAGATGTGAGATTACTGTCAAGGTATCCATTTCTTAGAACCTGTTTTAGGATATTATATACGCTGGGTCTGGGTTTAATTTTGAAATTTTATTCAATTCTTTCTAAAATAATGAAGGCATCCTTATTACTCATAACTGCCTAATAAGTCCACCTTGACTTTCCCATTAATCCCTACACAATCTGTTCATTTCTATACAATTCCTTCCATCATCCAACTGAAATTTTTTTCAAAAAGTATTGTTGAGATAAGGCCTATATGAGAGAGAAAGAAAAAAATAGGAATAAATTTGAAAAATTCTATAGGCATCAGTAATGTAACAATAATAGACAAATAATTTGGCAGGATCCATGGCCTGCTTCTCAAACAAATAATTTCTTTATTGTCAATAAGTTGGGTTAAAGTTTAACTCTCCCTTCCCCAAAAAAATAAACTATAATTTTTTCATAGCTCTTGCCCTAAGTTGTCATGGTTTATCAAAATCAAAAATCAAGTATCATCTAAATATCCAGAGTTAATTTTATCTCTAACCCTCCCTAACCCTAGAACATCCACTAGACTCCTCACTTGTGCCCTTCATGTTCCTAACAGCCTTTCTCCTCCTCAAGCCTTAATGTGAAGGCCCAACTTCACTTCCTGTTAAAATTGTTAATTTTAAAGAAAACAAACTTTTTTTTCCATAGGGAAGAAAAGATAATATATTACATTTTTAATAGATAATAATAACTTTTTCTATGATTCCCATAAACTTAAATGCATTCAGGGCCAGACAAGCCTCACAAATATATGAAGTAACCTAGCATAAGGTTGAGATATAAAAAGCCTAAGTTCTGAAATATACTTATAATATTTAAAAATGCTCTTAGCCTTGGCATGGTGGCTCATGCCTGTAATTCCAGCACTTTGGGAGGCCGAGTAGATAGATCACAAAGTCAGGAGTTCGAGACCAGCCTGACCAACATGGTGAAACCCCATCTCTACTAAAAATGCAAAAAATTAGCCAGGCGTGGTGATGCATGCCTGTAGTCTCAGCTACTTGGGAGGCTGAGGCAGGAGAATCACTTGAACCCAGGAGGCGGAGGTTGCAGTGAGCTGAGATCATACCACTGCACTCCAGCCCGGATGACAGAGCGAGACTCCATCTCAAAAAAATAAATATTAAAAATGCTCTTATAGCCAAGTAAAATGCAGCAATCATCAATGTTCAGATCCTGTATTAATACTTATCATATTTGTTAAGGAATTTTCTTGTGTCTAGTAATTATTTAGTAAATAGATGGACGGATGGATAGATAAATGAATGTATCAATGAATGGAAAGACAGTAGAATATTTAAATAAATGACTTTTTTTTTTTTTTTAGGCAGAGTCTCACTCTGTCACCCAGGCTGGAGTGCCGTGGCACAATCTGCTCACTGCAACCTCCACCTTCCAGGTTAAAGTGATTCTCCTGCCTCAGCCTCCGAGGTAGCTGGGATTACAGGTACCCACCACCACACCCAGCTAATTTTTGTATTTTTAGTAGAGATGGGGTTTCACCATGATGACCAGGCTGGTTTCGAACTCCTGACCTCAAGTGATCCGCCTGCCTCAGCCTCCCAAAGTGCTGAGATTACAAGCGAGAGCCATTGTGCCTGGCCTCAATAAATGACTTTTGATTAGAAAAATTGTTTTTGGCTGAGTATAGCCTCTCAAAATTAAATATGTAAATAATACAGTTGATTTCTGAATATCACAGGTTTGAATTGCATGAGTCCACTTACACAGGGATTTTCTTCCACCTCTGCCATCCCTGAGACAGCAGGACCAACCCCTCCTCCTTCTCGTTTTATTCAGCCATTCACCATGAAGACAACAAGGATGAAGATCTTTACAATGATCCACTTCCACTTAAGGAATAACAAATGTATTTTCTCCTTCTTACGATTTTCTTAATCGCATTTTCTTTTCTCTAGCTTACTCTATTGTTAGAATACTTTATGTAATACATACACGAAATATGTATTAATCTGCTGTTTATGTTATTGGTAAGGCTTCTGATCAACAATAGCCTACTAGTAGTTAAGTTTTTGTGGAGTCAAGGCAATATGTGGATTTTCAACTGTGCAGACAGAGATCAGCAGTTTTAACTGCCACATTGTTAAGGGTCAATAGTACTAGTTTTGCTTTTTTTTCCATAGGTTATGAGGGTACAAGTGGTATTTGATTACATAAGTTCTTTAGTGGTGATTTGTGAAATTTTGGTGCACCCATCACCCAAGCAGTGTACACTGTACATTATTTGTAGTCTTTTATCCCTCTCCCCCTTTTCATCCTTCCACTCAAGTCCCCAAAGTTCGTTGTATAATTCTTATGCCTTTGTTAACTCATAGCTTAGCTCCCACATATCAGTGAGAACATAAAATATTTGGTTTTCCATTCCTGAGTTAATTCACTTAGAATAATAGTCTCCAATCTCATGCTGGTCACTGCAAATGCCATTAATTCACTCCTTTTTATGGCTGAGTAGTATTCATGTGTGTGTGTGTGTGTGTGTGTGTGTGTGTGTGTGTATACCACAGTTTCTTTATCCACTCATTTCTTGACGGGCATTTGGGTTGGTTGAAGGATTCTGCAATTGCAAATTGTGCTGCTGAGTGAGGCCAATTGTGACCAGAAACTTTTTTCATACAAACGTTGTTGATAGTGAAATAAGCATTTCACAGAAAGGCAAAAGAAAACCAGAGAGTATTACTTCCCATTACTACTGCCTGAGGAAGACTGTAAAACATTTTCAAACCACTTTAGCCATTTCACTGAGACTAACAAACACATGAAAATGTAGAGCTGGAAGTGTTCCTTGTGACCATCAGTACAAATGTCTAACTTTATAGAAAAGGAAACTGAAGCCCAGAAAAATAAACACTTGTTCATAAGCTAAATAAATTTAATAGACCCAATACTACACTTCTCTTTCTGAGATTCTTCCTAGAGCATCCCACTGCCTTCAAGGAGAGAAAAGGATAGTTTTATACTGTGATTCACTTTGTTCCTCATTAAAAAGGTATTTCCTCAAATCTTACAACACAGTGTTCTAATTCATACAATGAATTACATCAGTATTTTTAAGCTGCTGCCTTTGAACTCTTGGACATCTTTGGACAGTAATTTAAGAGTTACTGAATTACAGTATAAGGGTTATTTATAAAAGCTATTAACTTTCCCACTATTTATTTCCCATGATAGCCACTATGACAGACTATTTCATTGCTGGCTGCCAATAAACCATGTCTCCTGGTACTTATGCTCTTATAAGTGACACCAGACATTGATTTTGAGCTTGACCATATGACTTCCGTGGCCAATGGTATAGTAGCAAGCATGACGTAAGCAGAGCATTAATAATCACTCGCATATTGGGGCATGTTCTCTGGGAATTCTCTTAGAGCCCACCCATGCTTTAAGAAAGTTCAGGCCAAACCTCCCTATTGGAAATGAAGAGGCCACATGGCATAGCACTGAAGCAGACAGATGATTGACTCCTGTTCTGCAACCCTCCACCTGAACCCTGTTTAAATACCTGGTGCACAATATTGTAGGAAATAATGACTGTTACAGTTTTAAATTACTAAACTCTGAAGTGATTTGTTACATAGAAATAAATATATACCTAATCAAAAACTGGGCAGAAGTATTAATTAGAGGAGATATCTAAAGCATGAGAGGTAGGGGTGGATAAGAGGACATCAAGTATAGGCCACAAGACTAATGGTAGCCACGGCTTAGCATCCTCTAAAGATCTTAGACCTACATCACCTAGGAACTAAGAATATGGGAAAAGGCACAAGATTATTAAACAGAATGGAGAAAACTGAAATTGTTACAGCCTGAAAACCCCATGCCTTTTAAATGATTTTCATATTAAATATGATAAAGATTAAATATAATGAAATTGTCCAATAATCTTATAATGTAATACTTTATTATCCCCCATTGTATGAATGAGAAAACAGAGACCTAGAGGGATTAAGCAATTTGCTTCAAGTTTCTCAGGTGTTAAGGGGAAGTGGTTCCAAGGCAATAGTTGGTTGTATAAAGCCCAAGGAAGTTTCTTACCATCTCCTGAATAGATGAGTGAATCAATCACATCCTCTAAATTAGTATATCTGTTAGGAAATGGCATTTTACTTTTGTGAAAGCATCAATATATCATCTGAAAGCAATAGTGCAACTCAGGGAACAGATTAATTCTGGTGATGCTGTTATATTACTTTCATATTGGAACATTAGTAAGCATCAAACTTTTTCTGTTTTAACAATGTTGAAGGGTATTTACTTCTATGTTTTATCTTATTTTAATTTGTAGCTTCATTCTCTTCACTCATGTTCTAATTCTGCTGATTTGAAAACTAATGAGAAAAATGATGGATACAAAAATTCTTTCAGTAATGAATAATTTTTTATTATTATATGACAGTAAAAAATGTATGGAGACCAGGTGCAGTGCCTCATGCCTGTAATCCCACCAATTTGGGAAGTTGAAGCAGATGGATCTCTGAAGCCAAAGAGTTCAAGACCAACCTGGGCAACATGACAAAATCCCATCTCTACAAAAAATTAGCCAGGCATGGTGGTTGTCCTATCTACTCAGGAGGCTGAGGCAGAAGGACCAATTGAGCCCAGGAAGCAGAGGTAGCAGTGAGCCAAGATTGCGCCATTGCACTCCAACCTGGGAGGCAGAAAGAGACCCCGTCTCAAAAAAAGGAAGAAAGATAGAAATAAAGAAAAAGGAGAGAAAAAATAGGGAAAAAGAGAGAGAAAGTAAGAGAGAGAGAGAGAGAGGGAGAGAGAAAGAAAGAAGAACAGAAAAAGAAGGAAAAGAAAGGAAGGAAAGAAGAAAGAAAAAAAGAAAGAAAAAGGTAAAGAAGAAAAGAAAAAAAAGGAAAGAAAGAAAGAAAAAGAAAAGGAAAGGAAGGAAGGAAGAAAGAAAAGAAAAGAAGAAAACTAAAGAAAGAAAACAGAAAAGAAAGGAAGGAAAGAAACGAAAGAAAGAAAGAGAAAGAGAAAGAAAGAAAGAAAGAAAGAAAAAGAAAGAAAGAGGGAGGGAGGAAAGGAAAGGAAAGGAAAGGAAGAAAGGAAAGAAAGAAAAAGGGAGGGAGGAAAGGAAAGGAAGAAAAGAACGAATGAAAAACAAAATACAATGAATTCAAAGCTCATGTTGCATTTATTGCTTTTTTGTTTCTAGGTAAGCATGGTAAAAATCCCACACATAATGAAAATTCAGGAGCACAATATAACAATGACCAAGGGAAAAAACCTTACAGTTTTCTTTGGCATAGACTGGAAGTATTTGAAGCTCTCAAAGTTATTATTTCATCTTTCAGTTAAACACACACACGTAAATACACACATGTGTTTACAATCAGTTGTAAATGCCAAAAGAAACATGAACTAGTCTATAAGTTATTAGGGACAAAACTGAATGCCTCTTACAAACTTTTAAACTACACTGTTATCTTCACCCAAATTATTTATATTTAAGGAGCAATAGGAACATATGAGTAAGTAATCAACGTAAAATAAACAAGAGAAAAATATCATAAAAACACTAATAATATATACTTCCACTTCTAACTTCGATGGGTAACTGCTATTGAACATGTTCCCCCACCATAAATAACTGTAAAGCTGGGCAAAGTATATGTAATAACTTGCTTCAGAGGTTGTACAACAGACAACACTGAACTGAGAGCTTTGAGAGACACTTAAGCTCCATGATTGCTTTGGCTTTCTTCCTAGAGACAATTTTTGGAGGTGGTAGTAGTGGGGAGTTGCAAAGAAGAGTATGGCAGTCTCACTAAATTGAGGAGACAGAAAGTGGGGTTCAAGGGTAGTGAAACAGTTGGAATGATTGAGGAAGATTGTGGGAAAGAAGGGAGTTGTGCCGTGCAAGACTTCCATAAATCTTCACAGACAGTTGAATATTTAGCCAAATATTAAGCTTCACTTCTGCAGGACAAGACTCCCAGTGGCCAAAGAAAAAATAAATACTGGAGGAAGACTCTGAATAACTACAAGAGCATGAATACAAAGGACTAAGGGAGACCCTGCTGAATACAAAGGGCATTGGGAGAGACCCTATAAAAACCATACCTTGTGTGTAAATCTAATATAGTGTCAAATTAATGGCTGTTTTAGATCCTCCTTACAGAAACTTTAAACAACTATTAAAAGAAACAAATTATATGCAAGCAAATTAACCGCTTGCAGAAACAATGCCCCCCAAATCATTAATAAAACAAAATAACAAAATCTAGACATTCAACTATGTATGATTCACAATGTCCAGTATATAATAAAATTATTAGAATTGCAAAGCTGAAAAATAATGCTTTTAACCAGGAGAAAACTTCATAAATAGAAGTAGACCTAGAAATCACAGATGTGATGAAATCTACTGTTAGCCCCTGCTTTGAGTTCTTTATTTTAGTTATTTTATACTTTTTAGTTCTTATGTAAAATGTTAGTTCTAATATTTTCATTAGAAGCTGGACATATTTTTAAATCTTTGAATCCTGGTACACCTTCTGCAAAAAAACTAATGATATTTAGCATTTATAAGGATTATATCACATATAAAATGCTCAGATTAGTAGTTTATACATAAGAAACTATTTTTTTGGAGAGCTGGAAACATGCTTGTTATTGAGTTTAACTTTATAATGTTTATGAGATTACAAGCATTTTTATAAACCTACTTTATGTTATCATATTTTATCTTCAGAACAATCTGAGAAGACAGGTACATTATCATCCTCATCTTATATATGAAAAAAAATTAAGTGCAGGGAGGGTAAGTAACCTGTCCATGGTCTTACAGTAGGTAAGTTACAGAGGCGGGGATCAAACTGCAGCACTAAGTCTCCAGATCCTGAGCTTCCATCATTTGCTATTTTTTCAGGAATAAAGTATAGTAATAAAAAATGTGCTTTGAATTTCTGATCGAGAGGATTTCCACATGTGATAGATTTTATTGAATTAGACACTAGGTTTCTATTCAGGGTTCTTTTCATGCTTGTTAATATCTCTCTTTTAAAAGGATAAAGACAGAGTTCAGCTTAAGACTACTTTATGCAGAACTTAAATAAGCTGACTAATGCTCATAATAATGAGATTTTGGATTATATGTGCATGTTTTCAAAATGTCTCCAGAGAAATTTAGGTTAGACTTTGTTAAATACTTCTTGACAGCAATGGTTCTTAACTACATAAAATGTGGTCAAAACAGCAGAATTTCCCAAACTTAAAAAAATTATAAAACAGAGAAAAATATGCTGGCTATAATTTACTAGCATAAATTTCCAGTGGGATTTAGGTCATAAACATAATTTCTAAACGAAAATTCACTACCTGAAATTGTTGAAAGCAGAAGAAAGATAACTAGGTGATATAGAGTACGTACAAATAAAAAAGAACAGACATTTTTAAGTCATATTCCCTGCCCCCAAAATCAACTGTCTTATATTTAGAAATTAATATATAGTAAAAGTATAAGGTGTACATATTGCTACAAAATTTAGAGTTCAAAATTCAAATGAGTGATTGTGTAGCTGAGGTGAGATGGGAAAATTACAATGCAAAATTGAGAGATACTTCACTAGGGGAAAGGCAAAGACACAGGCATAAATTTGCTAAGCAGAAAAAGAAACAAAAGTCTTTGTGTTGATACAAACAGAAATATGTGTACTTTTTGTCTGGCCTACTTGACTACAACTGTTTTACTTGTAACCTAAAGAACCACTGATCAGGCCCAGAAAAATTGTCTTTCTAAATATATTAGTATAGTAAAGGTCTTGACATAATCTATTCTCCCAGATTATGTACTAAAACCTTTAGTTTCATATCAGATAGAAAGATTATTAAGAGGCCAAATGTGAGTCTTTAGTGTTTAATTTTGAAAGACCATATATCATATGCAAATAGTTCATGAGACGCTCTTTGATGTTTTCTCATCACCAAATTATTATTTTATTTCATATCTGTAAAACACACAGAGAATTAAGGGTAAGAGCCTGAAGAGACAAATGTTTAGTGTTTTCACAAAGCTTTGTAGCCTCTATGGGATTACTGAAAAATAAACTTGACTTTGTTCCTATCGATGGAGGTGTGACTGGCACTAGCCTAGCCCTCCAGAAATAAATAAGAAAAATACACAAAGTGACTGTTTACAATTGGACATAAGGGACAAAAGATTAAATTCCCCATTTAAAAGATAAGAGCCTGCCAAATGGATTAAAAAATGTATTACGCACCTATATGCTTCCTATAGACTAAAAATGAAGGGACAGAAAAAGTATTCCATGCAAAGGGAAACCAAAAGCAAACACGAGTAGCTATGTCAGATAAAACTGACTTCCAGCCAAAAACTGCAAAAAGAAACAAAGAAGGTTATTACATAAAATAGTTAATTCAGCAAGATATTAACAATTTTAAATATATATGCATCCCACAGCAGAGCACCCAGATACATAAAACTAATATGATTAGATCTAAAGGGAAAGATAGGCTTCAATACAGTAATAGCTGGGACTTCAACATCTTACTCTCAGCATTGGACTGATCATCTATACAGAAAATCAACAAAGAAACATAGAATTTAGACTGCACTTGACACCAAATGGACCTAACAAATATTATACAGAATGTTTCATCCAACACCTGCAGAATACACATTGTTTTCATCAGCATACAAAATATACTCCAAGGCAAACCACATGTTAGATCACAAAACAAGTTTCAACAAATATAATAACTGAAATTGCATCTTTTTTTTCTGACCACAATGGAACAAAACTGGAAATCAACAAGAGAAACATTCGAAACTGTACAAATACATGTCAATTAAATGACATGTTCCTGAATAATCAATGGATCAATGAAGAAATTAAGAAAAAAAATTTAAAAATTTCCTAAAACAAATAAAAACCAAAACATCTGCACCAAATCCTATGGGATATAGCAAAAGCAGAATTAAGTGGAGAATTTATAGCAATAAATGCCTACATCAAAAAGTAGAAAGATTTCTAATAACCTAACAATGCATCTCAAGGAACTAGAAAAGCAAAAAAAAACAAACGAAACCCCAAATTAGTAGAGGGAAATAAATAATACAGAATGAAGCAGAACTAAATGAAATCGAGAGTAAATGAGCAATACAAAATATCAAGAAAAGGAAATATTGGATTCTTGAAAAGATAAACAAAATTGAAAAACCATTAGCTAGACAAACTAAGAAAAAAAAGAAAACACTCAAAATCACAAATGAAAAAGGAAACATTACCAATTATACCACAGAAATATGAAGAATCATTAGACTATTATGAACAACTACACATCAATAAATTTGAAAACCTGGAGAAAATGAATAAATTCCCAGGCATGTACACCTACCAAGATTGAACCAAGAAGAAATAGAGAAGCTGAGCAGACCAATTCCAAGTTACAAGATTAAAAATAATATGATCATCTCAATAGATGAAGGAAAAGTATTTGATAAAACGCAACATTATTTCATAATAAAAATTATCAATAAATGAGGTATAGAAGGAATGTACTTTAACACAATAAAGGCCATATATGATACATATACATCATACATCACACAACAACAAACATCAAACATCTTTTCTCTAATAACTAGAACAAGACAAGTATGCCCACTTTCACTACTATTACTCAACATAGTACTTGAAGTTCTAGTCAGAACAATGATGCAAAAGAATGAAATACAGGACATCTAAATTGGAAAAGAGAAAGTCAAAGTGTCCTTGTTTGCAGATAACATAATTGTACATATATAAGAAAACCCTAAAAGCTCCACCAAAAAACCTTAGAACTAATAACCAAATTCAGTAAAGTTGCTAGATGCAAAATCAACATACAAAATTTAGTAGCATTTCTATACACCAACAGCTAACTAGCAAGAAAAATATCAAGAAAACAATTTCAATTACAATAGCTGCAAAATAAAAATACATAGAAATAAAATTTAACCACAGAGGTGAAACATTTCTACAAAGAATATTATAAAACACTGGTCGAAGAAATTAAAAAGGACACAAAACAGTGGAAACACATCCCATGTTAATGAATTAGAAAAATAAATATTGTGAAAAATGACCATATTTCCAAAGGTAATCTACAGATGCAATGCAATCTCTATCAAAATACCAATGACATTTTATACAGACATAGAAAAAAAAAAACTAAAATTAATATGGAACCACAAAAGACCCCAAATAGCCAAAGCAATCCTTAGCGGAAAAAAATAAATAAATAAAAAATAAAATAAAATAAAATAAAACAAAGCTGGAGGCATCACACCACCTGACTACAAAATATACTATAATGCTACGTAACCAAAACAGCATGGTACTGACATAAAAAGAGACACATAGACCAATAGAATAAAGAACCCAGAAATAATTCCACATGTTTACAGCCAACTGATTTTCAACAAAGCCTCCAAGAACATTAACTAAATGAGACTGGAAAGTCCAGTCTCTTCAATAAATGATGATGGGAAAACTGGATATCCATATGCAGAACAATGAAACTTCATGCTAATTTCTCTCTATATATAAATAACAACTCAAAATAGATAAAACTTTAATGTTAGACCCAAGTCTACGAAACTACTAGAAAAAAATTAAAATGCTTCAGGACATGAGTCTGGAACAAGGACTTCCTGGAAATGACCTTAAAAGCAGAGGCAATGAAAGCAAAAATAGACAAATGGGATTACATCAAACTAAAAACTTCTGTAAAGCAAAGGAAACAATAGAGTGAAGAGGCAACCTGCATAATAAGAAAAATATTTAGAAACTCTTCATTTGGGATTACTAACCAGAATATACAAGGAACTCAAAACAACTCAACATCAAAATAAAACCGAAATAATTCAATTTTATAATAGGAAAACGAACTGCATACACATTTTTCAAAAGAAGACATACAAATGGTCAACAGGTATATGAATATAAAAATGCTCAGCATCACTAATCACCAGGAATGCAAATCAAAACTACAATGAGATATCATCTTATGCCAGTTAGAATGGCTAATAAAAAGACAAAAAATAACAAATACTGTTGAGAATGGAGAGGAAGGGGAACTCTTGAAGACTGTTGGTGGAAATGTAAATTAGCACAGCTATTATGGAAAACAGTATGAAAGTTCCTTTAAAAAAAAAAACTAAAACTTTAACTACTATATGATCCAGCAATCCCAATACTGGGAAAAAATCCAAAATAAAGAAAATCAATATGTCAAAGAAATATCTGCATTTCCATGTTTATTGAAGCACTATTCACAATAGTTAAGATATGGAATCAACC
Organism: Hylobates moloch; assembly: GCF_009828535.3. Classification (NCBI taxonomy): domain Eukaryota; kingdom Metazoa; phylum Chordata; class Mammalia; order Primates; family Hylobatidae; genus Hylobates; species Hylobates moloch. Next base: position 28,461,832 of record NW_026652281.1, read on the forward strand.
TGGGTATACATAAACAGATGAATAAAGAAAAGGTGACATATATCAACAATAGAATACAATTTAGTGATTAAAAATACTTGTCATTCTCAGCAACTTGGATGAGCTTGAAGGACACTATGTTAAGTGAAATAACCAGGCATTGAAACATAAATACTATATGTTCTCACTTATTTATGGTATTTAAAATAGTTGATCTCGTAGAAGTAGGGGCTAAAACAGTAATAAGTAGAGGCTGGGACGGGTAGGGGTTTGGGCTGTAAGATTTATGACATTCCTAAGCAAAGCAGGAGCTATAAAGGGAAATAGAGAAAAGAGAAGAAGTAGTGGCTATAGAAGGAAAGAGAAAAGAGAAGTAGAGACAGAGAGGAGAGAGAGAGAGATTACATAATGATAAAAATGAAAAACTGAGAATTTGAGCAGTTTAAAGTTGCAGACCAGTCATAACATAGAATAAATTGTTAGTTTTTTCAATTAAAAACATACAATTTAGGATAAATTATAAGTAAGAAGGGAGAAATTTGTACACAAAATTCCCTGAGCAGTTATGAAGCACAGATATTTGACAAGGGAGAATTGCACTTTCAGAATATGACACTATGATTCTAAGAAAATTCTTAGAAAATCTCACATTGGCTGTCATCCCAATATACATGGAATTTTTGAGTTTTATATCAATTCCACAGATATTTACGGTGTGTCTACTAAATAAAAGGGAGAGAATTGTGTTGAGTGAAATATCAGGTTTATACCTAGGAAGCTTACACATTAGCAAAAGAAATGAGATATTCCCAGATAGCTATCATTTAATTCAATATGCGAAAAGTGACTAACGAATTAAGCATCAGAGGGAAGATAGATTCCTTTTAATTCAGTATGACTTAAGTTTAACTCTTTAAAAAAGGTATCGACTAAACTACAAAAGATTCCAAAGTACTGGACCTGATTCTTAATTTGTCTCGGCTAACTTATATGTTTATCTATGAAGCAATCATTATGGCTGGATGAAGGGCTGGGGAGCGTGGAGTGTGTAGACTGGCTTAACTATTTGTCATCTGTATGTGAGGTGAAGACAGTGGAGGAATGGTTTCAAAGGAATATCAGGTTACTGTTATGAGAAGAAGGGAAAATAAATGCCAAACAGGGAGACAGAATGTATATATAGAATGTATTTGCAACCAATCACAAAAAAGCCAATTAATAGTGGCTTACGCCATAAAGTATTTATTGTTTTCTTAAGAAGTCCAGAACTAAGCCTTTCCAAGTATTAAGCTTTTAGCATTTTTCTACTCAATCACCCTCAGTATGTTGACATTTTTCCTATGGCTTCATATTCTCATACATTCACACAATAAATTCCTCCTCATGCAGCTTTCTCAGTGAGAAAAATATATTCCAAAAATACTCAGCACAAATTTAACTACATCTCTGTGGTCAAAACTGGGTCATATGTCACAAGAGACACTAGGTTGCCATTGTCACAGGAGACCAATCATGATTTAAGACTCTGCATTGGGCGTTTTGCAGTTCTAACTCAACTGTGGTATTAGCAAAGAAAAACAGGTAATGGCTACCAGATAGACAGCCAATAAAATCTGCCAGATGTTCAGAAAGGCAAAATTAACCTGGAAGTTGTGTGTGGAATGGATGAAGGGGATGAGTTATAAGGGGCAGTGCTGGAGAACATACGGAGGAAGGGCATCAACCAGAGCATTGCTGGTGAGAAACTGTCTAATATTTGTGTAAGTTTAACCTTGGAGGACATAAACCACCATTCAATGTGAAGTTATTTTTAAACATTGGAAAGAAATGGAGATCCTACTTGGCTTTCACTATGCACCACCAGATCGTTTAATTGCTTTAATTTCCTCATATCCACATGAGATTACTTAAAATTGTCTAATGTGCCTCTCATATAATTTCTATTGAATACTTGTAAACCTCCCCTTATACTCTTAACAAACACCTTTGGCTTCTCTCTCTGGCAAAGGCAGTGTGCAAAAGCAGTTTTAATGCTGTCTTTTTTTTTTTTTTTTTTTTTTGGAAAAACTGTTTATCACAGTTATCACACATATGCAGTAACATAAGATGATGCAGAAGTTAAGTTGACCAACAAGAGATTGGATAATTAAAGTCATATCCACGATATGCAATATTATACAGCAATTAAAAATGAACATACTAGATTGAAAAGAATTAACATGGTTAAATCTCATAAAACAAACTTTGAGTGAAAAAGGTATGCTGCAGAAGGATATGGTCAATATAATAACAACCGTGAGTAGTTCATTTCCATATTTATGTTGTTTCAATGTTTTTAAAAAAAGGAGTCATCAGCTGGGTGTGATGGCTCACGCCTGCAATCCCAGCAATTTGGGAGGCTGAGGTGGGTGGATCACCTGAGGTCAGGAGTTTGAGACCAGCCTGGCCAACAACCAAAAAAAAAAAAGAGTTGTCTACGTCTATGTGCCTATTTTTATACCAGTACCATGCTGTTGTGGTGACTATGGCCTCCCTGGTGTGAAACCCACTTGATATGCCACGCTCCATCTAAAAAAATATGGAACGCTTCACGAATTTGCGTGTCATCCTTGCGCAGGGGCCATGCTAATCTTCTCTGTATCGTTCCAATTTTAGTATATGTGCTGCCGAAGCGAGCACAATGCTGTCTTTTACATATTAAAATTTTTTCACTTCCACTAACTTAATTCAATGTTCAGCATTTGGCCTTTTGTTCTTTGGTTATTTTTTTCTGCTTGAGTTTTCAATTCTTCCTTAAAAAGAAATTAATACCAATTGAGCATTATGACAATTTAAAGCAGAAAATAACTTAACAAGGGCAAAAACACCGTCATGAACAATACTTAGGGGTGTTTTTATTTTCTAAGAATAGGAAAATAAGCTCTGAAAAATTTTAGAATATTAATTTAAATTTGAATTATCTCACAAAGATCGACTAACATAATATAATCATTTCCTTTACTATATGATATTATATATAATCAAGATATATTTATATGACTTTAATATATTTATTTAATGTTTTCCTTCTAGGAATTAAAATAATACTATGTCCCAAGTTTCTGCATTGGTAAATTTTTCTGCCAAAAAAATTCAAAAAGAAAATGTAGAGTAAGATGTTCTTTAATGAGCCACTTCTAGCTATATGTTAGGTTGAAATATTTGTCTTTTTTAAAGCAATACGAATGCACAATAGAGGGTTTTATACATTGTTATCAACAAATTGGGAAACCAAAGCTTTAATCAAGTTAGTGTTTCTCGACTCCAGTAAAAAATATACAAACATGTACATAATATACAAATTAAAACTGTTTGAGGCAAAAAGTAATAACCTATTACTAAATATAGAGCACAGAGGTTAAGTATCAAACATTTACTGAAGGTTAAAGAGACATCTTTTGTCTATTTTTTCCTAGGTTGACAAAATACTCAATCTGCTAGCTCATATTATGAAAATGGCCAAAAGAAAACTCATCAGAAAAACTGAATACTTACCAAGCCAAACTAATTATGTGCACAAATATATTGATTCTTCTGGCATACTGTATCTAAGAAACTAAGCATTACTGAAGTTGTTTATGTTGTGTATCTTCAAACAAAGTTATTTACTGGCCTAACTCATTTCCCATCAGAATTCACAAACCATTTCTTTGCAGCAATTACAAAGTAAGGTAGAAGCACAATTAAAGGCATTAGCCATGTAATCTTCCAAGATCACAGGAAAAGATGAAGAACTCTTACTACTGGACTTAAATGTCAAAAGGAGAGCTAAATCCTCTTGTCTTTACTACAAGAAATGAAAGAACAAAAAAAGTGCATTGTGTTAACATATAACACTGTTTTTCTTAGTTTAAAACAACCAAATTCTATTTTGTAAAAGTAAATAAAATAAAAAATAAATAGAAGGGCAAGCTTAATCAAACCAACATACTGTCGGCAAAAAGTTACTTACTATTGGTGTCTGAGACACAGTTCATTAGTTAAAAATCTGGGAGTCGGGGGTGGGTAGGTTGGTTTTTTTCTGTACCCGTTTTGTTTATCTTAAAGTGATTTGTATACTGATGGCTGGTTTCACTTTCCCTCTCTACAAGTCATGCTTATACTCAAGAAAAGAAGCGTCAACCTCAAATTTATAGTGAAAATCCTGAAGCGAGGAATATAAAATATGTCCAATTACTTCAAAATGACTCAGGCTTAGCACAGAAAATGCACAAAGGAGCATATGTCTATTCACATTGTTTACTCATTCAATAGCTATTTATAGTGCAACAAATAAAATCCTAGAAGCTTAGAGAAATATATTAATTATTAGCCCTGATAACTGCTCTCAAGGAATTTATAATCTTATCCTTAGTTATATACAGGTCCCTTTCACCCATTTTCAAGTTTTGTACAATTTGAAGTCCTTGAAGCACTATCCGAGAAACTTCATTATAATAAAACGAAAGTTTTCTGGTTACAAAAATAACATTTTAAAAAAATTGTCTGTGTCCCCTTCTTGGGTGACGAGAGACAAAGGAATCAGTTATTTTTTCCTTTTGTAGTTCCCTAAGTCCCCTAGAATCATACTCTCGGCTCCCACTGTATTTTTATGATAGTTCTTTTTAAACATCTACCTCAACTCCTCTATTCCAGATTCACTTCTTTAATGCTGTCTGAATAGCTCAAGATTAATTTTTCTATACTTTCTCTTTGAACAAGTTCTTAGAAATCAAAATGTCGATGATCCTGAGCAAAATTACTCTCCAAACACTGGCTTGTGCCAGGAATCATGACAATTGCTTTCTAGAAATTTAGTTTCTGTTACTTTCAAAATAGTCTGATATTTATGTGAGGACCTGCAGGTCTCAATTTAAAAGAAGTTAACATATCAGTTTGAGTGAGAAATTGGGACACCTCAGATATATGAATAACAGATGAGAGATCCTTTTCACATAGAAAGTAATAAACATTTCACTAAAGTGATAATCAGAAAATAAGCAACCACAAAGTTCTTATAGAAAAAGAGAGGTTTCACTGATAAATTTTTTTAATCGTTAAGATTAATTTTGAGTCAGTTTTGGGATCATTTAAAATCATAAAATATGCAAGTCCTATGCTAGTCCAGCTGCTTAATTTCCTAGGATTATTTATGACTCACTTTTGTTCAATAAGTAAAATTACCTTCCCTGCTAAATTTGAATTACCAGACACTTCCAAAATATTTCTGAAATCAACAACTGTTTTCTAATTTGCTACTTGGCCTATCTTCAAAAATGTATTTAACACTTGCAGCAATGTCTCAGAAATTTGATCAAGCGTGTTTTAGTTATTTGTTTTCCCACTATAGCAGTGTCTGATTTAGAGCAGACAGCATTTCTGCAAATAAGCTTCACAAGTGTGAAGTGTCTAAATCATATCCTTATACACAAAAGTGCCTGAACCCAAGGGACATGAAATGGTTAAACACCAAAGCCCTCAGCAGCTGCAGCCAACAGTTGATATATGATATGGTAGAAGAAATAACCTTAGAGACATTTCTTTGATTAAAGGGCTGAGAGATTTTGAAGTGGTTATATTTCTGCCAAAAGCCAGAGTGGTCTAATACTGGTGGTCAAACTTAGATGATCATCAGAATCACCTGGGCAGCATTTTAAATATAGAGATTCTTGGGCTCCCTGCCCAGTAACTTGGTTCAAAGCCTTAGGACCAGAAATCTGTATTTTTTATGAAGTGTCCCAGCTAGGAAAGTTTCTCCAATTCCCTACTGAGGCAGGATTAGAATAGATGATAGAACCATATAATTGTATTATGTATATTTACTTTCATATATTACTGTTTAATGATCCTGAATATAGTTTATTTATGTGTCTACAAGTAACCTTTTAACTAACCCTTTTGATTATAATATCCATCTAAGGAAACAATTCAGCTATTCTTATACAGATATATGTGAACTCAGAGGACTCAACCAATCAATATTTTGTCTGGCCCAAGAGTTAGTGGATCATGCAATCAGTAGCCCTTCCAGAAGAGGGTGGAAACAAGGCCTATTTGTATTTTTATATTTTTATTTAAAATGTGATGAAACAAGAATCTAAGTTGTGACAATATTAAACCACTGATCTAAACCATTTCTCTTTGCCTCTACCCCTCACCACTCCTTCGGAGAAAAGGAACTACATTCCCAGGCAACTCAAAAAATCTATTTTGCACTGAGAAAAGAGCCAGAACTTCCTTACCTTCCAAAATCATACGGATAAGTGCCACAGAATCTAGGAACATGTGGGAGGCAAGACTGCTGATCTTAGAGGCTGTGTAGAGTGACAGTCAAAAGCCCATGCTCTGGAGCCTAAGAATGCAGGTTCAGTTCTGGCAGTGCCACATATTAACTTGTGACTTTGAGCTATTTATTTAACCTCTCTTTGCTTCATTTTCCTCATCTGGAAGATGTGGGTTAATTTTATTACCTAATTCATTAGGTTATTGTGAGTATTTAGTGATGTCTACCTCAGCACTCAAAGAATATATTAGAAATGTGTACTCCCGGACCCTGCCCCAGGATCTGAATTTTTAACAAAATTTTCACGACTTGTATGTATGTGACAATTTGAGATGCACTAATTTAAGACATGTGAAGGGTGCAGACTGGTCAATACTTTATACATTTTTGCTATTACTTAGTTTAAATCTAAACATCAAACAATTACAAAGTCTGAAAGCTCTGCAAATAGATATGTAGATGACAGAAGCAGTGTCTAGCTGAATCTGTAGGCAACAAATGAAATGAGTTGGAGACCAGCTTAAAGCAAAAAAGAGTATGTTCGAATTATACAAAAAACTAGGACCTGAAGAAGAAAATGTGAGAAGAACCACCACAGGAATGTGTCTGGCAAGTTTATGTTCAGTTGTCTTTCTGGTGAGAGAGATAGAAAGTCAGTAAATAGGCTGGGCACAATGACTCCCGCCTGTAATCCCAGCACTTTGGGAGGCTGAGGCGGGTGGATCACCTGAGGTCAGGAGTTCGAGACCAGCCTGGCCAACATGGAGAGACCCCTGTCTCTACTAAAAATACAAAAATTAGCTGTGCGTGGTGGCGGGCGCATATAATCCCAGCTCCTCGGGAGGCTGAGGCAGGAGAATCGCTTGAACCCGGGAGGCGGAGGTTGTGAGCCGAGATCATGCCACCGCACTCTACCCTGCGTGATGGGCGCAAGACTCCATCTCAAAAAAAAAAAAAGGAAAGTCAATAAATAACGACACTGTATGTATTATGAATTTTCAAAATTTCATGTTTCCTGATTCCTCAACATCCCCATAAACAGGGATTGAGCACCCCACCCAGGCCACCTAGTGTATCAGCGCGGTAAGACTGGTCTCTATCACAAGTTCCCTTTTTGCGGTCCCCTGACTATGGCCCTAGTGGCAACCAAATGCACCAGTGAAATCCCCTCATACATTCTGCTTGTGTCCTCAACCCTGATCCCCAATACAGGCACTTCCACATAGCTCCTCGCTGTTTTTCTCAGCTCCCCACCTGCTTGGGTTGGCATGCTCCCCTGGTGGCCCTCCCTCTCTAGGAGCTCTGAGGATAATAAATCCTTTGGTTTCATATGCCTCTCCAAGTGTAATTTCCACAGCCAGAATGGAGTAATCCTTAAAGATCCCACAAGGGAGACTTACTCTCCCATTTATAACTCACTGTAGTAAAGATTTAATAACGAATGCACACAAAACAGAGGTAAGGCAGGAGATGAGTGGTGAACTCTGCTAAAGTCAGAAAATACTTCTCCAAAGAGTTCACATCTGAAGTAGGTACTGAAAAAGCCAGGAGACAAGGTAGAAAGCATTCTAAACTTCAAGAATCATGGGTGCAAAGGTGTGATGCCTTGGGGGAAGTACAAGTCATTCATGATCACTGAATTTCACAGGTCCCTGCACTTTGTGTATAGAGGACTGTGGTGCTCTGCAGAAGGCAAAACCAAAAGAAGCTGTGAAAATGCTGCTAGTCTCTGGGTCCACCTCTCTGAGACCTAGATTTTGTTGTTTGGGGTGGGCCCAGGTATCTGCATTTATCTAGCCCTCCACAACTCTGATATATGTGACAAGACATAATACTGGTGGGTGACTGGATTATGGAATGTTTTACATTTCTTTCTGAAAATCATGAATTGTGTCCTGGAGTGAATGAGCTGATGCTCAGGAGTTTTAACTAGTGGAGGGAAGTAATCAACACTGTAGTTTAAGAAGTTAACTCTGGACAAAACGGGGTGAATGTTATGAATTTAATTATTAAGGGACTTTGTCCCTCAGTGTCCTCATCTCTGGAAAGGGACAGATAATGAGACAGTTGTAAGGACTGTAAAGCACTTAGAACATTGCTTAACATGTAGTCTGCATGTAATAACAACGAACATTTATCATCATCACCATTATTGTTATTTTGCTACATCAGACTTCACATAGCAGGGCTCCAGAAATAATTGATCCCAAGAACCTATTCCAGGAGGTGTAAGAACAGGTATATTTTAAAGCATGTTAATAATCTGTACCTTGTGCCCACTCAAAATATCTCAGTACCTTTTAAGAAAGTAAAAATATTTACTTGTACAGGTCTTCCTTTGCATTGTGAGACATACAATGGTATAATCATTTAATAATGCACCATCTAATAAGAAAGATAAATGTTTGGCTACTTTAAAGCAGGAATACTTGAAAAATCTCTTGGGGGCAGACATATCCTTACTCAAACCTAAATCATCAAAACTGTGCATAGACTCCTGACTTAGACAAAGAGATAAGCAGAGAAACGTTTGAAACACGTCAGTAGAATTACCACAGCACACATAATTTAATCCCTTTCCTTTATAAGTAATCTAAAAGCAGAATAGGTTAGACAAGCCCTTGCTCATTATAATAACAGATGCATAATCCAGGAATTCACAATCTGGTGGTAGATTCATTTTTTTTTCAGCATCCTGTGCTTAACACAATACTGTTGAGACACATCGAGTCTTGACAGGTTTTAAATGCCTCAGTAATGGGCATGCCTATTCTTTAGTTAGCAGCACTATGAATCATCTTGACCATTATTGACTGGCATATTATCAAAAATATATTAAAAGTATTTTCCGGTGATTACATATCTAAAAGTAAGACATTAATAGATTGGTATAGTTTTCTTTTGATAGCTCTTCATCTGGATCAAATACATAACAAGATATGAACATCTATAACTGTGAAAATATAAACATATAAATTGAAGCTTATCTTTATTGATTTAACTCAAGCCCTTTCAAGGACATAATTCATCTTGGATTTACTAAGTATTCTGAAGTTTGAGAAAAAGCTGTGTGCATTTATATCTTGTATAGTTGACATTCCAGTAATTAGAAACAGAGAATATAAAACAATGTTTTGTGGCTACCTACTCTGGTTGAATATTCAATGGTTTTTAAATTTTATTCAATGTAGATAATATACATGGAAGTTTTTCTATATTCCTTTTAAACTATAGAGTTTTAAAACAGTAACTGAATGTATTTAATAGTTATGATTTATTCTATTCTGCAGTACTCCTATGCTCCCTTCTCTCTCCCTCCATATGGCCTTCCATATGCTATTACTCTGCTATCCCCTCTCTTCGCAAAGCAGCCCCACACTATCTTTCAGCCTCAGGTGAACCTTTTCTGACCTCCAGAACTAGGTCAAATCTTCAGTCCTATGCTTTCCTCACATAAAGTGCTTCTCCTTCCTGGCATTTGTCACACTTGTAATTGTACTCTGTGTGTGTGTGAGAGAGAGAGAGAGAGAAAATGAAAAAGAGAGAGAGTAAATGAAAAAGACACAGAAAGGGGCGGGGTGGGGGCTGGGGGCAGACAGAGAGAGTGTCCTTCTGGCTCCATGGAGGTAGAAATTGGAATTATCAGTGCCAGGGTCAGTGATTATGACATATGAGACACTAAAATACTGTTAAATGAATAATACACTTTTTAAAAATAACAATTCCCAACCCTTTTTACAGTGAGATACTAAATGGAAAGAAGAGCCCTGAAGTCAAATATCAGCTTAATTGTTTTAATAGCCTTAGCAACTGGAACCCTAACCACTTAAAGCCACTCAACACCACCCGCCTCTTTTCTCTCCTTTCCTATTTACCCTCTTCGTCATTTTTATCATAACATTCATGTGAGTATATTCTATGTTTCAGGCCTTAGGCAAATGTTTTAGATTCACTATTTAATCCTGAATATAGCCCTCCAGGTATAGTCCTGCCACAATTTTATTTCATTTTATTTTTTTTTTTGAGACGGAGTCTCGCTTTGTCGCCAGGCTGGAGTGCAAAGGCGCTACCAGGTTCAAGCGATTTTCCTGCCTAAGCCTCCCAAGTAGATGGAACTATAGGCACAAGCCACCATGCTCAACTAATTTTTGTATTTTTAGTAGAGGTGGGGTTTCACTATGTTGGCCTGGATAGTCTTGATCTTTTGACTTCTTGATCTGTCTGCCTCAGCCTCCCAAAGTGCTGGGATTACAGATGTAGGCCACCACGCCTGGCCCCTACCACATTTTACAGGTGAGAAAATTAGACTCCCAGAGGCTAAATAACCTGCCCTATAGGAAGATCTGTTTTTTTGGAACCTATCATCTCTTTTTCCAAAACTGCTCTTTCATACTTTGCACTGTGATGTTAAGCTAGGAGGTTACAAACTATTTTGTTTTTTAGCTTTCTGTCGGTTCTGTCAGAACCAACCCAACTAATTACTTATTATAAACTAAACAATGTAAACAACACACAATCATATGTGTTATGACGGTTGCTATGTGTACTTTTATCAACATCATTTTGAAGTCTCAAAACACAGATGCAGACACATCACTCTATGTGCATTGACTTCGCTTGAGAAATGTCTATACAAATACCCTATTAAGTACCTAATTTAAATATGTTTTTATGGAGAATTCAAATTAACTACACTTATTCAGTATATGATTGAGATTAATTATGCCCAAGCCATTCACAGTTTTTGATACTGTTTCTATTTCAGGAAGCAGAATTTGGCATCAGTGTAGTCATTTCAAAAATGAGTTCCTAATATAGAAGATAAAAATATTCTGCCATAAATACCTATAGATATAATAAAACAACATTCTATAATGTGGATGTTGTATTTAGGAAACTCAAATATATTTCTCTCAAAATAATAATGTAATACTAAAACATAAAAATTTGAATATCTCTAGAACTGTTTATCATTTAAGACTTTAATGAAGCATTTTTGGAAAAAAGGAATTTAACATTTAGAGACTAACATTATTGCAAAGAAGGTGCTATAGAGGTAACTTAATCCTATTCCCTTGGTATGTATGTAAAGGATGGTCTCAGAAATTAAATTATTATGTCCTTTGATTAAATATTAAACTAGATCAGGCTTTATATTTATGACCACACAAGTGATTTAGATGTATAAGTATCTTCTCCAACCTACCATATGTTTTATTTGATACTACAAATTAGATTCTGGTTTACCCCTCCTTGAACAGCAATAATGGTTAATGGGTTCCTTAAATATTTCTGTGTGTATGGAAATAAGCATACACTTTCTCCTGGACACTTGGCTTGCAAAAAAACCAAATCTTTATTTCACACTAGAACTTCCTGCTTGCCTTTGAATTTTTCAAAAGATAACACAACAATGGAAATTTGTGGGTGATTTCCACAGATAACATCCCATTTTCATTTCATTACTGTGTTATATGACACATTGCACAAAGGGAGCTAGCTATCATTTCAAACATTTCTTATCTTTGGAAACAGAAGAAGAAATAACTTCATAACTCATAGGGGCATTATTAACACAACTTTTTAGTTTTATATTTTGTAAAAGTAAATTCAGTTTGGCTTTTAATTTGTTTGAAGATCTCAAATGTAGTCATTGTTGATTTCTAAGTATTGATATCTCTGCATCTTGATATTCTACAACTGCACTTTTGACTTCAGCCAGCTTATAGAAGGGAAATGGCAATTGGCATTCAGTAGTATTCTCTTTCTAAAGTTCTTCAAATGAAGCAGCAGCAAGAAGGATCTTGTCTGTAGAATACTAAACAATAAACTGGCACAGCCAAATCCCTGTTATCACACACATGAATACTTACACACACAATCACACAGTCACACAGGAAGTAGTTGTTAACTTAGTCAAGTTTCTGCAGGTTACAGACTCTTTGTTGTCTTTCAGTAGTCACTAGTCTTGGATAAGAATGATCATATTTTCACTTGCCTCAGTCTGGAAATAATGCAAAATACCAAGATATGGATAACACTAATGTGCATTATTAAAGTCAAAAAATGTGTTTTTCATCAACAATTAGCATTTGGGGCCATGAAATAAATGTTTTGTTCTTTCTGTAGATCACTTTAGTTTCATAATTCGAATCAAATAAATGTTATCAAGTTCACTTCCAAGATGGCCCAGTTTGAACTGTGATACTTGAAATACTTATTTTAGTTGTGCTAAAATAATCTTGTGTTTTAAGTTACTGGAGTTAAATTGTTTCCTTGGACAGAGGCAGAAACACTGTGGGTCCTGCTACTTGACAGAAAACAACATTGTCCATATGAAGCAGATTTACAGGCTTATTTGAATTGAAACACACTTTTGACAATCAGTCAAATCAAACACAAGCTTTGTGTAGTTAAAAGGTTTGAAAGAGCTCTTCTCTCTCTAGTACTTTACTATTTCTTTGTATATGCTCATTTTCATCCTGGGAAAAATCAAAAGCTAAGTATGGCAAGATGGTTTTTCACCATGTCAAGATTCCACTTCACCACTTCCTTTTTTTTTTTTTCTTTTGAGACAGAGTCTCACTCTGTTGCCCAGGCTGGAGTGCAATGGCATGATCTCAGCTCACTGCAACCTCTGCCTCCTGGGTTCAAGTGATTCTCCTGCCTTAGCCTCCCGAGTAACTGGGATTACAGATGTGCATCCCCACGTTATGCTAATTTTTGTATTTTTAGTAGAGATGGGGTTTCGCCATGTTGGCCAGGCTGGTCTCGAACTCCTGACCTCAGGTGATCCATCTGCCTCGGCCTCCCAAAGTGCTGGGATTACAGGAGTGAGCCACTGCGCTCAGCCACCTCCTTCCTTTTTTCGTCTCATATAAGCAGGCTTTTTCTGTGACCTGTAGGTGATGACCTGTATGTGATGATTCCTCTTATCCCAAAACCAGACAGAGTATTCAAAGACAACAGAAAAATAAAAAATGTTTTCATGTAGACTGTAGATGCAGTTTATTTACCAAATAAGTGATAGACACAGTAGATTCTAAAATATTTTTGTATTTCTCTTTGATATATATATATATATATATGCAATTACTGTTGATAAACTCATCCTTCCCTTCTATATTGGTCCCACCGAATTTCACTACTACAATTAGAACTTCAATGTATTCTGAAGGTTTAGTCATTGTTGCTTTAGTTATGAACCTTTTTAGTAAAAGTGAGCTTTGTTGTGAATAGGACCTTCCCATGCAAGGCCGAAAAAAATGTGAGTTCATTTCTGAATCAAATTTTTAGCTTAGTTAAATTTAGTTTGCTTGTATCTCATAGAAGACATCAGAATAAAAATCATATTTTAAACTTATATTTTAAATATAATATTATTCACAATATTCTAATAATCTTTATAGATTAGTAGTTCTAACTCATCTTTCACATTTTTCTTCTTTATGTCCTTCTATAGGTTATCAAATAAAAAGAAATTATTTAATTCTAATTCTAATGTAGGAAAACTGGGTCCACGCTATTCTTTTCTAAAAAGTGATAGAGGAGATTACTGTTCTATGTCCCATGTCTGAAGCCCATGCCCAGTACTCCTTGTACCAGTGAGCCTGAGGTGGCCATGGGATCTGCTCAGCTTTCTGGGGCCAGGAGGGAAGAGCTCTCATTGGTGCCAGGCTCCCTAGTCAGTTATAAACCTGACTTAGGGCCAAATTAGGTTTGCTTCTGAAAAGACAAAGACATGAACCTTTTTTATTATACTGGAGGTTGTGTTCCTTCAAGAAATGATTCACTTACCCAAAACAAATATTTTAACATATGTACACCTTATTGTTCCACATCCTTAAAGGGATGTGGGATGAATAGAACACACATAAGGACCCCTGCCCCCACAAACACACATTCATGCATCTACACACACAGAACACATATCACTTTCAGCTTCCAGGAATCAGCCAAGCAGATAGAGAACGAGGAATAAAGTCCAAACAATTGGGTGATTTTAAGATGCTGGTTTCCTACTTGCAGCTCAGGAGGAGGGCTTCGTGAGCAACAATTCTTCAGACAGTGGTTTGAACTTAGCACTTCTGAGGCTATACTCTCAGCTTGCCTAAGCAATGTTGTCTTTTTCAAGAGGCTTTTGTGACATGAGTTTAATTACTTCTGGACAGATACTCTACTTCAGACCACAGAGGGTGACAATTGCTTTTGCATGTTTTAAATATGCTATCTAAGAAAAATATAGTTCAAATAAACATTTAAATCATCATTCCCTCTGGATGCATACTTTAAAACAAAATTTAAACATTGGTGATTGTTGCCTTATCTTAAATTAAAAAAAAAAAAAAAACCTTCTTAAAGTAATTAGAATCAGTTCCTCCAAACAGAGTTTTCACCACCTATTTAAAAGATATTTGGGTTAATTCCAGGAGGTAGAGCTTGCAGTGAGCCGAGATCGTGCCACTGCACTACAGCCTGGGCAACAGAGTGACACTCTGTCTCAAAAAAAAAAAGTGTATATATATATATATATATTTGTGTTAATTATAGCTGATAATAACTCTCAGACACTAAAATCTCTAGAAAACTAGATGCTTTACAAAGGATTTTCTAGTATAATCCAACGACATGCACCCAGAATTGGAAGTCAATGTCCTCCAAAGGTTGCAAACTAAAGAAACAGTGTGAGTACAGAAAACTGTAAAAATAGTTTACAGGATACAATTGGGACTAAATGCCAGTAGCAAGAAGCTTTACAGATACATTTTTCTGGGAATTCTAGCTCAGCTCTTGCCACTTATTCACCTTATGGCTTTAGGCAAGTCTCTCTTAAGCTCTCTCAGATTCCATTTCCTCAGCTGAAAAGTGATAATATAAGACCTAACTCACAAAGTTATAATAATTAAAACAAATTACACATTTTAAAGGTTTTTATAAACTGTAAATCCCCACGGAATTATAAATTGGTTTAGGGAAAAGAGCAAGAATTAAATGATCATGAAAGGCCCTATAACTTATCACAAAGAAGCCAGAAATACTTCCATCGAATGCAAAAATCCAACCTCTATATCAATATAGCAGAGAATTTCTAGAATATGCTATACCAAAGAGAAAAAATTAATGCTTTATGATGTGGAGATATATAAGCTCTGTCATAAATTAAAAAAATACAATTTCATGTACATAGAATTATGAATTACTCATGGGATTCTAAGTTAAAATAATATTTGTAAGAATTCAGCAGAGAAATATGGCTCCTTCTAGATTTATTTCTTGCCTTAAGCCCTCATAACTGCTGACAGTCAAAACACTTATTTGCAAATATAAAGATCTTGCATTCGTAGATGTCAGTACATTGTTATTTCTATGTTGAAATAGATATTTGGCCTTCTATAACAAATTTTTTTTAAAAAACCATATAAACCAGAAGCCAATATACAGTGTGAACAGAAAACAAGTCATTTACCTCATATGTTTCCAGCTTTCTAAAATAAAATAACCACTAGAAAATGAAAGCAGTATAATATCACTCTTTATTTTAGTCTGGGTTCTCCACAGAAAAAGAACCAATAAGATATGGATATAGTTTATGGCATAAAAATATATACACACACACACGTGTGTGTGAACAGAGACAGAAAAACAAAGATAGAGATTTACTGTAAGTAATTGGCTCACGTAATTATGGAGGCCAAGTCCCAGATTTGAAGTTGGCAAGCTGAGGAGCCAAGAGAGCCAATAGTATATTTCCAGTTCTAGTCCAAATGCCTGAAAACTGGGAGAGCTGAGGTTTTAAGTTCCTGTCCAACTCTGAGTGAAAAAGCAGAAGATCAATATTTAAACGTGAAGAATATCTGGCAGAGAGAGAGAATTCTTATTCAGCCCTTTATCCTATTAAGGCCTTCTGGGGATTAGATGAGTGTCACCCACACTGGGGAGGGATCTGTTTTACTCAGTCTACCAATTCAAATGTTAACTGCATCCAGAAATACTCTGAGAGTCACACTGAGAAACAATGCTTAACCAAACATCTAGGTACTCCATGGTCTAGTCAAGTTGACATACAAAATTAACCATCACACTCCTCAATTGAATAGAAATAGTCAATTGAATTTTAATGAATAGCTTTCATTCATCAGAGTTCATATTCCAATATTCAACTTAAAAAATATTTAATATTGAAATATCATCTACTTAGAATAACTTTTTAAGTTACAATGTTTATGTAAGTCTACTTGACTGGTTGAAAAAATGTATTGGATTACACTTTTCTTCTTTCTGTGGTAAGCATTACATGGTCAAAGCTCTGATAGTTGTATACAGAATATATTATCAATATCACTACTCAGCTATGTGCAAACATCAATATTGCATTATCTCCTGACCCAGACAGCATCTGCTGCAGCCCTTTCACAGTGTGCAGCAGATGGTCTTCAAGGGCCCATTCGGCATTTTCTTCTCAACTTCCTAATTGCAGGATTATTCCAGGACAGAGCTGATTCCTTCCCTGTACCTGCAGATGTTCTCTTGGAGTATTACTAAGGCAGGTCCTTCACACAGCATGTCAAATCTGCTAATGCTTGTCTTTTATCTATAATGGCCTGTAGGACTTTTGAGAGGCCAAGGCGGGAGGATCAGCTAAGGTTAGGAATTATGGGCAACATAGCAAGACCCCATTCTTTAAGAAAGGATACAAAAATTAGCAAGGCATGGTGGTATGTGCCCATGGTCTCAGCTATTCAGGAGGTTATATGGCTAATGTTTGTCCTTCTTTTTGTCTAGTTGATAGTCATGGGACACCCAGATATCCTGCCTTCTCAGCCTTGGCTCCATAGGAAAGCAGTGGAGAGAGGGAAGATGTTGCTATGCCATTCTGCCATTCTTTCTCCAGTGGCACAAGGATGGATCAGAAACTTTGGGCCTCAAAATAACCTGTGGTGATATGAGGAAATGAGAACCCAGTATCTGCATCTTACAGAGATCTCCAAACATAAAATGGGAAAGGTGAAAATAACAAGTCTTTCCACAAGTCTTCTTTTTTTAACCTTTCATCCAAAAAAAAAAAAAATCCACTATTTCTATTCTCATTTCTCATTTTTATCCCTCTGAATTAAATTACCAACTCATATAGGCCTCCTTCTAGCCTTGATAAAATTTGGAGGGTCTGGAACTATGAATGAGACTCATTTAGATTTTGCCTTCTTTTCTTGCATGAGCTGTCTCCATACTATTCTCCATCAAATGAAGACAAGAGGCCAATTCTGTTGATTCTATATACTTATTCACAAAACTAGTGAACAATTGGTGATAAATGGTAATCCATCTATTAGCCTATTAAGGAAAAAGTGAAGATAAAAAAGTGTCCTGGGAATCTAAGTATTGTGGAAAACCTGCTCTTAATAAAGCATGTTTCCACCATTCCAATAATAATTTTGTTATTGAATAATTCAACTGCTATTCAAATTACCTACTATAGAGGGTTCAGATGGATGCAGTCAGATGGCCAGTATTTGGGCCAGAGCTAGAACACTGGTGTTCCACTATAGGCTACCAAAAGATGAAGTGTAAACGGATGGGCAAAAGCTTCAGTGTTAGTGAGTCAGGTCAACCACCAGTATTGATGAGCCTATGGCAAAAGAGACCAAGAGGTAAGGATTAACAGGTCCCAGTCAAGTTCCTGCAGGCTGGCCTTCTGCAAAATTCTGTGGAAACCAGTCATTGTTTGAGACAATCAATCCTAGTAAATGCTGAGGTGGCAGCACAGACCACAAGTTCTGTTGAGCTGCGACCACAAGTCTCAAACTCTACTCCCCTAATCATGCAAGTGGAAAGGCCCCAATCAATAAATGTTGAGGTTGCAAAAAAGAGATGGAGACCAAGCTCTGGCACATCATACTGTTGTTATGACACGAGGCTTGGACGCAAGGTCTTGAATGCGGCTGGAGAAGGGCTGACACTTTTTCAGTTATATTGCTTAAAAACCCCAAGCTCAAAGGTGGGGATTCTGGTATCAGAATCCGATGGTCAGTCAGAAATTTACCTTATATATTTACTTGCAAATATATGCAAATGATGTTGACACAAAGTATTTATAGTAGTACTTTTTTATAGCAACAGACTATAATCTAAATGTTCACCAAAAAGGGACTGTTGCTCATTTAATATTGATAGTAAATATAACAACATCCCAAGATACCTCATTTAGGATGTATATGGTGGGACATAGACTACTTACTTTTACTTTTTTGATGTTTAAATGATATGAATGTAGCAAACATATGGCAACTCATGTGATTAAGAATAAATCTCTAACACCAAAATACTCATTTTGTAAGTGGCACAATTAGGCAATAAAAATCAATATCATTTGTGATTCTAGCACTTTTCAAGATGAGGTTAAAGTTGTGCCTTACATTATTCATGTAGGCCTCAATTAACCATATTGTTGAAGTACTCAGTTTATAAAAATGGAAAATGATACAAGTAGAGTGAATCCATAGACTGATTCACAAAGACTTTTCAGATTATATCCCAGTGATATTCAAAGTCTGCTTACCTACTAATCTTTTAAAATTTACTTTGTAGTTAAAAAATGGAAACTGATGCTGAGAAATGTAACTTTTGTGGTGACATGGCAAAGTAAATAGACTAGAACTCAACAGTCTCATGTTCAAATCACAGCTGTGATTTTTGATCATCATTTGATTCCTTAGTTCCTAATAAGCTTTGAAATGAAAACTTGGCATTATCACTAAAATTTCTTCTAGCTTTAATATTTTATGATTCTATTCTCTATTAACATAACATAGTGCAAATTCTACAAGATTTTTTTACCTCATTAAAGAACCATGATACAAACTTTGGAGTGAAACAGTCATACAGCAAAGAAGATGATGTAGGCATAATATTGCTGATGAAGGTTTCAACTGACAACTTGATTATTAAGACATCTGAGCAGTGGAGAACCCACTATGAAATAAGGCCTGGTATTTTCCCAAAACTGATCAGAAGTCCAGAGTGAATATGACAAGTTTACAGCCAGACACTAGTGTCTTAAGACATTTTAAAAACAAAGGCAATGCCCATATTCATAGCAGCATTAGTTATAATAGCATAAGGTGGAAGGAACGAAGTGTCTGTGGATAGATAAATAAACAAAATGTGTACATACATAGGAGGGAATATTATTCAGCCTTGAAAAGGAAAGCAATTCTGACACATGCTACCACACGGATGAACCTTAAGGATACAATGCTAAGTAAAATAAGAAGCTCCACAGTGTTCTAACTTACAAGGTAAATATCACTCAGGTAGTTACATGGCTGCCTGAAATCTAATGACATTTGGGAACTCAAATTTTTCTGAAAAACAGAGTGAGATAACATTTGCTTTGGCCTGAGCTTTTAAAGTCCTACTAGTGTATTACAACTATATTCTACATAATTTTCACTAAATATACTTTTTAATGCAATGTTGAACAAAAGAGAATACAAGAGAATCTCCTAAACCAAACAATAACAACAAAACTAAAAAAACCCCACAAAAGAAAAGTGGACTCAAACTTGACTGATAAGCAAGTAAGTGGTCTTGGGAGCAAATGCCAATATCAGGTAATAGGAACTGAAACTCCTGGGGTCTCTATAAAACCAGAGAGTTGAGTTTGAGTCTGCCCTATTAAGCCACAGTCGTCAAAGGAGGCTTGTAGTGAATTCTTATAATGTTTTATAGCCTTGGCATCCATTTTGAAGACATATTTAACGATTTTGTACCAAAAGTAGGGCTCAGTCACCATTGGCACAGTTTCCGGTTCTACACCAAACCTAAATGGTTCAAGCCAGAAGGCAGAGATAAGAATTTAGGAGCATCTCCCTCACCTAGCAGACTGGGCTCCCTGTTTTCCCACTTCTTCCTTTAAACAAGCCACACAGGAATTTTCCTATGAGCCTAAAGTGACCCATATCTTATTCCCTCAAGTATACTGCTAGTTGCCACCCATGCTCAATCTCTCTCTGCCTGACTCTTCCTTCCTGCCACGCAGGACCCGAGAATGGAAGGCCACCCTCCCTCCTCATTGTGCCTTTCCTGTCCAGGATCTTTAAGTAAAAATATTTTAACTTGGTTCCTATCATGGTAGTGTATTGAATTTGCACCTTCCACCTAAAGAACTAACGGCTGCTCCAAACCAAGTTTTCCCAGGGGTGCTGGGGAGAGCACAGGGTTCCCAGCAACAGAGCTATGGTCAGGCAGGCATACTATAGACATAGGTCAGATAAGAGCCACATATCTGCCAGTACAAGCAAGTTTTCCAGGTGAGAGACCTCCTATGTCACAGGTTGAATAACCAGGCATTAGGCCACCCATCAGGTAAAAGAAGTATCCATAGAAGGCACACTATAAACACCCACATCCAGCAATCCTTCATTTTCAAAAAGGCAAGGTTACTATCAGCTCTTGATACTGGAACCCCAATTTAGCTGGGGTCTCTCAAAACAGGGCTAAATTGAAAGCTTAAATTAAATGAACACAACCCCAGAAAAACATATCTTACCAAAAGTGGTTCATTAAAAAATAAAAATCTTGATTAGACCTATAACCTATATTTAATTAAGAAATTAAATTAATAATTAAAACATTATCTTAAAAACATCAGGCCACTATTTACTATTAAATAATACTGTATATCCAATGAACAAATAATTTCATCTTTAGTAAACTCTTTCAAAGACTAGGAAAATCAATCTATAAGAGAAAGACAAGGTATCAATGAGTTTACAAAGCCCACATTTTCTCTACTGCAGAAGAGAAATTGTTGGACCTTATCATGTGCACATATTTTATTGTGTGAGATGCTAATTTTGTTTTCCAAAATTCTTACGTGTATCAGCATTCTATCTAAAAGTATAAAGAGAGTTTCATATATGTTATAATATTGGAGACACTGTTACCATCAGACCTCTTAATTTTGCCAATCTAGTGCATATAAATGATTTATTGTGAACCTCCTTGCTTTGTTTTCCCAGACGCCAAGTTAGAGTCATGTAAAAGCTTTTTGACATATAACTGACCACTGCTTTCCCAGCCATCACCTCTTCTTTGAGCCTTTTTTTTCCCTTCTTTCTTACAACAACAACTCACTACCCTTCAACTTTAAACTTTCTGCAATTAACAAATGGGGAAGTTATCACTGTCAAGCCTAGATGTGTGGTGTTACTGGTAACTACAAAATTTGTTTGCCATTACATAGAACTGCTAGCTCTCCAATATTATCCATTGAAACCAAACATCAGCAACCATATGATTAAGTTGTACTGTCAGTTCTGCCATAATGCTTATTTAGAAAATGCAAATTTGTTCTAACATGATTGATATATTAGGGAACAATTTGATCATAACAGATTTTGCATTTGCTTATGCACAAATCATCTGTGAGAAATACTAGATGAACACAGAAAACTGCATCCAGCTGAGCTGCGTCAGGTAGCAATACACAAATACCCATCTTATCCCCAAACCTTCAAGTCAGTATTGTCCACCCATCCACTGCCCAGCAAATTTTAACATCAAATTTATCAAATAATTATTATTGTGCTCTCACTTTCTACCAAGCGCTGTACTAGTATACTAGTGAGATCAAGGGTCCTCTGTGGTCATGAAAATCACAATCTAATGCAAATACTCATAATAATGATTTTCACAGTAATTATTATTAAATTATAATTGTATTAAGTGCTAGAAAAAAGGTGCATGATGCTACGAGGATGTGTACATGGACTTCTAATCTAATGTTGGCTGCGGAGATGCACAGTGATACAAGGATAATCAGAGAAAGCTGACTCAGGGAAGTGCTCTTTAAGTTGAAATGGAAAAGGTGTATAAAAGCTAGCCCAGCAAAGGGTAAAAATGATATAGAGGAAACAATACGTGCAAAAACTCTGAGGTAGAAAAAAATGAGGCCCTTCTGAGGAACAGAGGGAAGGGCAACCTGGTGGAAATACAGAGAGTGTAATTATGGCATGGTGAGGCTAGAGAGGGTTGAATGGTGGCCCTCCAAAAGATAGGTCCACTTAGAGCCTGTGAACGTGATCTTATTTGGAGTCTTTGCAGATATTCTGAAGTTAAGAATCTTTAGATAAGATTATCGTGGATTAACAAGGTGGGCCTGAAAAATGACACATGTTGTACTAAGAAACACAAAGGCGAAGACAGAGACTCTACAGAAGAGAAGGTGATGTGAAGATGGAGGCAGAGACTGGAGTGCTGTAACCTTCAAGCCAAGGAATGCCAAAGTTTTCTTGCAGCCAACAGAAGTGAAGAGACAAGTGTAAAATATATCATCCCTCAGAGTCCCCAGAAGGATGTAAACTTGTAGACACCTAGATATCAGAGTTTGGGCTTTCAGAACCATAAGAGAAGAAATTTCTGTTGTTTTGAGCCACTCAATTTGTGGTAATTTGTTAGTGCAAACTTAGGACGTGAATGCAGAGGCCAAATCATAATAAGGCCTATTTAGCTAGAGCTATATGAGGTGACTATGGCAGGCAGCTTTGAGAAGGGCCTCAGTAATCCCTGCTTCCAGGTATTCACACCCATGTGTCATCTCCTGCCTTTGAGTGGGCATCAAGATCAGGCATATATCTGGGAATTTTGGGGGTTTTTTATCTTATATTTATTATATTATTCCCAGGGCTTATCACAGTACCTGGCACGTAATAAATGCCCAATAAGTATTTAGGGAATGACTAATTAATCACCTTGATTTAGAGAACTGGAGAGTTGGAGTGTTATAGGGTTAGAGGAGAGCTAGAGAAAGAATTATTAAAATCAGTGTTTAAAAGAAATAAAAGAAAAACTAACTATACAAAAATGAATAGTCAACTTGGTCCCCACTGTCACTGTGTTGTGACCTGGTTGGCAATTCAGACAAACAGGAACCTCCCTGAGGCAAGAGAAGTCAAAAGTGGATGGTCCACCGCCAGGACAAGAAAAGCTCACTTGATTTACCATGAGGCAGTGAAATCAGTGACAACAGTGCTCTGGGCATGCGCTAGCTGTCCCTCCCCTTGGTGTCTGAAGTAGTAGTGGTCCCTTCCTGCACTGCAGAATGGGTGAATCCCCAGGATTCATGGGCATACAAGGGAAGATGAAAAGATCTGAAGGGCAGATGTAAGGTTTGGTGGGGGGTTGGAGATTGTATTTTCTGTCAATAGACTATCTAGGTGCATGTGGGTAACTAATTGGAAATAGTAAAAAAGACTGAACTATATTGGTACCCCAAAAAAGACTGAACCATATTGGTACCCCCAAAGTTATGGAGCTGATTATTTGAATATTATAGACATATCAAGTGGTATTTTGAAACACGTCCTCATTAGCACAAATAGTTGTTTTTAAAAGTTCATATTCAGGCCAGGTGAAGTGGCTCATGCTTCTAATCCCAGCATTTTGACAGGCTGAGACAGGCGGATCATTTGAAGTCAAGAGTTCAAGACCAGCCTGGTCAACATGATGAAACCCCATATCTACCAAAAAAATACAAAATATTAGCCTAGTGTGGCGGTGCACACCTGTACTCCTAGATACCTGGGTGGCTGAGGTATGAAAATCACTTGAACCTGGGAGGCAGAGGTTGCAGTAAGCCAAGATTGTGCCACTGAACTCCAGCCTGGGCAACAGAGCAAGACTATGTCTTAAAAAAAAAAAAAAAAAGTCAATATTCTTATTGTCTCACTATGTCCCAAATTCAACATAGACTTATTTGATCTACCATTGGATCAAATAATTGAAATGTTTTTCAGTTCAAATAATTGAAAATGGCAGGAAATTCATAGCTTTTGT
Source organism: Hylobates moloch (assembly GCF_009828535.3). Taxonomy (NCBI): domain Eukaryota; kingdom Metazoa; phylum Chordata; class Mammalia; order Primates; family Hylobatidae; genus Hylobates; species Hylobates moloch. Next base: position 28,485,947 of record NW_026652281.1, read on the forward strand.
TCACTGTGCTTATTGGGCTTGACACATAAGGTAACCTCTTTCACTGATTCTGTTTCTCATCTGCTAAGAGGATATGATAATTGTCTAAACTTGATTGGGGTGATGTGAAAATTAAAAGAGAACATAAATGTAAAGGGCTTAGAATTTTGTCAAAGTATTAAACTTAACAATATTAGTTTTTATTGGCATTAATATTAAACTATAAATGAACAAGGAACACTTTAAAACAAAAATCATATCCCCTAGAAAAGAGAACAGGTCACGTGTTTCTGCAGCATGTGATAATTTTAGAGATATTTTGAATGTCAAAAAAGAAGAAAAGAGTAATTTTTTGTACATAAGACAATGCATGTGAAAACATTTATTTAAAAATAAGGTGTTATACACATATTAGGGGTTATTAGCATGAAAATCAACTAAACTGATTATTCTAATTTCCTGAATCACGAACAGCCACAGCCTTAAGACCTCCAACCTCACCTCTCCTGCTTCCTCAACATCAGGCTCTTAGCAGATGACCTGCCTTCTACTTCACAAAGAAAACAGGCCATTCTATGAAATTACTTAAAAGTTAGGCAACCAGATCTACAAGCCTACCTGAGTCTACATTCAAGTTCTCTTCCATCCTTCTGAATAGAGGCCTGTTTCTCCACAAATGTTCTGTTACAGTGTATGCTTTCTTGGAAGTCACGTGCTATTGGTTATTTCCTGTCTCTCCTGTATACTGATCCTTTCTGTCTTGGTCATTCCTACTGACATTTAAAAATATTCTGTCCTTAAACACAACCACACCACTACAATAATTACAATAATAATGAAAACCACTGACCTTGGAATTATGTTCCTGTCCACTTACCTTTCTAATTACCCCTTCCCTACACTGCCAACTCCTCAAAAGAGTCACCTGTACCAATTGTCTCAAATTTCTCAATTCTCATTCACTCCATCTTTTAGCCCCACTGCTGAAATTACCATTGCCCTCTATGTTACTGAGGTCACCACTGGCTTCCATGCTACTAAAGCCAATAAGACCTATTCATTCCTCACCTCACTTGACCTCTTAAAAGTCTTTGACACACACTCTTCTACTTGACTCCCACTCTCTGCCTTTGGAAGGGGAGAAGGAAGAGGTCTTCTCAATCAAAACACAAAATAACAAAACTACATGGTATGTTGCCATGTAAAAATACCATAGAGAAATAAAAACATTTTTACTCCTATTTTTATACATAAGTGAGCGTTAGAAGGTTTAAATCACCTTCCCAAGATTATAAAATGTAAGAATAGTTGAGATTCAAACACTTTTGATGTTTGAGTCCAACTCAGCTCTGCTCTATAAATCATACAGCATGTTTTTTGATTTGTTGGAACTTTAGTATACTTCTACTCAGCAATCAGCAGAATCCTATTTCCTCCTACTCTAATCATATGTTAACTAAAAGACTGACCACTAGTTTTGACTCAATAAACAAATGAATAGCTACATAAATAAATAAGATTTTTTAAAAGCTCTTTTCATAGTTATATTAGTCCATTCTCACGCTGCTGTAAGAAATACCCAAGGCTGGGTAATTTATAAAGGAAAGAGGTATAATTGACTCACAGTTCTGCAGGACTGGGGAGGTCTCAGAAAACTTACAGTCATGGCAGAAGGGGAAGCAAGCACATCCTTCTTCACATAGCAGTAGGAAGGAGAAGAATGAGAGCCAAGGGAATGGGGAAGCCCATTGTAAAACCATCAGATCTCATGAGAACTTACTCACGATCACGAAAACAGTATGGGGGAAACTGCCCCCGTGAACCAATTACCTCTCACCAGGTCCCTCCCATGACATGTGGGGATTATACGAACTAAAATTCAAGGTGAGATTTGGGTGAGGACACAGCCAAACCATATTAATAGGTAACTATAACAACATTGACCTTTACAAGCCCAGTATAGCTATTGGTAACTTAATTAATGATTTGTAGATATGCAACAGAATAAAAACTACTCATTCATATAAACATGTCTTGTTGCTGTGGTACGCATCACCTAACTATGAAATGGGAAGCTAACTCTCGCAAGGTATTCAGCTACTTTACAAAATGGCAAAGTAAAATTTGAAATAGAGCCATACATTAGAAATGTAATTTCTGACACTGGATATTTTTCATGAATTGATAATACTAGGGACCTGGATAGGTATGCTTTTAGGGATTATAAGAAGTCCCCAAGTACCTGTAACATCTGTCACAGGCATCAGTAGAAAAAGGGAACTTGACATGGCTCATAACACAGCACAACACAGACCAGCTATGTGAAGAACACGAGAATGAGGTCTGATAAAATCAGCAATTAGGAGAAAAGTGCACACAGCTGGTGCTACAGATCAGGCAGCTCTCCAGTGTGAGAACATGTGCAAAGTTCTGTGAATTTAACAGAGCTTGTGATCAACTGATAGGGCCTTCTACTTGAATAATGTTCTCAAATTTTACCCTTCCTTTAACTTGTTACACTAGTTGGAATCATTTCTCTTGAAACAATTATTAAGAAAAAGTTGCCCTATCTTTCTAAAAAGTTAAGGAATAAGTGTTTACAGAATTGAACCAATTCCAAAGTAATTCAGAACCAATAGAAAAAGGCTTACAAAAGATGTCAAAATATCAGAATTTTTCCTAATGAAGACCAGGTTGGAGAAAGTGACTTAGGTGTTACAGTAAAAAGGATTTCCTAAAGCCAAATTTCAGTAATGAAATTTCACTGGCCAAATTTTGAGAAGAGAAAAATTACACCAAAAATGCAATTTTGTGATAATGTGTCATGGACTGAGTACAGTTGGCTCTCTGAATCTGTGGGTTCTGCATTTATAGTTTCAACCAAGTACAGATTGAAAATATTTGGAAAAAATTGCGTCTCTACTGAATATGTACATACTTTTTTGTTGAATTATTCCCTCAACAATATAGCATTCACATTGTATTAGGTATTATAAGTATTCTAGAGATTATTTAAAGTTTACAGGAGGATGTGCAAAGATTATTGGCAAATTGTATGCCATTTTATAACAAGGATTCAGAGTATTCATGAATTTAGGTATTCATGGGGTTCCTGGAACCACTCCCCCAGTGAAATTGAGGGATGACTGCACTAGTCTACAAATATAGTCAGATCTCTGCCTTTTTCATGAGAACATTTAATAGAAGGAAAAAAGAAAACATACAAAGTGGCCAAGAAATTCACAAGGAACAGAGACAGAAGCTGTGTGTTTTTATCCAAACTGCCATAATCTTGGGCAGCCCTGTGTGATAGTGATTGACACATGTTTTCCACAAAGTAAGATTTAGGGTGTTCTCTTTGGCATTGCTTATGGTCAAATATTTTTGCTCAGAAAAATTAAAGACAGATAGATGCCCATCTCACTCCCATGTCAGTCAGATCTTCCTGGAATTTGACATATTTTAATGAAACATAGAGTTTTACTTTTTGGAAAGAAAAATCAGGCATATTCAAGGTTTATTAAATAAGAGGTAACTTTTTGCCCCTCTCTCAATTTCCTATGGCCCAAGGAGCTCAAAAGTCAAACTCCTGATTTGGATAAGAGGTTTCCCATATGGCAAGGCATAAATGTTTGATCCTAAATCAGGCCAGCTGTAAATAAAGCTTCTATCAGATTTTCTGAATTGCATTAACAACACAGATTTTTTTTTTACTTAACAAAACCATTATTTTCAAATTCACCTGATCTCACCTTTACAGCATTTTTATGATTTTAGGCAAAAAGACTTGATACACAGTGTGAACAATTTCTATAACCCTAGCTCCAGACATCCATAAATTACAATAATCACAGATGTACAGCAACTGTTACACTAACAAAAAGTCCAGCACCTAGAGCTATAGTGTTTCTACTCTTCTCCCATGGACCTTTCAGCTCCTTCAACCCTGAGAAACTCCTTTCTCTGGACATCACTTTTTGGGCTTTCTTTTTACAACTAATTTTTGAATTTTTTTTTTTTTTTTTTTTTTTTTTTTGAGATGATGTCTCGCTGTGTCACCCAGGCTGGAGCGCAGTGGCATGATCTCGGCTCACTGCAACCTCCGCCTCCCAGGTTCAAGTGATTCGCCTGCCTCAGACTCTTGAGTAGCTGAGATTACAGGCACACACCACAACACCCACCTAATTTTTGTATTTTTAGTAGAGACGGCATTTCACTGTGTTGGACCAGACTGGTCTCAAACTCCTGACCTCAGGTGACTGGCCTGAGGCCTCGGCCTCCCGAAGTCCTGGGATTACAGGAATGAACCACCATGCCCAGCCTAGCTTTTGAATTTTTAAGGTAATGGAATAAGTTTCCATTTTATTCCAATATACTCCATATCATCAAATTTATTTATGCCCTGCCTAATTCCAAATTGGCTTTTAGATAACAGACAACAAAGAGCACAGATACAGTAAGCCTAATAAAGTAAAATTCTAAAATAAGGACCAAGGACAGAAAGAACAATTAAATCACCTGGGCCAAACCATTTATTATTAATCATCTAATAAATTATATTTACCTCTACGATTCCCAGCAAAAACAAAGAGAAACAGAGGGATAAGGGATTATGCTTATCAAATGCAGAGTAAGTTCTGGCTCTAGGTAGTTGTTCTACTGTCTACTATTGAATTGAATAACTTAGATGATTAGAAGTATACCTTTATTTTATCCTCTGACAGAGTCACCCTTATTACAATGTACTTTAATGGCAGGCTCTTGGTTTTCAAAGATAATTACAATAAGTACCTACGTGAAATATACTTTATTTTTGTAAGACATTCTTCCTTTTAATATACACTATGCCCATAAGTTTAGTCAAATATGAATATAATAAATTTCTTTGAGATTTCAGTACCACAAAAGTCTTTTTTTTAAATAAGGAATGGTATGGGGGAATCAGTATGGGTCCTTGATTTGGAACTCAAATGACTGGATGTAGATGGCATCCCATTATCTATATTCATATGCCATTGACCACATTTCATAGTGACACTCCATTGCCGCTGGATTATCCTGAAAACTTCTAAAAGAGGCTAACAGGCTTCAGTGTCCAAAGATTAGCCAACATCACTGAAGTTAAGAGTTTCATGGGAAAGAAAAGCATTTAGTGTTTTTTAAAAAAGCATTGTACAGAGGAAGAGATAGACAACTTCTAAAGGAAAAAAATTCCAAGAAACAGCTAATACAAATTGATGCTATTTTTCTTGAAATTTCTAGACTCCGAGAATACATATGCTGAGTAGATTCTTCCCCAAATTCACCATTTTGCTATCCCTATTTTAAATTCAGCACCACCCATGTATAGACAGACATAACTGTTCATAATCATTTATATTTTCACAGAAATACAAAATATATTTTAAAACTAAATTTATTAATTTCATTTGCATTAAAAAATAAAAACAAGTCTTAGTATAGCTCCAACATTTTTATGCCCCTCAGTTGAAAAACTTTACCAGTAAAAAGGTTTGGTTTTGTTTTTTGAACTTTAAAGGACTTAAATACATTTTTAAATGAGTAGATTTTATGGATTTTGCAGTGAATTTTTACATTTCATAAAACAAGCATTTCTCAGAATGCTGAAGGTCAAGAACTAATAATCTTTACAACACTCACAGAAGGAGAACAAGCATATAAATATACAACTACTCATTCTATACCACATGACAATTACTGTGTTAATTGTATACACTGTATCTGTAACACAGACATGTTTTACTGAATAAAATTGCAAATAACAGTCACATAATTTCTTGATGGTTTTTATTTTATATCAAACTAATTGCATGTTTAATTTTTCTGTTGGGAAACATACATTTGACATTTAGAAATCTCATACTGTCTTAATTTCTCAGGGTGTGTGTGTTCAAACTGGAATCTTTTAAATAAAGTAGAAATAAAGACTACTTAGGAGTATTTAATTGTCTTAAAATCCTCATAAGTAAAATTGTAAAACCCTTCTTTCTTGGTATTTTTTGTTCATATTTTCCTCCTCTTTTCATAACTGAGTTTCATGCCTCCACGTCAACATTCTGGCACATGTCTAATTATAAGGAAGACTACAGTAACTTCTTTGCTTCATATTTAGAAACTATTTTTAGATGCTGGCTTTCACATGCATGTCTTTCTTTTTCTAAGTGGTTCTTTCACCCAAAATCAGAGATAAAATTTCAAGCTAATGTTACCTAGCTAAAAATACAGGAGAATGAAGTACTTTATATTTACATCATATAAATTATCAGGAAACAAGTTACTGGTTGGAAAATAACCAGGATCCAAGTTAAGAAACCAGGAGATAAAACATTTCAGAGTTTCCAAGTATATGTTATATTTGGATATACAAACAATTTTCTTTGAGGAATGCAAGTTAAGTTCTAGACCAAAATATACAAGTGAAATTTTGAAATTGAAAGTCTCTCACAACAAAAACAAATTTCATATTTCTGAATTCACAAATTCATTTCTGGATATTGGATATTAATTGCTTGTCTCGTTTCGAAGTATTTTGCCTTATTGAAGGTTTAAATTATTCTCTAAAATGGCTGAAGAGTACTCCTGGTAGTGTTGCAGGGTCAGCAATCAATCAAAACAGATTATGTGCATAGGCACTGGCACAAAGGGAAGATAGAGTTTTCTGCATGAGACTAAACATATTTTTAATCCAATTAAATTTCTCCATAACACAACAGGTAGATTCTTTTTTAGTTTATAGCTGAATTTCTAAGTTATTACTTTGTATCTTCTAGTTCAATTTATAGTTCATCTGAGTTGATCAATAACTTAAAGAAATAAAACTGGGGCAAGAAAATTGTCTAAATTTGGTCATTTCAATTTAATTTACTGAATACTATTTCCAATAGCAATTGAGTTCAACTGCATCACTATCAATGAACTTTAAAAAAGTTATCCAAGTTCAATATCCAATCTAGGCCTCGAACTAGAACATAAATTAAATTAATGATATTTTTTTCTCATTGCATTAGTATGATTTAAGTAGGACCTAAAATATTTCTTACAGCAGATAACTCCAGTTCATCTTCTCAATGAGCAAACAGAACCAAGTTCTTTCATCAACCTACAGCAAGTGACACATTTATGGTCATCATACATTATTCGACTTGCATTTCTTTGTTCAAATATTAAATCATTCCCTATTATCTAGCATAAAATAGATGTTGACTTTATTTTGACTGCAGGGTGGAAAATTAATATAAAAGCAAGTTATCAATTCTCTTGACATGTGTCTCACTTCCAAAAGAAAACAGAATAATTGTCAAAACACATATTTCAAACTTGTTTTTATCAATTTCTGAAAGCACTATCTCCTGAATTTAAGGCAATTATTTCAATAACCATTTGTCAGCTCCCTTTTTCTATAGCAAGTACAGCAGTATTTGCTGGACCTGAACACTATCCTGCATGCTTCCAGCATATGTTTCTCTGACCCCATTCTGTACTGCCAAGGGCCTTCAATGGATGCCCAGTAGGGTAGGGAAATTGAAAAGACAAGCATAAAGTTGATTGAAGCATACATGTGCTCCAAAGAGATTAAACTCAAAAAGTAATTTTCCCTAGAAAAGTGGTCCTATCATTTTGTCTCCTACTTATTTTTGGCTTAATTTGATCAAAGATCTAAGAGAAAGGGGTAACTGCAACCTAATGCATGGCATTACATAATGTCGAAATGAAAAGGAATAAAATGTCCTCTTTCCTATAAGAAAAAAAGATCACGAATAAGCCAGAAACATAATTGGCATAATACAGCAAAGACATATTTACTAAAATAGGCTACTGGGTATTCCAGACATTCTTTAGTTAAAATAACAGTGCACCTCTAATCCCAGCTACTCAGGAGGCTGAGGTGGGAGGATCACTTGAGCCCAGGAGTTTGAGGCCAGCCTGAGCAACATAGTGAGATTACATCTCTTAAAAAAAAAAAAGAAATAAAGTTTATTTAACAATACATGACATCTTATTTATCCTAATAGAACTGCCTTAAATGAAACACACACACACACACACACATACACACACCCGTTTGTAATAGTCCTTAGGGGTAACATTTTTATTCATCATGGGAAAAATATGTTATGACTGATTGTATTCAGTTGTTCACTCTTGCTACATTCTGCACAGTTCTATAAATACAAAGTATATATTTTTTTAGCCAACATATATTTTCTAAATGTGTAGGAGTTTGCCTGACTCAGCTAGAAGGAAAATGTTGGATATAGAACTACTTTTTCAAACAGGAAATTTCTTTGCTATCAGATTTCCTCTGGTGGCCCCTCTCCATTCATAAGGCCCTCTTATAAGCCCCTGAATCAGGACTACTGAAACATGTAACACGTCCAGAACCAAGCTACTAAGAATTTTTTTTTTTTTTAAGTAGAGATGGGGTTTCACCAAGTTGGCCAAGCTAGCCTCAAGCAATCCTCCCACCTCAGCTTCCCAAAGTGCTGGGATTACAGGTGTGAATGAAACATCAAGATACTTGTGTACTTGACTTGAATTTGTTCTATCTTCCCTGTGTCCAGAGTTCAGATTCTTTTCTAGGACCTTCTTTTTTCTCCTCCTTTCCAAGCCCAAGATTACCCCTACCAATTCCAGGAAAACCCCAACTAATCCTCCTCAGTGCTACCTGACAAATTTTCATAGCAGCTAAAAATCTCTTGTGCAATTTTGGGAAAGCTTGGGAAAAAATGGGTTTCTTATCTTAATAGGGTCTAGGAACCATGGAAGAGCAGGGCCTCCAAGAATTACCTGAATGATAGACTTGAAAAAGTTTAGAGGACTTCCCTAGCCAAGAATATTCTCATCCAATCCCAGAGGCCAGCCAACCAGTTATACTTCTTGACAGGAAGAGAAAACTGTATAATGAAGAAAGTGTAACACTAAAGTCAGTTCTGGCTGGCTCTGAATTTCTGCTGCTTTTCTTCCTAGCTATGTAACTTTGGACAAGTTACTACATTTTTAAACCAGTTTCTTTTTCAAAAACTGGAGGTTATCATCTCTAATTTGTAAATGTGGTGTAAAGATAGGCAATGTATATAAACAGTAATGAATATACACTACTCAGTCAATTGAAGCTATTATTATTACTGTTATTGCATTCTAACACCTTAGTGAGAATCAGTTTTCTATTCTTGCTTCCTGGATGAATTTAGGGCAACATAAGATCTCTTGGCATACAGTGGTGGGAACAAAATAAATGATGAAAACGAAGAAAGTGGGAGAAAAAGTATACATAGAGATGTGCCAAAGACTACAAAGTCTGCTACACTAGTCTTAAAATCAAAAGTAGGAATAAAACATTTAGTAAGTTTCTAATATAAGAAAGACAGGTATGTTTCTAGGGAATGTTAATATTAAAATATATAAATGAATTAATATTATCATAATCATCTAAGGTAGAAAATATCTGCATCTTAGAGATTTAAAAGAAAAATTTAAATCTCAGAAAATGCAATTAACCTCACATGTTCAAACAGCTGCTAAAAGTCCACGCCTGTCTGATTGTAAAACTCATTTTTTTTTTCTGCTCTGTCATGTTACCTCCCAGTTGGAGATCAAGTACTGGCTGTGCTTGAACTTGAACTTATTTATGATGAGTTTTTCTTAACTTTAAAAGGTCTATAATACTTGCTTACTCCAGTGAGGTGATATAAGAATAAAATGAAGTATAGTACCTGAAAGAACAAGTTAGGCCTGTAGAATAATGATATTAACTTAATACCATTACCATAAAAATAAAGTTGCCAATTTCTTAAACCCCATAAAGTCCCCTGATCTTCTGTTTTATACTGTGACAGCATCCCTTGTATGCCATTCCATCTCAGCTTGTTCATTCAGCAAAGATTTTAACCACCTACTATAATTCTAAGGAATTGCCTCAGTGCTATAGGCCTACCTTCGGAGAATTCAAACCCACTAATAGAAGGCAAAATAGAATTATAAATTACAGCCCAAAATGTTAAGAGACATGAGGTAGGCTTTGTGGGAATACAGCAAAGGTTTTATCTTTGCCTAAAGAAAATGCAGAAATCTCCCACATGTGAACGATCATTGAAAGATTATTTGTCACATGAATAAGAAAAGGCATTTCGGAGTTAAAACTGGGAAATCCCTTTTAAAGTGCCATTTTAACTCTGACAAGGAACTCAGTGATACTTTCCCTGGTGATTAGTTGAGAAAGGTAATTATTTTTGGAAAGGCCTGAAAACTGGAATCCATGTATTTTGTGTATCGACAGAAATTTAGTATAAAAGTGATAACGAGGCCGGGCACAGTGGTGCCTACAATCCCAGCACTTTGGGAGGCCGACGCGGGCAGATCATGAGGTCAAGAGATCAAGACCATCCTGGCCAACAAGTTGAAACTTCATCTCTACTAAAAATTAGCTGGGTGTGGTGGCACACGCCTGTAGTCCCAGCTACTTGGGGGGCTCTGAGCCAGGAGAATCACTTGAACCCAGGAGGCAGAGGTTGCAGTGAGCTGAGATCATGCGACTAAGATTCTGTCTCAAAAAAAAAAAACCGAAGTGATAATGAGAATATCTCTTGAATTATGTCTTGAATTATGGTAATGAATGCCTGTGTTAGATTAGTGGTAAAGGCAGAATTTCTGAAATAATCCCTCAGAAGTGTCCCAATCTAATCCCTGGAAACTGGGCACAAGTTTGCTTTAGGATAGAGTATCTGGGTGGACTCAATGTAATCACATTAGCCTTAGAAGCAGAGAACTTCAGCTGGTGATGGAAGACAAAGCCTAAGAGATCTGAAACATGAGACAGATTCAATGCCAGGTGAAGAGGAAAGTGGGTAGCCTTTAAGAACAAGGAGAAGCTACCAGACAACAGTTGGCAAGGAAACAGGAACCTGAGACCTGCCGCCACACGGAACTAGGCTCTGCCCACAAACTGAATGAGCTTGGAGGCACACTCTTCCCCAAGCCTGTACATGGAAACACAGCCAGCTTAACATCTTGATTTTGGCCTCGAGACTCTGAGCAGAGAACCTAATCAACCCCACCCAGGCTTCCCACCTACAGAAATGGAGATAATAACTGCTGTTTTAAGTCACCAAATTTGTGGTAATTTTTTATGGAGCAATAGAAAACTAATATACGTAGCATCTTTAAAAGCCTATGAAAAGTAAGGATTAAACACAATTAATTTCATATACTTTCAGTATTTGGAATGGTCATTAGAGTATTTGAATAAGTAAAAGTAATGGGTCCCTCCTTTACTGGGAGGGTGAAGTGGCAAGGGTGCATACTCTGTCCCTTAGTGATAATCAGTAAAGGTGTTAGCCCCACGAAAGTAGTTGTTTTAACCTCAGTAAAATAGGGCAAAGTTTTTGATATACCCTTTAATTTTAGTTCTCAGTCTCTGAAATTCAGCCAATAGGGCCTTTCCTTTTTTAAGCCAAATGCATGTGATTTAGAGTTTGGGAGCCCAAGACTCTGGTCTAAAATTGACCACTTTTCTCTATTTGCTGTATGGAAAATAGAAGGTTAAAGTAGGTAGAGACTAGCAGCAGCAGCAGCAGCAGCAGTAGTGTTTGTGGCTGAATTTTGTTTTGCATTAGAAATCATCAAGTTACAATAGCTTGGCATGTAGAGTCACCAGTTTCAATATAGGAATAAACTGTGTTCAGATTCATCTTTTGAAGGAAGCCAAAAGCTTTCTAAAAAAAGAAAATAAGCAAAGCACAGAGATGACCAAAAGACAATACTTTTCCTGAAATTGTGAGAAATTGGAATGGAAGTTTGGTAAGAGGTTAAGAAACAAGGTCAGATCATATAAGGCCTGAAACGGAAGGGGACTAGCAGCACCTGATTTTGTTTAAATGGAGCATTCTGTTTGTAGTAGGGCAAAAAGATTGCAAAGGAACAAAAATAGATGCAAGATAAATAGGAAGCCAATCACAGTGATCCTGAGGAAGGATAATATTGACTTAGCTTAGGGTGTTTGCAGTGGTCATAAGTGGTCACACTCCAGATATATACTGTGGTTAGAGTTGGGAGTATATGCTCAAGATTAGCTTCGCCATTCTTTCCTCACCAGCCATGGAGAGTATATTGCGAGGAAGATGGACTGAGGAGATGCTACCAGCCTCAGGAGTCATGGCTGTTTTCTGTACAAGAAATAATATGAGATTTAATCTCCCTCTTTTTAAACCTTCCTGAATTTTTCTTCACCTTTACTAAGTAAATAGCTATCATGCAGTGTCACCTCCCTCCTTTCTGTGAGTCACTTAATGAAGACTTGCCTGTACACCTCATTGGCAATTTGTTTTTCAGTGACAAGGTGACAGTTTTGGTTCATTTAACAAACAACCAATTTCTAACCATTGAGAAACCATCTGGGAATGCTGTTCTCTTGAGATAAGAATGTTGTTTTCTAATTGATCTCTTTTATAGAAACTGTGTTTCTTCTTTCGACACAATGCTCACGACTGTTTTGTGGCAAGAGGAATTCTGAACGTTGACGTCTGTGATGCTCACTTTAAATGCCTGTGGCATTAGTGCAATCTAATGAAAAGCAACTGTCTGGCATTCCCAATGGCCACTGAATTCATTAGCTTTTAAGACAATCCACAGGGAAACACTTAAACATGTATAAAAGCCACTATGCAAAATACAGCTTTGATTATTAAGACCTCTAAGCCATGAAGCACTATTCTATATGTCGGTTTTGTTTAGATAAGACGCTTATTGAACATAATTTCAAGACTATTTTAGGCTCAATATTTGCATTTCAGCTTCACATAAAAATGTTATATAATGCATTAATGCATTTTATAATGCATTAAAGAGATTGATACCAATTCATGCCTACTGGTTAAAGAGTGGGGTTTATACTTTCTTGATCCAGTTTTCTTTTGTTTTGTTTGAGACAGAGTCTTGCTCTCTTGTTCAGGCTAGAGTGCACTGGTGCGATCTCAGCTCACTGCAACAACTGCCTCCCAGGTTCAAGCAATTCTCTTGCCTCAGCCTCCTGAGTAGCTGGGATTACAGGCACCCACCACCACGCCTGGCTAATTTTTTTTGTATTTTTAGTAGAGACGGGGTTTTGCCATGTTGACAATTTTGGTAGCTCCTGACCGCCAGTGATTCACCTGCCTCAGCCTCCCTAAGTGCTGGGATTACAAGTGTGAGCCACTGTGCCTGACCTCAGTTATTTGTTTATTCACATTGTTTTTAAGAGACAAGAGTCTTGCTCAGTCACCTGGCCTGGAGTGCAGTGGTGTGACCATAGCTCACTGCAACTTTGAACTCCTTGGCTCAAATGATCCTCCACTTCAGCCTACCCAGTATTTTGTACTACAGGTATATTCCACAGCACCCAGCTAAATTTTTTTTTTATTTTTTGTAGAGACGGGTCGGGGGGGGGTCTCACTTTGTTGTCTGGGCTGGTCTCAAACTCCTAGCTTCAGGTGATCCTCCTGTCTTGGCTTCCCCAAGTGCTAGGATTACAGGCATGAGCCACTGCACTTGGCACATTTTTTTTAAGTGCTAAATACCCACCATCTGCATGGAATTAAGTCAGGGAAATGAGAGGTGAATATAAAGACAATAATTTAATACGAAAACGTTGCAAAAGAACACTGTCTGAAATCAGAAGATCTCCCTTCTGTTACCATCACTGCTCTCCAATTTAAGCCCTGAAGTTACTTCAGCTTTCTTAGCCTCATAAGTGGATGAAGAGGTGGAAGTGAAGTAAGAGTTAGGGAATAGAAATCACAAACATGAACCCTGTGTGCCTCACAGCTTTACCTCTGAACCCAATAGAGACCACATAAAGCAAAGATGGTTACAATTTCCCTTGGAAACTTGCCTGAAACCTTCATTGTCTTGATTGATCAGACTCCTCTCTGGATTCTCCTTCCTCACCTGTGAGGTGAATCTTGGCTCCCAACGGACTTCAGAACCAGGAGCCTCCAAGACAAAGGATCCTCTCACCCCTAGTTCTCATTCTCTCTCTCTCTCTCATACACACACAAACACACACACATTCACACTCTGGAGTCACTGGCTTAGAAGTTCTGTTACTGGGATACTCAACCTTAACCACTGTTCTTCAAGTTTCACCATTCAATCATACTTGCCTTCTAACAAACCAAGCTCTACGTTGAACTGATACCAAGGAGTTTTGGTAACAATCCACATTATTTCTCAAATAGCCAAAGCAATAGATACACCCAAACACAATATACATATATGTGTGTATATGTAAATTGAGCCTATATATGCAAATTGAGTCCTAAGAACCTGGCTATAGAAATATGCAAATTAAATTTTAGTTTAAGCAAATTCAGCAATAAACATCTTTAGAAATGAACATCAATACAAATTATTTTAGGTTTTATACTTGCTTATTTCCGTCAAAAATTTGTTTAAATATTTTACTTTTCAATCTTTTTGTCCAATAGAAAGATCTATAAGAACATAAAAGAATATAAAATATAAAGAATATAAAAGCAGATAATAAACTGGAAACTTCAATTACTTTTTTCTTTTTGTGGAATTTAAAAATATTCACTGTATAACATTATAGAATCATTGGGTTTGGTTGGATTACTAGGTATCACACCATACAGTGTTACACCAAAGTTCTGGGAAACATTTCAACTCTTAAATGCATTGAATGCCTCCAGTGGTATGTCTTTCACTTCATTAAGACATCTGTTGCAAGTTGCATGTTCCTGTCATAAAGCCTCACCGCTTGTGAAACACGTTTTTTGTAGATATTATAGAGATCCTTATTTTAAAAAATCAAATCCAGCATTCTAACTTTCCAAATGAGAAACGTAAGCACTTTGGATAAGTAATGTCAAGTTACAACTTATCCAAAGCCACAGAATGGCAGATTATGCTTAAGTGGCAGATTATGAATCTGCTACCCACTGCTTTAATATGAGAAAATTAGCCGTAATGGATACATTGACAGATAATTGCAACTAACAAATACAAATAAATAAAATATTCATTTATTAAAAGGAAGAAATGCAAATTACTAGTGAAACACTAGTTCCTCTATAAGGCTGACAAGTATCATCAATAATATGCATACAGTGTTGGCAAGGTTGTGGGGAAAGTAAACAACATCATTAGCTATTATTGTTAGATGTCTGATATCTTTTTGGAAGGCAAAAAAATAAATGACTTATTTATTAAAAAATAATTAAAATTGCTTATATCCTTTTGATATGGTTTGGCTGCATCCTTACCCAAATCTCATCTTGATTTGTAGCTCCCACAATTCCCAAGTGTTGTGGGAAGAACCCAGTTGAAGGTGATTGAATTATGGGGGCGGGTCTTTCCTGCACTCTTCTCATGATAGTGAATGAGTCTCACAAGATCTGATGGTGTTAAAAATAGGAGTTTCCCTTCACAAGCTCTCTTTGCCTGTCGCCATCCACGAAAGATGTGACTTGTTCCTCTCCTTGCCTTCCGCCATATTGTGAGGCCTCCCCAGCCACTGGAACTATAAGTCCAATAAACCTCTTTCTTTTGTAAACTGCCCAGTCTTGGGAATGTCTTTATCAGCAGCATAAAAATGAGCTAATATACCTTTTAACTAGCAATTTCACTTCTAAGAATGAATCTTAAATAAGAATGATATATATGTGCCCAAATTAGGATTTTATTGGCATCATTGTTTGAAGACAGAAACAAATGCTAGAAACATGTATATGTCCATCAATAGAGATCAGCTCACATAAATTATGGAGTAGCCATAAAAGAGAATATTCTGTAGCTATTATGAAGGTCAATGTAGATATACTAGCTTATTAGGTTTTAGGTAGTTAAAAAAAAAAAGCACTTTATTTTTCATGGTAGTGACAGAAGTAGACTATTTTCCAAGTTGCCCTGGCAGGCAGGTATGGTTATGTATAGAGCCCAGTGGAATGTGGACAGAAACGGTGTGTGGCCATCTGAGCTTACCCCCAAAAAACTTCTCAAATTCCACTTCTGTGTTCTTTCCCCCTGTTTAATGAAAAGAAACATAGCTAGCTTGGATGCTGTTATGTTCAAGATGCAAAGCTTCTAAAGAAAGAGCCCAGGCCCAGAGCCTTGAATATCCACTTGGAGAAAAGCCTGCTGCTGATCACATGAGCAAAGAATAAGCTTTTAATGAGCTAAGCCCTGTGATTTTGAGGTTTATCTGTTGCAACAGCTAGCATTACCCTAACTAATATAGTATACTCCTTTAAGGAATATCCAACATATTTTTTCCATATATTATATTCCATATACTCAATATATATGGAATTATATATATGATATATATTATATATCCAATTATATTCAACATATTCCATATATTAAGAGGTAAAATTATAGAGCATCACAAGTTGTATGTTCACATTTGCTCACAAAGTATACATAATTTTCTTACATATAAATTACTTATTGAGAGTTTAACATTGGATAAAATTGGCTTTGGCTTTATGTTCCTGACTTTATAGTGCACTTTCTCATCACAGGAAAGAGCCCATGGCTTTTGGGTCACTTTCAACTCATGAGAACAGTCTTTTCTTTTAATAATTATGATTCATTTTCAGATGCTAAAAAAATCAATCCCATTCTAAATCCTCCAAATTATGTCTACTGCAACATTTTGCCATCCCCCAGCCCAGGCATGGGTGATGGCTTGGAGACATGCAATGGAGATGGAAGGGTGGGTCTCTTTTCATTTTCAGATACTAAAAAAAGTCAACCCCATTCTAAGTCCTCCAAATCACATCTGCTGCAACATTTCCCCATCCCCCACCCCAGGTGTGGGTGATGGCTTAGAGACATACAATGGGGCTTAGAAGGGTAAGTCTCTTTTCTGCTTCTACTTTGCTCTATCAGATCTCCTCCTCTTCCACTCTCACTCTGATGCTTTAGGGTCTCCTCCACTGTCAGAGGTGGGATTGGAAGAAAAGAGGCTAAAATCTCATGTAGTTGATGCAATCTATCCATACCAACTGTCAGTATAGCAGGTAGCCAAGTGCTAAAAGTAATCTGGGATGAATTGGGGTTCTTCTAAGTGAACCCTCCCATTACATCATCCCTGATGTGAGCCTTGCTTCCTCCAGTTGCCTCTTGTGAAACACTCTCACTTGCTGCCCCACTGATGTGCCCCCAAACATTCCATTATTAGAGTCCTCTTATCACCATGCCCAGCTGATTTTGGGGGAAAAGTTCACTGATACACTTCAAGCCAAGTTACATTCTATAGGGTCCCCTGTAGTGTCATACATCTTCCCACATCAAGTGGCAGTAGTGTGGGCTTGTTTTACAGCTTCTCTCTCTCCTTAATCTGCCTTTGGGATGCTCCAGGCAGGAATCAGGCTCTTGGGTCTGTGTGTGTCCTTCCTGTATTCAGGGGATAAATGGTGATTTGCCATATAAACTTTCTTTTCAAACTTAAGCCTGGTCCCATGGCAGAACCAGGTCCTACCTAGGAAACATCCAGGAGGGGAGTGAGATACTGATCTCCCCTTCTTGCAGACTCCCCCCAATAAGTATGAGAGGTCTTCTCAAAATAACACATGGGTAGGCTTGGGTAGAGAGGCCTTTCCCCTTCTCACAGGAGGAGGGCAAAGAAAAGATGCATCATTCTTCATTAGGCCTAAATCACTCCACTCTGTATCGTACAGACTATCTCCCATCATCTGTCAAAGTTAAGTCTCCTCTTACATACCCTGAAGGTGAGGGTTTGCATTTGATAGTTGATGGACTAGTTCTGCTAATTTTAATAAACCAGCAGAGACAATATTGTAGCATATGTCTTTAGAAGCTAAATACTTCATTTTCAGTTTAAAATCTTTATTAAAAATTCAAAAAATGTAGGAAAAACAATTCAACATCGAAATGTGTGTATGTGTGCCCATGCATGCATAGGTGTATAGAAAATAAAATGCTTTGGGGCGTGGAGAGTGGGATGAATGATACTTATATTTAATCATAAATACTTTTATTCTGCTTAATTCTTTAATGATATGCAGATGTTAATTTTTCTATTTAAAACTCTTTTTTAAAAAATAAAGGAAATTAGAATTTCACTGAACTACTTTTTACTCTGTTATGAAGAATGTTTTTGGACATTTACATACAAAGAAATTCAACATTTGGAAAATCATTTCTGTATCCAAGACTTTACTTAATGGCAGATTTTTTTTTCCTCCTAGCTAAGTATGAAACTGTGATAGTGACTTCAAAGTACTAAAACTATCCTATAAAATTGTGGAAAACATCAGAAGAGGCCCTTGAGATTTTGTCCTCCAGAAAATACGACAACTACATTCTCTACCCCTACAAAATCACTGCACACAGTTTCTAAAGGTAATTGTTTATTGTTTTCATTCCCTTCTACCACTGATGCCAGGACACAGAATAATAGAATAAGTGGCACTAACAATTGTCAAAAAAGTAACTGCAATTTCTGTATCTGGTGCCAACAAAGAACTCAAACTACACCTTAAGCTGTCATCATTTTTCAACAAGCCATTTAACTGACATTGCCAGCTCAAAAATACCCTGGATTTGACTCAGAAATTTGGAACATAGTATAATTTTCAAGAATGATATAAGACTTTTCCATCACCTCCACTAACAGGATAAAATATTTTCTGTTTCTTATATTACTGTATTATAATTTAGCCTAAAACCAAAATATTATATAATTCAAACCATACTATTTGATGAGAATATGCAGAAATATAAACATATCAACTATAATTGAATCTATATATGTATGATACAGAGCTTCATGGCAGAACTTTCACTTCTCAGTATTGGAGAATATAATTAATGGCCAGCAGCCCCTCAGCAGCCTCAAAAATAATTACAAAGATTTATAAATAAGGATAGTCTGTGATAAGTTACTTGCACAAGACCCCACAGTTCACCCTCTTGCAAAGAACCAATGGCATTTCCCAGGATGTGTGTGACTTCTCATACTCATTTCTCCAAACTCCAAATTTCTACTGTCATTTTAGATAGTACTGTAGAGCTTATCTCTGAGGTATATATGACTGCACACTGCTCCCTAGTGATGCCATGGTAGCTTTACTAATGTGCAAGCACTTGAAGCTCATATCCTTCTAGTTTTTATTTTGCCATCTCAGATCTTTGCACAGTACAAGGTATAATCAAGATCTCAGTTCGCATCATGGGCTTGTAACCAGTACAGTCTCACTGCGCAGATGGGAATTATGCTTAGTTTAAAGCTCTGACTCTGCCATCAAGAAATGCTTAGTAATATTTGAACTAAGTAATGCACATTTTTATTTTGTACTGGCCCCATAAATTATGTAGCCAGGCCTGGACCCAATGCAAATATCTGTGTATATATACATTTGTGTTTTTATAAAAATAACGCTGATATAAATTCTGAGGCTTTTAGTGATTACTATCTGTTTGAACTAATATGGCTGAAGAAACTACTACGTCGTTACCAGTTGTCCCTGAAGAACCATGAAAAATGAAAATACTCTCCTCTCTTCTATCAATGCTATCAATTTTTCTGGATCAAAAAATAACGTATTAATCTGCTAACAGATTATAATCCAATTTCAGGCAGTTTGATTTTCCAGTTTACCATAGTGGATATGCATGCAATTGTATTGGATGATATGAGTCTTCTTTTACTATATGTGATAAACTTTACAGAGGTCTGAGAAAATTAAATGTCTTAGTCATTAAAACTAACAGAATTTTCTTGGTTCAAACTTCTTGGTTTATTAGAGAAAATTATCTTGATCACAAACATTGGGCTCAGACATTTCTCATAATCTTCGGAAATTTATAAATGCCAAAAGTAGTATCATAGCATTTAAAGCTTATGAAAATGAACTATGCCTACCTAAGACATAACTTTTAACACTCTCTACACAGTTCTTACACAGTTCTATACAGTTTTTAAATAGTTTACACATAATTTTACAGTTTCCAGTAATGGCAATAAGGTATATTTTACTAATTTTATAGAGTATAGAGGAAGAAGTGATGAGAAATTTCCATGTGATTAAGGAATTCTATGTATTAATCAGAATGTTCTATTTGTAACTGAAGTAAGATTCAAATCAACAATTCTGAAAGTTAGATTAAGTTGATAAAAAGGCATTATCCTACTGTTGGGTACTACTCAGCAGTTTGATCTCTTTGGTCTGGAACGCAGCCTGGGAATAAGAATATTTTATTTCACTTTTATTTTATTACTATTTTTGTTTGTTTTGAGACGGAAGTCGAGCTCTGTCACCCAGCTAGGGTGCAGTAGCGCAATCTTGGCTCACTGCAACCTTTGCTCCCGGGTTCAAATGAGTCTCCTGCCTTAGCCTCCCGAGTAGCTGGAATTACAGGTGTGCACCACCACACCTAGCTGATTTTTGTATTTTTAGTAGAGACAGGGTTTCACCACGTTGGCCAGGCTGGTCTCACACTCCTGACCTCACGTGATCCACCAGTCTCGGCCTCCCGAAGTGCTGGGATTACAGCCATTCGTCGCTGCGCCCAGACGAATCAGGATATTTTAAAACCTCATCTGTATAACTATGGCTAGGAAATTTGCTTTTAGTCCTACGATGAATAAAATAGTAAGTGACGCTACTGTACATCAGCTAATGGCAGAACTGCTACAACCAGAACTGCAAGCACCGTACAGATGTCTCTGAAATTAATAAATGCTCAACAGTCACACATATTTCTGGAATATACTAAACTATACCTAAAACTAATAACACCTTTGCAAATGTATTTTAATACTTAAAATATTTAATTACTAACTTAATCTGTGGATAAAGTTTATAAATATTTTAATGTTCTTTTTTAACACATTTAGTTGCCCATATGAACTTAAGCTAAAATTATGACAGTATTTGTTCTAAGCAGATAAAGGAAATTTTGAAAAACTACAACTTGCTTTGTTGTTATCCTTCACCAGAAGGTTATTTTGTACTGATTTTAAGCAAAGATAAGAGAAACTGGTTATTGCCGTATTCAGCCTAATTCCTTTGAAAAAATACCCAGGAACAGAAGCTCATATTTCATTTGTCCCAAATGGCCTTCCGGTTGCTTAAAATACCCTTATTATTCTTGGGCTGATATAAGAACAGGTTCATTTTTCTCATATTACTCTGAGACTAATTTTGGCAGTACGAAGACCTACTCATTGAAATCTATAAATAAAATAGAATAGGAAATGTATAATAGTCTTAATTTGAATAATATTGCTTTCAAATAAATAACGATGAAATTCAGTTCTATAGAATTTGAAATATCAGCTTTCATAAATTTTGCCAAACATCTTGTATCTGAAAAATCTCAAGTATTTTAGGGAACTTACTGTTTTACTAACACTGAATGTTCTTACAGAATTGAACATTCTCATGTCTTTACACCCCTATCTAGATTAAAATTTGCTCTGGCAAGTTTGTACTACATTGAAGACGTAAGTCTGCATTTTTCTCTTTGAAAAAGCCAGGCATATTTATAGCTCTCTTCAGTGGAAAGATAGAAACAGTGACAACACTTAAGTTGTAAAAAAAGAAGGAAGGGAGAGACATGGAGAAAGGGAGGGAAAAAAAAGTAAAGAAGATTGTCAATAGAAATAAAATTTAGTTTCTCAAGACAGCCAAAACAGTAAACAAATGAATAACCAGTGTCTGACAGAAATGTGAAAGTTCCAGGAACATGGCAAATAAAATCTTGGACACAGACGTGTGCAGTGGAACATTCAGGACCCTACAGTTTGAAGTACACCATGTACTCCAAGACTTTGGAGATCAGGACACTGTTTGTGTCCAACACTTCATAGACATTGGCAGAAAACCCCCAAAAATGTTTTCCTGCACCTGGTGAGTAACTAACTATATCTGTAATGAAAGGGTTTGTATGCTCTGTAATGTGTTAACAGGATAAAAGAACATGTATTTATGAAAATGTGCAGGAAAGATGGAATAATGCAGCCTCTTTATTTTTTTTGTAACTGACCTAATCTTCTTCCCCCTGGGATGGGTGGATGGAATTGAAGTTTGCTTAACAAGATTTTGCAGTCCTCTCCAGTTAAAACTGTTTCTTCCAGACTCTTTTATGTAAAGCCCCAATGGTTTAAACTGTCTTTTGTTTTCCTTGTCATTTCTAAGGAGGCTATGGGATGCTTAGGTAATCTCATGGTGCCAAGAAAGAGTCTCATTTCTGCTCTACAAAGGATTCTAAATGGCATGCTTCCTCAAATTTTAATCATTTTCTTATAGCACAGGGGTAAAGAACATTCATTGTCGATCAAAGGCATCATAAGTGGAATATTTCTATTAATTTCTATGTAGAGAGACAAAAATGTCACCTGGGCTTTATCACAACTCCCTACAGCTCTTGAGTGCCATTCACATAATGGTTGGCTTCAATTCAATTCATTCTATGAGTTTAAGATGAGTAGCAGCAATCAGCATAGCCCTGAAGATGTTTGTATTTCTGCCATATTGGATTGGGTGCCTAAAGTTAAATTTTTCTTTGTATACCAAAGGCAAATCCCACAATCTCACGGTTGTCACTGTGAAAAATAAGATGCAGTTCTCCAGAATAGATCTTTTCAACGTTTTTGAAAACGAGTCTGTTCCCGTATCAAGTCACATGGTTACTAACAAAAGATATACAATGCAGATTCTAATAAATCAGAAAGTCATCACAGCCAGAAAAAGCTTTATCTCAAACTGATTCAAAAGCATAGGATTGATAGATAAGAGATAGGAAGTTTTGACAAACTGACAACTTGATGTTCAGTTACAGAGAATTTCTAAATTCCCATAACCTCAAAATGACAATCTTTCATAGGAAGTTTTCACTTAAAGAAATTACTTAGTAAGAATGAACTGGCAAAGATGAAGAACAGAAATGACATGTAATAGGCCTGTTAACATAACCCTTGGGTCAGATTAAGATGTAATGCTACAAATAATGCCTTTAAAAATGTATTTTACTAACAGGTTTGTTCTCTTAAGGAAAGAGGGGCTGATGATATATTTCGCTGAGATTATAAAGATGTTCATTGACTGGTTGAACAAACAAAACTACTATTAATTTAAGCTCTCCTGCTTAAGAAACCAAGATTTTTATATGGCTTAGGTGACAACTTCTGAAAGAAACTGACGTTCTTATTAATATTATAGCAAGAAATTAAGAGACTTCTGAAATGACACTGAAATCAAAGAGTTTGAAAATACATTTTATAAAAAAGCATCAGGTACATGAAATTTGTGTCCTATTAAATTCATATAATATTAATATGAAATTAAAATAATCAATTTTAGATGTCTATATTTATAAAAATTATATGAGTTTATTGTGGCAGCAGTTATATAAAACAATGAAAATCTATTTTTTATAGTAAAGAATAACAGTGTTATGCCAGTTGTGTCTCTGTGGCTTTTACTCAAGAAAGATGATAAATTTAACTTTGTATTAAGTTTGTGTACTGTACTATGCACACAGTTTAACATGACATGTGTTATAAGTCTAAATTATCCCTATTAACAATGTCTTTTTTCTCCAATTAGGTATTTTTTATTTTTTTCTTCTGTTCTCTCAATCTGCGTGTGCACACATATATGTATTTTCCTTTTGAGTAGACATTATATGTAACACATATGTGCACATATAGACACATATATATAGTACTGATTCCTACTATATATTGCTACCTGCGTGTATTTCTGATTTCTAAAACATGTTCTATCCCAGGGTATCATGGATCACAGACAGAACTTGGAGTTGAAATCTTCCTCATTTTCTCTGTTCTAGTTTTGTGCATATAATTATACAAAATGCTTTGGAAAACTATAACATTTGTTGTATGGAAACTTTTTTTTTTTTTTTTTTTTGAGACGGAGTCTCACTCTGTCACCCAGGCTGGACTGCAGTGGCGCGATCTCGGCTCACCGCAAGCTCCGCCTCCCAGGCTCACGCCATTCTCCTGCCTCAGCCTCTCTGAGTAGCTGGGACCACAGGCGCCCGCCACCACGCCCGGCCAATTTTTTGTATTTTTAGTAGAGACGAGGTTTCACCGTGGTCTCAATCTCCCGACCTCGTGATCCGCCCGCCTCGGCCTCCCAAAGTGCTGGGATTACAAGCGTGAGCCACCGCGCCCGGCCAGTATGGAAACTTTTATCATGTTAATTATTTTAAGGACAGTAGAAAAGATGTATTTTTAGACTATTCAAAAAAAACTTGGCCATGTAAAAGCTATGCACTAAGTTCAGTAGAAACATTAGAAGTAAAAAGTACTGTAAATAAAATTAAGAAAATTGATAAATTTTTAATCACAGATTATCCCAAGATGACAAAAAAAGAGAAAAAAGGAATGACCCAGCTGTGTAAAATGGAAAGCATGATTTACAAATACATATAGACTAAAATATATAAATCATAAAGTATTTCAATTAAAAAATTAAGATTTTCATACTATATAAAAATCTCAATAATATACTGAATACAAAAGATACACCTTAAAGACCAGAAACATTGAAAGGAACAGAAAATATGTATTTTAAAACACTAACCAAATGAATGGTGGTATAGTTAAATCGATATATTACAGATTTTAGGGCAAAAAGCATTTTGTAAGGTAAAGAAGATATTCTATAATGATAAAGGTTTAATCTATGAAGAATGTATCACAATTGTAAGTCTGTATGGAATAATTAACAAACTTTTAAAATGGTTAAAGGAAAAATTAATGGAACTATAAGGATAAATATATAAATATGCAATCATAATGGAAGACATGAAAATATCTCAAAAATTGATTAAAAATAATATAAAAACTTGAGAACATGCGTTATTTGGTTTTCTGTTCCTGTGTTAGTTTGCAAAAGATAATGGCCTCCAGCTCAATTCATGCACCTGCAAAGGACACAATCTCTTTTTATGGCTGCATAGTATTCCATAGTGTGTATGTACCACATTTCCTTTTTCTAGTCTATCATTAGTAGACATTTACGTTGATTCCATGTCTTTGCTATTGCAAGTAGTGCTGCAGTGAACATGTGCATGCATGTGTCTTTATAATAGAATGATTTACATTCCTCTGGGTATATACCCAGTAATGAGATTGCTGGATCAAACAGTATTTTGTCTTTAGATCTTTGAGGAACTGCTGCACTGTCTTCCACAATAGCTGAACAAATTTACACCTCCACCAACAGTATATAAGCATTCCTTTTTCTCCACAACCTCTCAGCATCTGTTATTTTTTGATTTTTTTAATAGTAGCCATTCTGACTGGTGTTAGATGGCATCTCATTGTGGTTTTGATTTGCATTTCTCTATCAGTGATGTTGTGCTTTTTTATGTGATTGTTGGCTGCATGTATGTCTTCTCAAAAGTTTCTGTTCATGTCCTTTGCTTTTGGGGCCGTTTCATTTTTTCTTGTAAATTTGTTTAAGTTGCTTATAGATGCTGGATATTAAACCTTTGTAGGATGCATAGATTGCAAAACTTTTCTCCCATTCTATAGGTGGTCTGTTTACTCTGTTGATAGTTTGGCTGTGCAGAAGTGCTTTAATTTAATTAGGTCCCATTTGTCAATTTTTGCTTTTGCTGCAATTTCCTCTGGTGTCTTCATTATGAAATCTTTGCCCATGCCTATGTCCTGAAGGGTATAAACTAGGTTTTCTTCTAAGATTTTTGTAGTTTTTAGTTTTACATTTAAGTATTTAATCCATCTTGAGTTAATTTTTGTATATTGTGGAAGGAATGGGTCCACTTTCAATCTTCTATAGATGACTAGCCAGTTATCCCAGAACCATTTATTGAATAGGGAGTTCTTTCTGCATTGCTTGTTTTGGTCAGGTGTGTCAAAGATCACATAAAAAAACAGTAGATGTTGGCGTGGATGCAGTGAACAGGGAACACTTCTACACTGTTGGTGGGAATGTAAACTAGCACAGCCACTATGGAAAACAGTGTGGAGATTCCTTAAAGAACTAAGAGTAGAACTACCATTTGATCCAGCAATCCCACTACTGGGTATCTACCCAGAGGAAAGTAAGTCATTATTTGAAAAAGACACTCGCACATGGATGTTGACAGCAGCACAATTCACAATTGCGAAATCGTGGAACCAACCCAAATGCCCATCAACCAATGAGTGAATAAAGAAACAGAGAGAGAGAGAGAGAGAGAGAGAGGATACATATATATAGGATATATATAGGATACACACATATAGGATATATATAGGATACACACATATAGGATATATATACGGGATACACACATATAGGATATATATGGGATACACACATATAGGATATATACATGGGATACACACATATAGGATATATACATGGGATACACACATATAGGATATGTATATGGGATACACACATATAGGATATATATGTGGGATACACATATAGGATATATATGTGGGATACACATATATAGGATATATATGTGGGATACACATATATAGGATATATATGTGGGATACATATATATAGGATATATATATATGATGAAATACTACACAGCCATAAAAAGGAATGAATTAACAGCATTTGCAGTGACCTGGATCAGATTGGAGACTATTATTCCAGGTTAGGTAACTCAGGAATGGAAAAATCAAACATCGTATCTTCTCACTGATATGTGGGGGCTAAGCTTTGAGGATGCAAAGGCATAAGAAAGACACAATGGACTTTGGGGATTTAGGGGAAGAGTGGGAGGAGGGCGAGGGATAAAAGACTACAAATATGGTGCGGTGTACACTGTTTGGGTGACAGGCACACCAAAATCTCACAAATCACCACTAAAGACCTTATTCATGTAGCCAAATACCACCTGTACCCCTATAACTTATGGAAAAAATAAAGAATACAATAAAAAGAAAAAAGATTATAGATTTCAAAGTGAAAGATAAAACAATAAGGCTTTTAGAGAAAAAGAATATATTTTTGTCACTGGGATAAACAAAGCTTTCTTGATTTACATAAGACAAAAAGTGATAGTTATAAAGAAAAATGTAGTAAATTAGATAAGATTATAATTAAAATGTTCAAGTTATCAAAAGATACCAGTAAAAGAGTGAAATTGCAACACACAGAGTTGAAGATTTTAACTATATGTGTGTATGCCTATGTACCTGAAAAAGAACTCAAAAATACGTAAAGATTCAAAACATGTAAAGATTTCCTACTAACCAACAGGGAAAAAAAGACAAACTGGTATAAAAAGTATAAAATATTTGAATAGGCACTTCACAAAAGAAAATATCCAAGTGGTACATACACATAAGAAATGCAACTCAATCCAGGTAAATAACAAGAAAATACAAACTAAAATCACAATGAGGTACCCTACACAACCACTGGAATATCTAAAACAAAAGCTAGATACAGTCAAGTGTTGGCTAGCATTTAGGGAAACTATAATTTTCATACATAGCTGGTTGGAGTATAAATTAGTGCCATCCATTTGAAAAACTGCTTAGAAATCTCTACTATAACAATATGCATGTTCTATCATCCAGATACTCTACTCCTAAGTGGGATATATAAAGCAAACTAAAGTGTATTCTCATATGCAAAAGAAAAAGATAAATCTCTCAAATTTAATGTTGAAAGGAAAAAAGAAACAGAACATTGCATACTGCATATTTCATTAATTTAAAAGATTTGCAAAACTATAGAGTGACAATTTGGGATAGTGCTAACTTCTGTAGTCCTAATCTTAGTGCTATTTACGTGACTGTGCTCACTTTATACATTTCATTAACCTTTAAACAAATGACATATGCACCTTTCATGACCTATGTAATTCTTCAACAAAATTTATAGTGAGGAAATAGACAGATAAGTAATTTTAAGTACACTTGCCCTAGAGTCAATGAACACTTGTTCTAATATTGGAAAATGTTCTTATGTAGTATTTGAAAACCAAATACCTTTTCTCCTTGCCAAAATTAGGCTATGACATTTGAGGCAACTCTCAAATCTGTATTTATTTTACTGAACTATTGAGCAGTCTGCCACTTTTTACAGTTTCTAGCAGATAGAAAGTACTCAAAAAAGCATTAGCTACTGAAGTTTTGTTTTACTTTTTTTCCTGTTTTATTTTCATATCTGAGTATGTTGGTGTATAAAATTTTAAAAAATGATTCGTTTATAAAACTCACATGATTAACGATAGATAAATATTCAAGCGAATTGTTTTTGACTTCTAGTGTGTTCACTTCTAAAGTCAAGGGCAAGTGGGTTATACAATTGTGCTGTATGTAGTTTGAACAATAATTTTGTATTTGAAATAATGTAATTGAATTGTCATTCCTCTGATAGAAATAACAAACGTTTATATAGAGAAACTAAAAATTATTCACCTTCATTTTCTTTCTGCTTCATGACAGATTTTCCATTATAGAAAAAGTAGAATAAATCATCTTGCCTAATTTATGCCCTCCTACTTCTTTCAGTGGCAACATACATTAACTTCCCTGTGTTTCTCTTCAAATAAAACAAAGGGTTGTTGATTTTACTGGGAGGGAGTTAGAATTGGGTCACATTTAAGAGTTATAAGGGCATCTCCAAGGTTTTCCTTTTATTAATAAAGAAATATACCATTTTACAAAAGGGATCTCACTTTCCATACTTTTTAGCGTACAAAGATCAACCCTAAACACTAATTATATAAAATTATTTACAATGCTTGAAACCCTGAAGCTTTTCTGCAGCTGTACACCTTACTACCTGACAAACCTCTCTGAATGGAGATATTGAAGAAAACAAAAAACTGATGTCACTTGACTTTGATTATTCTCCCAAGTGCAGAATTCCATGTAAATCCAGCTCTCTTCATCCTAGGAAAATACTCTCTTCACCTTACATCTGGTAATTATTTCCTTTCTCTACACAGAGAAAAACTGGATATTCCCCCTGCATTTTCTTCTAAGCTTCTAAGCAATAGCTGTTGAGCCATACCTTTGCTCTATTACTAAAGGCTCTGCAAAGTATTACTATATTAAGGGAGCAAGAGCAACATGTTGAGGTTATTCGTGCTCTATACTATGACATGAGGACCAAAGGAAGTATGGGTATGTACCCAAATAATTGAGTATTCTTGAGATATTTCCATTTCTTCACCCATAATATTGGCTTAATAATTTAAACCTTGATAGGGTTTTTTGGGAAAGGGAGACTACATGGAATAATTTAGAAAAATATGCTTGCTTTGTATCTGAAACAGTAGGTGAACTTTCAGTGTTAAATTTGTCCTTATTATACAAATTGCTATTATTTTATTATAATTATTGTGATTATAAAACATGCTGATTCATTGGTCATAAAACATTATCCAAATATTTAGCATCTTAAGACAACAAACATTTATTATCTCACAGTCTCTCAGTAGGTTGCAATCAAGCTGTGGACCAGGGCTATAGTCAAATAGGTTGGCTGGAGTTGGAGAATCTGCTTTCAAGCTCACTTGCATGGTTGTCATGCCTCCATTTCTGGCTGGACCCTGACCTGAGGCTTCAGTTCCCTGCCACGTAGAAGATTCCTTAAAGATGTTCACAACATGATGGTTTCTTTTTCCCCCAAGTGAGTAATCCAACAGTCAGAGAATCATCAAATCAGAGCCATAGGATCTTGTATACATAATCTCAGAGGTAAAATATTATCACTTTTGCAGAATGTTATTGGTCACACAAACCATCTCTGGTGTATGATGCTGGGGGAGACCACACAAGAGTATGAATACCAGAAGGTGGGATCATTGGAGCCATCTTAGAAGCTAATACCTATAACAATACCTCATATTTATTGAAAATTTTAGTATGAGTGCTTTGAAACGTATTAATTCAATTAATCCTTACCCAAACCCTATTAGACAGGAATTTTAATTTTATTTTTCAGATGCAATAAATGAACATTTTAAAGAGCCAAAACCCTATACAGATAATAATGGCAGAACATTATAAAATGTAATAATCTAGTTTGTCTTTCATAATGGTGTGAATAAAAGCAGCAGCAAAAGTTTCAAAAGGATTTCAAAAGGGATTTCATAAAAGCCTACTTTACATAACTAGTTCTGCTTAAAAGTACAGCATTTTCCTGTCTTGCTAATAAAACAAGATAAAGCCATTATTTCAGCTATGACTTCAGCCAAAGTAACTACAACATACAATAACTATTTTTAAAATATTTATAAAGTATGGAATAGTTTTATTGATCATCTGTATTTTAGTCTCTTCTCTTTCTTTGTCTTTCCTTTGTTCCCTGAACTGGGAATATTTGCATATCCCTGCCCTAATTTTTTCTTGTAAGTGTTTATTTCATCTATGAGACTATGCAATTACATAACATTCTTCCATTTCCTAATGTACATACTATTACTATTTTAATGTTGTAGAAAATGCAGTAGTATTCTTCAGGGAGAATATCCTGTTTTTCTCTACACACAGAAAGAAAATAATTACCAGATATTAGACATGGTTAAAACCTCTATAATCCAAAGTCCTGAGTTTTTTCTTAGAATTCTATTGTTTCCTGTTGTGCAGCTAAAACAAATTCCTCCCTATTCAACAGAAGATTTTAAATATCAAATTACTCTGTAGAACAATTCTCAGTAAATCTTTTTTTGAGTTTATACCTCTAAAATCAGAGCCAAAGGAATCTAGAGATCCTCAGATGTAGGAATGAAGAGGGAAGCAATAAAACTGGTATTCCAGCTAATTACAAAAAACTACCATTGCTCATATTGCTTTCCTACTGATATTTCATTTGTGTTTCATTTCCCCTTTTCAGGAATAATGAACTTCTCTTTAAGGAATATGTAAAATGTAAGTAGCAACACTTGTATTTAAGTAATGTTAATATTCTTTCCATATCTTGCTCACTTTAAAACTATCAAAGTTCATTCATATTTTCCAATATAAACATTAGAAATTGCTCTATCCTCTACAAAGCGATTATTAAAAAGCTGAATTATGTTAAAGTTGAATTATAATAAGTTAAATTGTAAGAAAACTGGAAGTATAGCTCAAAGAAAGCTGAGCAGAATTATAAAGCAGAACGCATTTACCCAACAACATTGTAAATACATTGGTCAATTATGAACATCAGTATCCATTGTTATCATTTTTAATTCATTTAAATTTTGACCAAGATTAATTAAAGCCATACCCATGCAGGCTTCTGAAAGTCTGTTTTTTTTGTTTTTTTTGTTTTTTTTGAAAATAAAAAAAGTTGAATAGGTATCATAAGTCTTTTAAAATAATCAAAATATAAATAGTAAATCAGACTCTACACTGAAATAGATGTCTCTAATATATTCCTAGTATTCAAAAGATCCTGTCAATGTTTCTTAACCTATCGTTTGTTATTATGAAAGTAATATGTTGAGATTATTCCCATCAGACTGTTTGATATGGAAGTTTTTATAGTCTGATTGTCCTATTTCACTCAACTTTAACATGTAAGGCTAAATAAAGTCCCAAATCACCTTGTGAACTCAACAAGGTAAACTTGGAAAATGCATTATAGCTTCTGTGAAAGAGTTTCTTGAATATCAATTGAGTTAGTTGAGGAATAGTTCTTGCCCTTTTTCGAAAATATACCTAAGATTAAATAATAAAATATATTTTCTATATTTGAAATATTTCATAAAAAACTGATGGTAGAAGTATAACATGGAACTAACTCTCTGGAAGACAATTTGTAAAAAATATCAAGGACCTTCAAACTGTGCCTATGTACCTATTTTTAGAAATTCACATTAAAAATGACAGATACAAACTCTGAATAGCTTATTTTACAATTAAAAACTAAAATAATCCATAAAAATATGAATTTTCATATGTTGAAGTAATTTTTGTAATTAAAATTATGTTTCATCAGGTAATATTTAATTACTTGCTAAAATGTTTATGAAAAGGGGATGAAAACTTTACAAATAGTATATTTTAAATTTGTTTTAAAAATAAGGTAGTATACATTGAAATACAAAACAATGTATATAATATACATATGTGTTTATTATTTATAAATTGCAAAATTTCTGGAAGGACACATACCAAAATACACATAGTAGCTAGTTTAGGCTAGTGCAATAAGTTATTTTTGTGTTATTTTTAAAATATCATTTTTGAAGTTATCTAAAGGAAACATCTCTCATCAGAAAAAAACTCTAATCAAACATTAATGCATCAACAAGTCCT
This sequence comes from Hylobates moloch, assembly GCF_009828535.3. Lineage (NCBI taxonomy): Eukaryota > Metazoa > Chordata > Mammalia > Primates > Hylobatidae > Hylobates > Hylobates moloch. The sequence goes on from NW_026652281.1 coordinate 28,518,177, forward strand.
AATGCTTAATACTGTGTCTCCTTACATATTGACATTACCCTTTCCTCCTAAAGGTTTCCATCTGTATCCATCCTTGTCCAATTCAGCCCCAGATATGCACCTATTGAGACTCTGATTCACCTGAGGAAACCTAACTCAACACTTGCTTTCCAACTGATACCATCAGCAATCTTGTCAGTTTTTCCCTACATTTCTTCCCAGTTGCTTTTTGCTCTCATCTTAGGCCAAGATAATTCAGCTCTCAGATTTCAGTGTTTTTTTCTATTAAATCAGTCTGTCTCTAACCTTGTTTTCTTCTGATATAAACAACACATTTTTGTATCTAGTTTACTTAGTTTTAATTTTTTCTGCTCAGATGAATTACCCTAGAAGGACAAGTGATTCTATATTTTGGCAAACACACACACAGAGAGAGAGAATTGGACTACTCATTCTATCCTTATAGTGCTAGTAATTTGAGATTAGGGAATCATGTAACCCCATATCTCACATGGAAACAGCTGTATCCACTCTATATGAAGGCATTCTCTACAGCATTTTACATCTAATTTTCAAGTAGTCAGATTGGAAAGCAAATGCAAATGTCATTAATTTCTAACATTCTTGCCTTTAAAAAAATTTAAGTCCAGGGGTATATGTTCAGGCTTGTTACACAGGTAAATGTGTGTCATGGGGGTTTGTTGTATAGATTATTTCATCACCCAGGTATTAAGCCTAGTACCCACTAGTTACCTTTCCTGATTTTCTCTCTCCTCCCACCCTCCACTCTCTGATAGGCTCCAGTGTGTTGTTCCCCTCTATGTGTCCATGTGGTCTCATCATTTAGCTCCCACTTACAAGTGAGAATATAAGATATTTGGTTTTCTGTTCTTGTGTTATTTTCCTAAAGGATAATGGCCTCCAGCTCTCTCCATGTCACTGCAAATGACATGATCTCATTTTTTGGCTGCATAGTATTCCATAGTGTATATGTACCACATTGTCTTTATCCAGTCTATTACTGAAGAGCATTTAGGTTGACTCCATGTCTTTGCTATTATGAATAGCAAATGATAATAGATAGCAAATGAATAAATAAAAATCTGCATGCAATGAACATACAGATGCATTTATAATAGAACGATTTATTCCTTTGGTTATATACCCAGCAATGGGATTGCTTAGCTGAATGGTATTTCTGTCCTTAGGTCTTACAGGGATTGAACTATTCTTGCTTTTTTATATTTGTATATGAAAGCCAAATTAACTATTTTTCTTTCTTTTTTCTTCAAACAGGGTCTCTCTCTGTCACCAAAGCTGGAGTGTAGCGATGCTATCATGGCTTACTACACCCTCAACCTCCCATGCTCAAGCCATCCTCCCACCTCAGCCTCCTGAGTTGCTGGGACTACAGACTCATGCCACCATGCCTGCCTAATTTTTGTATTTTTTGTAGAGATAAGGTTTTGCCATGTTGCCTAGGCTGGCAAGTTAACTATTAAAAATGAATGATCTGATGCTTATAGCTTGCTGTCCATTTTAAATACAGTTATCTGGCAACATAATTGCGTACGCTCAAGGCTGGGCTAGGCACTTTTGTTACAGTAATGAATACATCTAGGCATACTATGGAAACGAGAACATACTTAATTCTAAGTCCTGATCAAGCCAATCCTGAATCACCTAATGTGTAAAGAACACCTGTTAAATTGACAAATTTCCCTTAGAAGTATGGAACTAATTCAATAGCTTTTAAAATATCATTTCCCCTATCAATCTATTAGTCACTTTGGAGAAATGTAAACAGCAAAATCAGCAAGCATTCTTTGATATCACACGTGTAATCTTGCTTCGAAAAACTGCTCCTGCCTAGTACATCTTCTAGTGATAAATTTCTAGTGAAGAAAACATCTGGTAAAACTTACTTATCACCATGGTGTCATAATGAAAAATGGCATCCTCAGGAAAAGAGTCTCCTAAAGAAGCAATTTCTGCAACGAGGTTCTGTGATATCTAACAAGGCAACCCTGCATCACTTTTCTTTACCCAGGCATTCTAAACTAAGTAGTGATAATATCCCTCATTAAACTTTCTTGGAACTACAATGTCGTTGGCCCTGACCAAACACATAATTGAAATCCTGAGACTATGCAGAAAAAGATGTTAAGGTGAAATAAAGATCTTTCTTTTCGGTTCCTTAATTAACTTCCAGATATCTAAAAACTGGATTGGCAATCCAAATAGAATTTCAAAACAAATCTTTTTCTTTAACCTTATGACAGCAGAAAGTAATTATGCCTAAACTGGATGTGACTCTCCCTTGCCTCAGCGAAAGAAATGGAAAAGGAAAGAGAAAGATATAAAGTGAGAGAAAAGTGAGCTGGCTTTCTAACTCTCATATACAACCAAATTTACACAGCCAACATCACAGATTACTATTAGTGGCAGTGATTGAATGCCTCCTAAAACCCAATACTGTGTCAAAAAACCCTTAAATTCATTAAAAACAATTCTCAATTTTCAAACATACTGTATGCCACATGTGTTATTGGCAAATGTATTTCTCCATCAAATAGACATTATAGTAATGATTGGGTTGCCATTCCAGTCACTACAAGCCTATTTGAATCACAATGTACAGAAATCTGTTAGGAAGAACACTCCACAAACTATCCATCATGTGTAAGCATGTTTCTCTTTAGGAAGTATATTAAAAAATTCATCTTGGACAACCAGAAATACTTTCTGCTTCTTCCACTTCCCTAATTTACTCAAAAATTGGGGCATATTACAACTTTTTGCTCAGCAACCTGGCTCTCATTTTTTAGGCTAAAGAAGTCATCTATCTGAACAGAATCTAGAGGTCAGGACTGAAATGAACACTTAGGCTGGATAAATGAAGAGAGGAAAGAGCTGATAAGAGCATTTGGACTACTGATCCACTGAAAGTGTTTAGCACACACACAAAAATGTTTTTCCATTTCTCCTGTCTGTCTTTATCATAGGTTGAACACCCCTTGCACAATGAATCCCGATGCAAGATTTTAAACCCATCTATGTTAATTACATATTTATAATATTATAACACTGTAAAGTTTATTTGCAGTTTACCCAGAGACAAATTATATTATGTGAAATAAGTCATTCAATACTTTTTCTAGTAAAGAATAGAATATGTATGTAATGGTTCACAGATTTTGAATCATGCTGTATATACGGTTTTGTATTCACTGTCAATGAATAATGAAGATTTGCATGTGATAGTTTCTTAATATGATTTTAATTAGTGTATACTGTAATAATTATTGGGCATTAGGTAATTTCCTAATTCACACAATTATAACATTAATGAACACTACTACCACACATCAAGCTTTGTGTACTAATTTTATATTTATAATATTGGAAAATTAGAAATAATGAGTAAATAGCTACTTTAAAGTTTGGGATATATATTGGCGTTTTTCAGCCCTAGCTTCACATTATAATTATTTTGGAAGCTTTTAAAAAATGTTACCTGGGTGTGCACTATTAAAGTCTTAGTTTGATCAATCTCAGGTAGGACCCAATTTCCCTTGTATTTAAAAGTTCCCCAGGTGATTCAAGTATAAATTCCAGGTAAAGGCTGATATTCAGATTGACATATTTAAGTATATCAATTCACACTCCAACATTATAAAAATTGTCTATTCAGTTTAAAATTGTGTACTATCCTTATTTTAATCTTGGTCAAGTAAGTGACAATGGTATCCATTATCATCTTAATTTGCATTTTATTTTTTATTCAAACTGAAAATTTTCCAAAATATTTGTTATACATTTGTAATTTTCCTCTTATTAATTGCCTCTTCATATTCCATGCCCATTTGTTCACTTGCAATGTTCAGGTTTTTATTATTGTCAACAATAATCTATAACAATTATTCTACCAAATACAGCAGATTTGTCATTTATCTTTTAATTTTGCTGATGTAGCAGGTTATATAAAAATGTAAAATAATTGAATCTACTTTTTTCATATAGTTTTCTATTATTCTTATCCTCATTTAAGCCAGATGTCAGCTGATATCACTATACTTCTTAAAACCAAACTAAAACCACGCATTTGGAAGTTTATTTTCTTAGTCACCTCAGGCTCTAGCTTCAGATTCCATCAAATTAGTTCAATTTAATGATCATCTTACGATCACCTGGGCTACTACATACTCGTTTGTATGCCTGCGTGTATGACTATGTGTGTATATTAACTTCTATACAATTGTATAAATTACGTAGGTTCATGGATTTCTCTTTTGTTTTTGAACGGTCTTTTTCTGGGATATAATTATATATATATATATTTTTTGAGATGGAGTCTCGATCTGTCGCCCAGGCTGGAGTGCAGTGGTGTGGTCTCCGCTCACTGCAACCTCCGCTTCCCGGGTTCAAGCGATTCTCCTGCCTCAGCCTCCCGAGTAGCTAGAACTACAGGCACCCACCACCACGCCTGGCTAATTTTTGTATTTTTAGTAGAGACGGAGTTTCACCATATTGGCCAGGCTAGTCTTGAACTCCTGACCTTGTGATCCGCCTGCCTCGGCCTCCCAAAGTGCCAGGATTACAGGTGTATCATTGATTTTTAACCAGTTAAAGGTATCACTCCATTTTTTTCTAGTTTTTCCAGTTTCTGATTAAAAGTCAGCTATTATTGCTATGTTTTGTCTCAGTATGTAAAGTGTATTTTCATTCTGGCTGTTGTCAAAATATTCACTATTTTTTATTTTAAAAGTCTGAATAAGATATGTTTAAGGGTGTATGTGTGTGTTTTTATAGAGAAGAATAAATCTCAATCTGTGGCACTTTGGAAAGAAATAGTAATTCATGAATAGATTTAAATTTCTCAGAGGAAGAGAAAGCAAATAATGACAGATGACTGTCATTATTTGACCAAATAGCAAGAGGAGCCTGAAATAGAGTAAGTTCTGTATTTTGCAGTTGCGAAATTTATTTCATTTCATTCTGTTTCACTTCACATTCATCATGAACACACAGCCTATTTTCTGAGGGAGTTTCTTTCACCTGATCACGGGTACCTATACAAGAGATCAACCCTGGAGAAGTCACTTATTTCCTTTCTGTCTTAAGCAAACTAAGCAAATAGCCTATGTAACGACCTTTTTATATTTCCATAAATATTCTACAATTGTGCAATACAGAGAGTACAACTGTGGCCTGATGAGTGTATTATGTTACAATCAATGTTTACCGATAGATTTATACTTGTCATTTTCAACAAATATACTATATTATAAAGCAATGTAACTGAACAATAGAAATATAAAAGCATAGTGTAGTGTGTAAGCTTACAGTTAAAAAAGAAACTTAAAACTGAGCAATATCCTATACCAGAGACAATTTTGAGAGAATCATAACGAAGCCACAAGTCCTGACTGTTCACACTTCCATAGAGATTGCAGAAGACGCTGTTACATATAACATTCCTTGTAGAGGGATAATGTTCCAGCATCTGCACCTCTATTTCCATGAAACAGAAGGCCACTAAGATCTGAATTCTTCCATCTATTTATTCATTCAACAAATATTTAATGATTTGTTCATCAATATATTTATGAGCTAGGTATTGAGCCAGGTAGCTTATAAGAAACTATAAACCACAGAGCCAAGGCCCCTGCTCTCATGGATTTTACATCTAGTGGAGGAATTTTTATGAAACTTTAAAGCAAATACATAAGTAATACATTTTTTTTTTTTTTTTTTTGAGACGGAGTCTCGCTCTGTCACCCAGGCTGGAGTGCAGTGGCACGATCTCGGCTCACTGCAAGTTCCGCCGCCCGGGTTCATGCCATTCTCCTGCCTCAGCCTCTCCGAGTAGCTGGGACTACAGGCGCCCGCCACCACGACCGGCTAATTTTTTGTATTTTTAGTAGAGACGGGGTTTCACTGTGGTCTCGATCTCCTGACCTCGTGATCCGCCCGCCTCGGCCTCCCAAAGTGCTGGGATTACAAGCGTGAGCCACCGCGCCCGGCCTAAAACATTTTAATGACTGATTCTCTGCTCCCCCTGCCCAATGAAGTGACTCAAATCCAAATTCAAATTCCCAGTATTTTTCTTCTGAAAGAATACACAGTCTTTATTCAACAGGTCCCTCTGGCCATCTCAAATACACCAATCCTAACACTGGAATGGCTCAGCAAGCAGGATGGTGGAACAGTACCCACATTTTTTTCATGTCTGTATTGGTATATATTCTGACTACCCATTCACTAACGTCTAATGGCATAAATGTTAGTAAAAAAGGAGAACCTTAAGAAAAAAAACAATTTAGACCCACCACATTGCACACAATTTCAGATACTTTAAGAACTCAAGCTTACAAGCCAGGAAAAAAAAAAAAAAAACCCTGCTCTCTGAGCAGCCGCAAGTATAGTAAATAAAAAGAGCAAACTAGAGGTGTGCTCTCAAACTTACCTGTGTTGTCAGCAGTGCCTATGAAGCAGTTTTAAACAGCCACACCTACTGGGGACTCATCAGATTTTCAGGACCATTTTTTCTTTGAATCATCTTTCTCCTCAGAACTTCTGTGCATTAAGGTGTTAGCGGTGGCAGAGATCTGATTTACCTCAGCAGCAAACCCACATAGGTCTGAAGCAACTTCAACTCTCGCCTCCTCACAAGAAAGAATTCAACTGAGGGGCATAAGGCAGAGGAGAGACCGCGGCAAATTTCAGAGCGGGAGTGAAAGCTTATTCAAAAGCTTTAGAACAGGAAGGAAAGGAAAGAAAAGAAGGAAAGTACAACTTGGAAGACGGCTAAGCGGGTGACGTGAAAAACCAAGTGCGCAGCTTGACCTCTTGACTTGGGGCCTTATACGCTGGCCTACTTCCGGGATCTTGCATTACTTCTCCCCTCTCCTGAGATCTTATTGGGAAGCTGCAGATCGGTTTCAGGTGTTTTCTATCTAGTAGGAGGCTATGTTTTTTCCTAGCACCAGCTGTGGCCAATTACTACTTTAGAGAAACAGTTAACAACCGCCTGACCACCACCTGATGATCACCCAGCACTCCCGGTGTGTGGAAGGGGGCCGTCATCTGCCCTGCTTATACCTGACTAGCTACCTGCTGTTACAAAGGAGCTAAAATATTATAGAGAAAATACCTTTAATTTTACATCTGCAATAAATAGTGCAGAACATATTTATCTAATACATTATTTTAAAGTATTTTACATGTATTATTGGCTCAATTAATTACTGTGGCAACCCTGTGAGGTATTATTAACCTTTTATTGATATGGGAAATAAGTTCAGATTAACCTAGTAACTTATCCAGGTTTACATGGCTAAAAAAAAATGATGAAGGAGGATTTAAATTCATTTCTAACTTACAACCAAAATTTTGAGCTCTTTTCACCATATGAAACTAGACAGTATTTGTGCCATTATTTGAAAACATAGCAAAAAGTTATTGTAACTGTAAATAATTTCTTATTAATCCACATAACGCATAATTCAGCAAATTTTAAAAAACTGACAGAAGATTTAGTTGATTCATCAAACTTTGTGATTAAGAAAAACTGCAACCTGGAGGAATTACATGAGAAAAGGGATTGTAGTAGGTTGAATAATGACTAGATCCTAATTCCTAGAACCTGTAATTGCAAACTTATGTGGCAACGGAGAGATTGGGGATATGATCTTGTTATGTTGATATGATCTTGTTTTGGGGAAAGTGTCCTGGGTTATCTGGATGGGCATAAATGCAATCACGAGAGTCTATAAGAGAGAGGCAAAGGGATATTTGACTACAGAGAGGAAGGCCATGTAAGTAAAACAGAGAGATCTGAAGATGCTCTGTTGCTGGATTTGAAGAGTGAAGGAGAGGCCATGAGCCAAGGAACACATCTCCAGAATCTGGAAAATGTAAGAAAACTACAGCCCAAGCAACATAGTGAGACCTTGTATCTACTAAAGAAGAAAAAAAAATCAGCCAGGTGTGGTGGTGCACACCTGTAGTCCCAGCTACCTGGGTGGCTGAAACAGGAGGATTGCTTGAGCCCAGGAGGTGGAGACTACAGAGAGCTGTGATGGCACCACTACACCCCAGCCTGCATGACAGAGTGAGACCCTCTCCAAAAAGGAAAGGAAAGAAAAGGATAAGGGAAGGGAGGGGAGAGGAGGGAAGGGAACTAACACAGGAAGAGGTAACCACAAAGCAAGGTAAGGAATCTATATTGCCAATTTTCAGTCACATAATCTCTCAGAATACCACATAAATCCCATCAGTTTGCTTCCAATTGCATCTCAGATAAGTTATAGAAGACAAAAGATTATTAGTATAATTACACATGAATATAATTAATGGGTATAATTTCCCAAAGGATAATTGTTATCAAATAATTAAATAAAATAATAAGGCATAGGAAAACAAAACTTCCAAAAATAGCAACATGGTGTCTTTTAAATATAAAACATAAAATATTCTTGGAATTATTTTCATTAAGTCATTTTATTTATTCACTTTCAGAGAGGCAACTACTGTCCAAAAAGTAAATGTTACATTCCATTCTTTAATGTAGAATTGTTACTGGGGAGCAGCTGCTCAGCAAGGGACTATGTTTTCAAATTTTCCTTGCAGTCAAACATGTCCAGGTGACTGAGTTCTCGTATCTAGCCATTGGAATATGAGAGGAAGTTGGTTGTCACTTCCAGGCCTGGATTACATATAAAAAGTATGTTCTTTCATGCTCTGTCCATAGATGAGCAGATGGCCATGAATGCCTTTTGTGGAAGCCAGTAGAGCTACAAATTAGAGGGTCCACAAATCACCACTTAGAGAGGAACCACTGATAGTTGTATATATTTTCAAATTTATGAGCAAGAAGTAATTTTTTCTTTAAGCACATATATATATATATGCTTATTGAAGTTGTTATTGTTGCCCTAACACAGGCATCATCCATCCATTGATTCAACAAATGTTAAGTACCTACAATGAACCACATATGGCTTTAAGTCTTGGGACAAATCAGTAAACAAAACAAAGACTTCTTTCTTGGAGCTAGTGTTAGAAAACAAAGTAAGCAAATCAATAAATTAATAATCTCATAGGAAGACTATAAAAAATTAAAAGTAGGATAAAGGAATCTAGAATAATGAAGTATTATTTTAGATGGGATGGTTAGGAGAGGCTCTCTGGATGCGACAATTAGAGAGTGCCATGTGACTTTTCCTTAGAAGGATATTTCAGTGAGTGTGAACAGAAAAGGCAAGGACCCTAAGAAAGGAATGGACTTGGCATGTTTGTACAACATCAATGAATCCAACATGGTGGAAGCTCAGTGAAGAATGGGGAAAGTGGTGTAAAGGGCATTCATAGAGACTGACAAAACAGAGAGATCAGATAGGGCCTAATAGGAATTTTATTCCAAGTCTATTTGGAAGCAGGAAGTGAAGAGCTGAAAGGAAGAAAAAAAATGGTGTACATTTAAAAAACATCACTCTGGCTGAACAGTGAAAAAATAGGCTTCATTAGGGCAATAATGGAATTAAAGAGTGCAAGTGGGAGAAAAATGCAATAGTGCACACAAAACATAATGGCTCTGATGTAGAGCCAATTCATATTTTGAGTGTAGAAAAAAATAGGATGTTGATGAGGTGAGATGTGAGAGAAAGAGATGAATTAAAGATGATTCCATGGTTTTTGCCTTGAGCAACCGGATATATGGTGATGCTGCTTCAGAGTTGGGGAAATCTATAGGAAAAGCATATTTAGGAAACAAAATCAAAATATCGATTTTTGATCTATTAATCTTGAGATGTCAATTAAAGATCAATTGGAGATTTTCAGTGATCTGGTGGATATTCTAATCTGGAATTCAACAGACAGTTGAGAGCTGAAAATACACATTTTGGAGTCATCAGCATATAGGGGGCTATGTTTTATAATTGGAGTATTTGTATCCTTAGTGGATGTTGGAAATTTGTGGAGAAGTTTTAGGATCTTAAACTATTTAAAGAGTGCTCCTGAAATTTAGTGGATGATAAGGATTACTAGACTTTGAAATGCCATACAAGCAGAAAGCTTGTTTGTAATTATTTGTTCCTAGATCCAAATCATAATTAGATATTGATATAGTTTGGCTGTGTTCCCATCCAAATCTCATCTTGAATTGTAGCTCCCATAATTCCCACATGTCGTGAGAAGGACCCAGTGTGAGGTAATTGAATCGTGGGGGTGGGTGTTTCCTGTGCTGTTCTCATGACAGTGAATAAGTCTCACAAGACCTGATGGTTTTATAAAGGGGAGATCCCCTGCACACGCTCTCTGGCCTGCTGCCATGTAAGACGTGACTTTACTCCTCTTTTGCCTTCCACCATGATGGTGAGGCCTCCCCAGCCATATGGAACTATGAGTCAATTAAACCTCTTTTTTTATAAATTACCCAGTCTCATATATGTCTTTATGAGCAGTGTGAGAACAGACTAATACACATATACACACAAAATATTTTTGTACAGGTTTATTGTATACTTATTTTCTTCCATAAATGCAACTACTATGAATATCAACATAAGATTAATATTATTTTATTCAGCAAATTACCATTGATCCCAATTTTGTGAAACCTTGTCACCAATAGCAGGTAACACATGGTTTTGAGCTAACAACACAACAGACTTTATTAGCTTGCATTTATTAGAATGGGTACAAGCATCTGAATATTTTATTATGTTCTCTAGTATAATTGTGCTTGAGAATTTACAATTGAATCATATGATTTTATTATGTATTTTGGTTTTTTCTCAACTTCATTTAAGAATCAGAGCTTCTTTTGAAAGTACCTATATAGATAGATCAAATTATCCATGAACTTAATTTCAGAAAGTTAAAGAGAGAGTCACAAAATATTGATTATACGAAGGGGCATTGGGCCTAACACAATAGACCTACAGAGCAAGAAGAGAAATGAGAAAAGTGAGGACAAAGCTTGGAGGCAATTCAACATTAAAGGTCAAGAAGATGAGGTGGAACCAGTAAAGAAGTTTAAAAAGAAGTGGCCACTGGGCTATGGAGAAAAACAGGAAAATCATGATATCCTGAAAACCAAGCAGAGAACATTTTTAAAGCAGAGAGAAAAATCAACCTTGTCATGGGTCAAGTTAGATAAGTTAGACAAAAACTTGTCATGGGTCAAGTTTGCTCATGGATCAAATTAGATGAGGACTAAGAGCTAATCATTGGATTTGGCAAAGTGAAGCTCATTGAATCTTTGAAATAGTTACAGTGGACTGGTAGAGACAAAAGCCTGATTTAGATTAAATAAAAAGAGAACGTGAACTTCCAGGTATGGACAAGATGAAGTAACAGAAACTGTATTTATCTTCCCACCTGAAACAATAAATAAATGGGCAAAATATGTAGAAAGGGGGCAGTACATAGTTTGTTTGTTATATACCACAAGACTTTTCACAGGCATGTTGAAGAAGCTTATGTAAACTCAGCATGATCTTGGTCACAGAAGAGTTAGGCCAGAAAAATGCAAGTTATTTATTATTTTCTGATGCAGGAGAAAGCCTCTGTGAACTATGAGACTCACATATTATTTTCTCGTCATCAGCATAAAAGAAAAAACAATGGAAGCAAAGTTGCTTAATGTCCAAACACTATGGGCAACTCCAAAGAGAAATCAAAGAAGAAAAGAATATGTTAGATACTTCATCTCTGTAATGTCCAAGAAACTCTGAGAAAGTGTCAAGAAAACTTCAAGATAATTGAATTTACTTAAACCATGAGAAAGTCATGATTACATTAAGCAGTGATTTAAAACAGTTGAAAAGTTTACTTTAAGACATATAGTATCCCTTAAAATGTATCATTTAAATGCTAGCTATTTTTATATTTGGCTATTTAAATAGAGCTCATGTTTGAAAGAGAAAACATATACCTGTGTTGGAAAACACATTAACTGTAGACGCTCCACACCTCTGGAACCCACCTACCACGTAATTTGGGACACTGGATAGACTCCATCCTGAGACAGAGTCAACATGTTCCCATCACAGCTGTGGTCTCCTTCTTACCTGGTAATAAGTACAGCTGTTTAAAACCAGTAGTCATAGCCTGAACACCACCAACTTACCCAAATTTTAGGGTGGAAATTTACCTAAATTGCAGACCATGGTCCTCCAAGTAAATAAACAGCCTCTGGAACATAATTTTGTAAATGTAAATATAGAAAATGACAGCAAATGGCACTAGTAATCTGGGGGGGGGGTTACATAATTTGCAAGCATAATGAGTACCTCCCGAAAATAAATCCTAGTAAGGGAGCCATGATCTCCTAATAACCAGGTTGCAACCTCTTGGAAAAGGTGTGCCAAACCCTTCTTTCTGCTCTACGTGGGATTGCAAGCATGTTAGGACTCCGCTGAAGCATTGACCATTCTGTTTAGACACAAACACAAATCATATAACAATTTTGAGAATGAGTAAGCAATAGAATGATGGTAAATGAGAGTAAAAGAGGTGAGACTTAACCAAGGTACAAAGCTGGATTATTCACACCCATGACAAAGACTGTGTCCAAAATTGATCAGTGGTGCTAATGTGTTAAGGATTAAAGAAATATATTCTCAGAGTGACTTTAGGAAGATAATGGAAGATTCCCAGCTCATGTTCTCCCCACACAAATGACAAACTACAGCCATCAGAGGCAAAAGTGCCTTTGTGGGAGCTTTTGAATCCAGGTAGATTGGGAAACCCTCCTGAAGCCAAATACTGAGGACAGCCATATGGAGAAGGCAGACCCATACACAAGTGGAAGGCTTGCTGAGCACAGTTCTGGCTGCAGATCAAAAGTAGTCCCACCTCCCTCTGGACTCAGCTTCATCCCTACTTGGCTGTAGTTTCTAAACAAGCTCCTTCCACCATTGCAATTCATGTCCCCTAATAACAGGCCCTCCAGCCTCAGACCCAATCCAGGGTTCTGAAGCAGGTCCTCACTGCCATAGTCCAGAGTCAGTCCGGCCAACCTAGGAACCTGGTGGGAGACACACCTCTTCATGTCCCCAGTAATAAGCCTGGAGACCTTTACCTCACTACAGATGCTGAAGCAGCCCTGTGACTCAGCTCCAGCTCCACTCGATCATATCCTAGATTTAGTCTTAACCGGAGATCAATCCTAACTACTCATGATGTATAATCCTTTTAAGGTGAGGTTAAATTCCGGCTGCTGGTATTATATTGAGGATAGACAGTTTATAACTAAATTATCAAAAGTCAAAAAGAAGAAAAAGTGATCATCTCAGCTATATGGGCTCTTTTTTGGTTCCATATGAAATTTAAAGTAGTTTTTTCTAATTCTGTGAAGAAAGTCAATGGTAGTTTGATGGGGATAGCATTGAATCTATAAATTACTTAGGGCAGTATGGCCATTTTCATGATATTTCTTCTTCCTATCCATGAGCATGGAATGTTTTTCCATTTGTTTGTGTCCTCTTGTTTCCTTGGGCAGTGGCTTGTACTTCTCCTGGAAGAGGTCCTTCACATCTCTTGTAAGTTGGATTCCTAGGTATTTTATTCTGTTTGTAGCAATTGTGAATGAGAGTTCACACATGATTTGGCTCTGTTTGTCTGTTTTTGATGTATAGGAATGCTTGTGATTTTTGCACATTGATTTTGTATTCTGAGACTTTGCTGAAGTTGCTTATCAGCTTAAGGAGATTTTGGACTTAGACGATGGGGTTTTCTAAATATACAATCATGTTATCTGCAGACAGAGACAATTTGACTTCCTCTCTTTCTGTCTGAATACACTTTATTTCTTTCTCTTGCCTGATTGCCCTGGCCAGAACTTCCAATATTGTGTTGAATAGGTGTGGTGAGAGAGGGCATCCTTGTCTTGCGCCAGTTTTCAAAGGGAATGCTTCCAGCTTTTGCCCATTCAGTATGATAGTGGCTGTGGGTTTGTCATAAATAGCTCTTACTATTTTGAGATATGTTCCATCAATGCCTAGTTTATCGAGAGTTTTTTAGCATGAAGGGATGTTGAATTTTATTGAAGGCCTTTTCTGCAACTATTGACATAATCATGTGGTTTTCGTCATTGGATCTGTTTATGTGATGGATTACATTTATTGATTTGGGTATGTTGAACTGGCCTTGCATCCCAGGGATGAAGCTGACTTGATTATGGTGAATAAGCTTTTTGATGTGCTGCTGGATTTGGTTTGCCAGTATTTTGTTGAGGATTTTCACGTCAATGTTCATCGGGGATATTGATCTGAAATTTTCTTTTTTTGTTGTGTCTCTGCCAAGCTTTGGTATCAGGATGATGCTGGCCTCATGAAATGAGTTAGGGAGGATTCCCTCTTTTTCTGTTGTTTGGAATAGTTTCAGAAGGAATGGTACCAACTACTCTTTGTACCTTTGGTAGAACTCAGCTGTGAATCCATCTGGTCCTGGACTTTTTTTGATTGGTAGGCTATTGATTACTGCCTCAGTTTCAGAACTTGTTATTGGACTATTCAGGGATTCGACTTATTCCTGGTTTAGTCTTGGAGGTATCATGCTACCTGGCTTCAAACTACACTACGAAGCTACAGTAACCAAAACAGCATGGTACTGGTACGAAAACAGATATATAGACAAATATAACAGAACAGAGGCCTCAGAAACAATGCCACACATCTACAACCACTGAATCTTTAACAAACCAGACAAAAACAAGCAATGGGGAAATGATTCCCTATTTAATAAATGGTATAGGGAAAACTGGCTAGCCATATGCAGAAAACTGAAACTGGACCCCTTCCTTACATCTTATACAAAAATTAACTCAGACACACACCACCATGCCCAGCTAATTTTTGTATTTTTGCTAGAGACAGAGTTTCAGTATGTTGGCCAGGCTGGTCGCAAACTCCTGACCTCAGATCCACCTGCCTCAGCCTCCCAAAGTGCTGGGATTACAAGTGTGAGCCACCACACCCAGCCACAAATTTTGTACATTGATTTTGTATTCTGAAACTTTACTGAAGTTTTGTTTGTTTGTTTTTCCAGTTCTTGAAACCTTTGGGATGAGCCTCTGAGATTTTCCAGGCATGAAATAATATTATTTGTGAAGAGAAGTAGCTTGACTTTCTCTCTTCCTATTCAGATGCCTTTTATTTCTTTCTCTTGCCTGGTTGCTTTCTCTAAGACTTCCAGTACTGTGTTGAATAGGTGTGGTAAAAGTGGGCATCCTTGTCTTGTTCCAGTTCTCAAGAGGAATGCTTTCAGCTTTTGCCCATTCAGTATGATATTGGCTGTGGCTTTATCATACGTGGCTCTTATTATTTTGAAGTATGTTCCTTTAATGCATAGTTTATCAAGGGCTTTTAACATGAAAGGATGTTGATTTTTATTGAAAGCCTTTTCTGCATCTATTGAGATGATCATATGGTTTTGTTTTTACTTCTGTTTATGTGATGAATCCCATGTACTGATTTGCATATGTTGAACTAATCTTGCATCTGAGGAATAAAACCTACTTTATAATTGTGGATTAGCTTTTTGATGTGCCGCTGGATTTGGTTTGCTAGTATTTTGTTGAGAATTTTTGTGTCTATTTTCATCAAGGACATTGGCCTCACGTTTTCTTTTCTCATTGTGCCTCCGCTAGGTTTTTTTTTCAGAATTTAAACAAAGTTGTAAAATCTTTAGCTAGACTAGGAAAAAGGAAAGGACTCAAAAAAAAAATAAAATCATGCATATGTTAATTGCAGCACTACTCACAATAGCAAAGACATGGAATCAACCTACATGCCCATCCATGACAGACTAAATTAAAAAATGTGGTACATATATGTCATAAAATACTCTGTAGCCATAAAGATCAGGCCCTTTGTAGTAACACAGATAGAGCTAGAGGCCATTATCTTAAGCAAACTAATGCAGGAACAGAAAACCAAATGTCACATATTTTCTTATAAGTAGAAGCTAAACATTGAGTACATATGGACACAAAGAAGGGAACAACACAACAGGGCTGACTTGAGGGTGGAGGGTGGGAGGAGGATGAGGGCTGAAAGCTACCTATTAGGTACTATGCATATTACCTGGGTGATGAAATAATTTGTGTGCCAAACCCCTGCAACATGCAATTTACCTACATAGCAAACCTGAACATGTACCCCTGAACCTAAAACAAAAGTTAAAGAAAGAAAAAAAAGTGGTATAACCATACAATGAAATATTATTCAGCCAGAAAAAGGGATGAAGTACTAATATAACATGAATATACCTTGAAAACATGGTAAGTTGAAAGAAGCCAAATACAAAAGGCCACATATAGTATTTCATTTATATGAAATGTCTAGAGTAGGCAAATCCTACTCCAGGCATAAAGTAAGGTAGTGCTTGCTAGGGACTGGGGTGGGATGAATATAAAATGATAGCTAATGGATATGGGTTTTCTTTGGGTGAGGGGTGATGAAAATGTTCCAAAATTATATTTTAGTGATGGTATGACTTTGAATATACTAAAAATCATTGAATTGTACACTTTAAATAGGAAAATATTATGTGACTTACATCTCAATAAAGCTGTTAACAAATTAAAATGAAATAAAATCAGAAATGAGGGGATGCATTACAATACAATAGATGCCTCAGAAATAAAAAGACCATACACTACCTTTATGAACAATTATATGCCAACAACTTGGGTAATCTAGAGGAAATGATTAGTCTTTAGACAAATACAACTTTCCAAACCTTAATCAAAGAGAAATAGTAAGCTTGAATAGACCAATACAAGAAGATTGAATTAGTCACCAAAAACCTTCTGGAAAAATTCAAAATCAGCTGACTTCATGGGTAAATTCTACCAAACATTCAAAGAGGAATTAATATCAATCCTTTTTAATCTCTTCCAAAAAATAGAATAAGAGGGAGTACTTTCAAACTCATTTTATAAGGCTGCTATCACCCTGATACAAAAGCAAAACAAAGAAACCATGAAAAAGAGAAAATTGTGGGCCAATACCCTTGATTACCATAGATGCAAAAATCCTCAATAAAATGCTAACAGCCAGAATTCAACACCACCTTAAAATAATTATACATCATGACCAAGTGAGATTTTCCCTGGGATGCAACATTAATTCTATATATGCAAACAAATGTGATATATGAGATTAAAGAAAACTTTAAACCACATGATCATCTCAGTAGACACAGAGAAAGCATTTGACAAAATTTAAATTGATTCATAATTAAAACACCCAACAAAATAGGTAAAAAAGAATAATAGGCAAAGAGGAATTTAGCACAATATAAGCCATATATGAAAAGATAACAGCAATCTTCATAATCAATAAGAAAAATCTAAACATTTTTCCTCTAAGATCCGGTAAAAGGCAAGGATGCTCATTCTTACCAATTCTATTCCACATAGTACTCAAAGTCCTAGCCAGTGCAATTAGTTAAAGAAAAAAAGGAAAGAAAGAAGAAAGGAAGAAAGAAAAAGAAAGAAAGAAAGAAAGAAACAGAAAGAAAATTCAAATTAGAAAAAAGTAAAAATACTTCTGTTTGCAGATGGTATCATCATATATGTAGAAAATCTTAAAGACTCAACCAAAAAAAAAAAAAAAAAAACAAGAACTAATGAATGAATGAAGTTGCAGGATATAAAATCAACATACAAACTCAGTAGCATTCCTATACACAAAAAACAATCTCTCCAAAAGGAAATTAAGAGAGCAACTCCATTCATAATAGCACAAAAATTACAAGACCTAGGAATAAACTTAACCAAAGTGGTAAAAGACTTCTACAGTGGAAATTATAAAATATTGATGAAAGAAATTAAAGGCACAGACATATGAAAAGATATTTCATGTTCATTGACTTAAATAATTACAATTATTAAAATGTCCATATTTTCCAAACTGATCTACAGATTCGAGACAATCTCTATTAAAATATAAATGGCATTATTAATAGAAATTTTAAAAATCAAAAATTTACGTGGAACCACTAAAGACACCAAACACCCAAAATAATATTGAGTAAGAACAAAGCAGCAGGCATCACACTTCCTAATTTCTAAATATATTACAAAGCTACTGTAATCAAAGATTATGGTATTGATATAAAATGTATAGACCAATGGAGCATTACAGAGAGCCTAGGAATAAATCAATCTATGCTCAATTAACATTTGACCAGAGTGTCAAGACACACAGTGAGGAAAGAATCGTCTCTTCAATAGGTGTCTATTAGTCCATTCTCAGGCTGCTATAAGGACATACCCAAACCTGGGTAATCTATAAAGGAAAGAGGTTTAATGAACTCACAGTTCCACATGGCTGGGGAAGCCTCACAATCATGGTGGAAGGTGAAAGAGGAGCAAAGGCATATCTTACATGGTGGCAGGCAAAAGATTGTGTGCAGGGGAACTGCCCTTTGTAAAACCATCAGATCTCATAAGACTTATTCACTATCATGAGAACAGCGTGGGGAAAACCCACCCCCATGATTCAATTACATCCCACCAGCTCCCTCCCGTGACACTTGGGGATTTGGGGAGCTTCAATTTAAGATAAGTTTTATGTGGGAACACAGCCAAATTATATCATTCTGCCCATGGCCCCTCCCAAATCTCATGTCCTCACATTTCAAAACCAATCACGCCTTCTCAATAGTCCCCCAAAGTCTTAACTCATTTCAGCATTAATTCAAAAGCCCACAGTTCAAAGTCTCATCTGAGACAAGGTAAGTCCCTTCTGCCTGTGAGCCTGTAAAATCAAAAGCAAGTTAATTTCCTCCATTGTAATAGATACAATAGAGGTAGAGGCATTGGGTAAATACACCTATTCCAAATGGGAGAAACTGACCAAAATGAAGGGGACGCTGGCCCCATCCAAGTCTGAAATCCAGCGGGGCAGTCAAATTGTAAAGCTCCAAAATGATCTCCTTTTACTCCATGTCTCACATCCAGGTGACGCTGATGCAAGAGGTGGGTTCATGGTCCTTGGCAGCTCTGCCCCTGTGTCTTTGCAAGGTACAGGCCCCTTCCTGACTGCTTTCACAAGCTGGCGTTGAGTGTCTGCGGCTTTTCCAGTCGCACAGTGCAAGCTGTTGGTGTGTCTATTATTCTGGGTTCTGGAGGATGGTGGCCCTCTTCTCACAGCTCTACTAGGCAGTCCCCCAGTGGGGACCCTGTGTGGGGGCTTCAACCCCACATTTCGCTTCTGCAGTTCTTTAGAAGAAGTTTTCCATGAGGGTTCCACTCCTACAGCACACCTCTGCCTGGACATTCAGGCATTTCCATACATCCTCTGAAATCTAGGCGGAGGTTCCCAAACCTCAATTCTTGACTTCTGTGCACCTGCAGGTACAACACCACATGGAAGTCTCCAAGGCTTTGGGCTTGCACCCTGTGAAGCCATGGCCCGAGCTGTACCTTGGCCTCTTTTAGCCACAGCTAGAGCCACTGGGATGCAGGGCACCAAGTCCTGAGACTGCACACAGCCACTGTGCCCTGGTCCCAGCCCAGGAAGCCAATTTTCCTTCCTGGGCCTGTGGGCCTGTGATGGGAGGGGCTGCCACGAAGTTCTCTGACATGCCCTGGAAACAGTTTCCTCATTGCCGGAGTGATTAGCATTTGACTGCTCATTACTTATGCAAATTTCTGACGCTGGCTTAAATTTCACCCCTGAAAATTGTTTTTTTCTTTTCTTTTTTACTGCATTGCCAGGTTGCAAAGTTTTCAAACTTTTATGCTCTGCTTCCTCTTGAACACTTTCTGCTTAGAAATTTCTTCTACCAGATACCCTAAATTATATCTCTCAAGTTCAAAGTTCTATAGATCTCTAGGGCAGAGGCAAAATGCCACCAGTCTTTGCATAGCAAGAGTGACCTTTACTCCAGTTCCCAACAAGTTTCGCATCTCCATCTGAGACCACCTCAGCCTGGACTTTATTGTTATATCCCTATCAGCATTTTGGTCAAAGCCATTCAACAAGTCTCTGAGTCTCCAAGTTTATTCAAGCCATTCAACTAGATTCTAAGTCTCTAAGTTCCAAACTGTCCCACACCTTTCTGTCTTCTGAGCTCTCCAAGTCTCTAGGAAGTTCCAAACTTTCCCACATTTTCGTATCTTCTTCTGAGCCCTCCAAACTGTTCCAGCTTCTGCCTGTTACCCAGTTCCAAAGTCACCTCCACATTTTCAGGTATCTTTACAGCAGCACCCTACTCTCCTGAAAGCAATTTACTGTATTAATCCATTCTCATGTTGCTATAAGGACATATACAAAACTGAGTAATTTATAAAAGAAAGAGGTTTAATAGACTCACAGTTCCACATGGCTGGGGAGGCCTCACAATCATGGTGGAAGGTGAAGGGGGAGTAAAGGCATATCTTACATGGCGGCAATGAAGAGAGCATGTGCAGGGGAACTGCCCTTTATAAAACCATCAGATTTCATGAGACTTATTCACTATCATGAGAACAGCATGGGAAAAACCTGCCCCCATAATTCAATTACCTCCCACAAGATCCCTCCCATGACACATGGGGTTTTTGGGAGCTAAAATTTAAGATAAGTTTTTGGTGGAGACACTGTTAAACCATATTGAAGTGTTACTGGGAAAACTGGATATTCACATGCAGAAGAATAAAATTGGACCCTTATCTCACATCATATACAAAATTAAACTCAAAATTGATTAAATGCTTAAATATAAGACCTGAAATCGTAAAACTTTTACAAGAAAAAATAGGGTAAACCTTCCTGTCATTGGTATGAGCAACTATTTTTTTGATATGACATCAAAAGAACAGGTGTCAAAAGAAGAGATTGTATTACACTAAAAACTTCTGCATCTCAAAGGAAACAAGCCAGTTAAAAAGACAGCCTATAGAATGGGAGGAAATATTTGCAAACCATATAACGAATAAGGTGTTAATATCCAAAATGTATAAGGAACTCAAGCAACTCAATAGCAAATTTAACCCAATTTAAATATAGCCCAATTTAAAAATAGGCAAAGGACCTGAAGAGACATTTTTCCAAAGAAGACACAAAAATGGCCAACAGGTATATAAAAAGATGTTCAATATCACTAGTCATCAGGGATATGCAAATGAAAATCACAAGGAGATATCATTTTACACCTATTAGGATGGCTATTATCAAAAAGACAAGAGTAACAAGGGTTGGTGAGAATGTGGAGAAAAGAGAACCCATGCACACTGATGATGAGAATGTAAATTGGTACAGCCAATATTGAACATGGTATGGAGATTCCTCAAAAAAATAAAAACAAAACTACTGTATGATCCTGCAGTCCCTGTTGTGGGTATATATCCAATGGAAATGAAATCCATATGTCAAAGAGATATCTGCATTCCCATGTTCATTGCAGCATTATTCACAATAGCCAAGATATGGAAACAACGTATCAGTGGATGAATGGATAAAGAAAATGTGATGTATACACATTCACAAAGAAATTGAATATTATTCAGCCTCAAAAAAGAATAAAAGCCTGGCATTTTTGGCAATATGGATGAACCTGAAGGACATTATGCTAATTGAAATAAGCCAGACACAGAAAGACAAATACTGCATGACCTCACTTATATGTGGAATCTAAAAAAGTTGAACTCATAAAAACAAAGAGGAAAATGTTAGTTGGCCGAAGCTGCCAGGTGAGGGAAGTGTGAAGATGTTGGTGACAGGATACAAAGCCTCAGTTATGCAGGATCAATATATTCTAGAGATCTAATGTACAGCATGACTATAGTTAATAATACTGAATCCTATATTTGAAATTTGCTAAGAGTAGATCTTCAGGGTTCTTACCACAAATAAAACAACTATTTGAGGTAACAGATATGTCCTTTGGCTTGATTGTGGTAATCATTTCACAATGTGTAAGGATATCAAAATAAGACATAGTATACCTTAAATATATACAGTTTTTATTTGGCAAGTATACCTTAATGAAGCTGGGAGAAAAAAAGAATTATCTTCTTTGTCTTCTCCCAGTTATTCATTTCTTGCCCAGATTTACTCAACTTTGTACTGTTCTTGCCTCCAGTCCTGTCTAGCTGCAATAGATTCTCCACACTTCAGACCATGAACCTTCTGTTTCTAAATGGAAATCAGTTCATATCTTTCCCTGCTTTAAAATTCATAACTGCCTCCTAATAGCCTAAGGATTAGGCCCATACTCTATCATAATGTCATAGTCGGAAACAATGCTCTGGGTGCAGGTTGGTTCTTTGAGGGTGATCCCAGAAGTACAAATGATGGCATGAAAAAGGTTTGACAGGCAAGGGAGAAAAGTCTATAAATGCTGCCTTAGTAAGTAGCTTAATATGACAGGCAACTGCAGCTAAATACACTATAGGCCCTTGTGTCTGAAACACACCTTACAATTGCATTGTGGCTGGAGCACTGACTCTCAACTCCATTTGTTGAGAGTGCTCTTAGTCATACCAACACCACTTCCAATTTGTGTTACTTGAAACATAATCATTTCCCAAGGTACTAGAGAAAGATCTCAGGCAGAGAAGAGAGAAGCAGGTACTTCTAAGGTGGAAGGATGTCAATGTTACAGAAACTATCTCATTCTGCACCTGCAGGTGAACTCAGGAAGGCTGATGGAAGATGAGAGTTTGCTTTACATGGCACAGAAGACCCACATGTTCTGGCACGGAAATCAGAAAACTCAACCCTTGTCACTTGATAACTACAATGTACTTGTATTGGACCCCTTGCCATTTCATGAATGGATCCCATCTTTTCCAAATTACAAATTCACAATTGTACAGTTCGATTTTTTTCTCTGCTTCTATGGCAGATGGTTCCTATTTTACTATCTAGCATTACGAGCCAATTATAATTTAAACACTGAGTCTAACAGAATCTCACAGAGGGAACACGCATATGTTTGTTGAATGAATAACTTAAAAAAAACTCTTAGATGAGAGAGAGATTGCTGACAGAACAAACGAGCATACCTGTATGATGAAATTAAGTAGAGTAATCACAGACAGGGAAAGTCGAAGTGTTTTATGAATGTATTAAATTTATGGAGGCAGAAGTGTTGTCAGGAAAAATAATTTTGTTAAGTGACAGGATCCTGATAGATAGTACTGTGTCAGGCAGGCAAATCAGTTTCTTAGATGTAGCTAAGAGAAACAAGTTTGCCCTTTTTTGAGCTCAACTTTAAGGTCTTCCATCAATCTGAGGTTTCTATAGGAACCAGAATGATTTGCTCTTTTATTTAATATTTAAGAGGTATGGTTAAATAGACCCCAAACTAGGTGCGCTCTTCTTCTCTAGATTTGGAGAGAGCACCAGGGAGCTCCACTTCTACTGTTACTTAACAAAATTATTTTTCCTAATAATACTTCTGCCTCCATAAATTTACAATGAGTCAGAAAAAATGCATATATCCAACTGCGAGAGTCAAATACTCAGGTTCTTTAAAATGCCACAGAGGCAGGATGCTGTGTGAGATTTGCAGGGTGGTGCATATGAACCTGTTAACCTTGCTTCTAAATCTAAGAAGTGGGCACATACAGCTTTGTTTGAGTATACCTGCCTCTTACAATCTGTCCTTTCCAATCAGGCCTTAACAGGATATTCACCTGGGTACCAAAAGTTGTCACAAGACTCTTGTATTGCTCTTTTGCCTAGTCAAGAGGAATGATGCCATAAGGTTGTAAGACTATGATATGTAGGTAGTAGGGGTTTGTGAGGATGAATACGGAAGATTTCAGAATTGATGAAACTTAAAACTTAAATATATCTCTAGCAAAAGTGAAAGTAAACTGTGAACAGGCTTATCAGCCAATAAACTGGAATTTCTTTTTGTATTCTTTTGGAAATAAAACATCCTTTTGCTACATTGGCACCAGTGTGTGTACCTAAATAGGTAACTTTGTCTTCTAGTTCCTATCTGTGGGAGAGATTCAGTTTCATGGTTTCTTTGAGCAAACTGTAATGCAGCATTTGGACTCTTTTTGTAATGGTGGATCTGAAACAAGAGCTACAAAATGATTCTATAAAATACTCTGCTAAAATAAATTAATTCCTGGCCAGGCATCGTGGCTCACAACCGTAATCCAGGCACTTTGGGAGACCGAAGCAGGAGGATCACCTGAGGTCAGGAGTTTGAGACCAGCCTGGCCAGCATGTTGAAACCCCATCTCTACCAAAAATACAA
The DNA here is from genome assembly GCF_009828535.3 of Hylobates moloch. NCBI lineage: Eukaryota > Metazoa > Chordata > Mammalia > Primates > Hylobatidae > Hylobates > Hylobates moloch. Next base: position 28,542,381 of record NW_026652281.1, read on the forward strand.
AAATTAGCCAGGCATGGTGGCGCACACCTGTAGTCCCAGCTACTCAGAAGGCTGAGGCAGGAGAGTTGCTTGAACCCAGGAGGTGGAGGTTGCAATGAGCCCAGATCAAGCCACTGCACTCCAGCCTGGGCAACAGAGCAAGACTTTGTCTCAAAAATAAATTAAATAAATAAATAAATAAATAAACTCCCTGCACAAGGCAATCACTAGTAAACCATAGCTGCTGACGGTGACAAGAGTATCCAAGGATGACACTAAAGAGCAAGGCCAAGGTCTTCATACAAATTCAAATACCTTATTCAAACCCTATGTATATCAGTTTGTGATAAACTGATAGAACCCAGTAATCAAACACAATTAAAATGACTGATTTTCCAGCTATGAAATGTTTGAGAGTTATAGTACAAAAGGCCAACATAGAAAACTGTTTTACCAATATGCCTCTTAGTGAATGCTAATCTTCATTTATAGTCTCATAAATACATATGGCCAAAATAGAACAGAATGTGTTAATGACTAAACTCTGACTCATCTCTTTCACTCCACACATGGAATCTATTGCCAAAATCCATCACTTCTTTTTTTTCAAAATGACTCCTATAATTACACCTTTCCTATCTACTATCTATTGTGATTTACAACACACATACATCATCTCAGTGGAGCCTCACAACATTCCCAGGACACTATTTTACAAATTAGTAAAACTGGCTGTCAGTGATATTAGGAGACTGGTTCAATGTAACTCAAATAGTAAATGATATAATCACAATTTCTCATCCAGAAGATTATGATTAAGGCATCATCCGGCTCTAAAATGCTGTAGTTGGATAATTGCATACCCTCCTTTCCTTTCCTTTGTCTGCCACTGTCTTTGCCTAAAACTTGACCACTTCTCATCTAGGCAGCTACAATTTCTCTTTACCTGACAGCAATAGTCTCAGGGAGCATAGCTTTCTTCTCCATTTAGCACTCTCACCATGTCACACTCTTCTCTGAGAGCTCCCAGCTCTTAGGATCCTAGCCAAAATGTTCAGCCTCTTTTTCCCAAGAGTCCCATTAAAAAGATTCTGAATTGTATGTGTCTTGTGCCACCCCACTCAGGTCTGACCACTCCTACTTAGTTTATTATTGGCTCATTTACCGTCTTCCCCTTTTCTGGTCCTACCCGGCCCCCGCCCTGAGGTTTCATGAGCTGTCTGATATGGAAACACATGCATTTCATTTCACACACACCCCCCTCAAGCTGCCTCCAGCTTCTTCTGCTTCTGCATTATTTAAACAACATTTGAAGTCCCCCTCAAAAAAGCACTTTTCCCAGCTTCTGACTTTATGTGACCTAGTCCTGTGTGAAATTGAAATGGCATGTTAATGTTATCTGCTGCAGAGAGTAAACTCCTGCAGGGCAGTGACAAAGCATAATTATCTGTACTTTGTAGAACACAGAAAATTAACAGTATGTGTTAAATAAAGGAAAGCAAACATTTTAATTTTTGTTGCTACTTGGTACTTTTTAATGTCATGTTTTGAAAACATTTCGCTCAAAATGCAAACAGGAATAAATCTCAAGAGACTGTTAGAAAAATTAACCTAAACCTGGCCCCCTCTTAAGATGGAGGCCCTGGATATTTTACTTTGTTGGCTTGACATTTAAGGGATATTTGCGGAAATTGTATATGTAATACAAATTACGTGATGCAAGCCCCCCAACTTCTCACAGAAGAGTTATTTGCAGCAGTCTCCTTCCAAAACGTCGTGACTCTCAGATTTTGTAATTGTAGGGGATTGAGAGAGAGATCACCTCCAATCTCTCCTTTAGCTCTTATCTAGGCTCTTTGGCTGAGTCTAGAAACCAAACTGACACCAGGCAGATTAACAAGAGAAAAACATACAAAGTTTATTAGCTTTACATGTACATGGGCATCTTCACAAGAGAGTGAAGTCTGGAGTGGCCAAAGCAAGATGCTTTTATACTTCTAAGACAAAGAATGATAAATTTGAGAAGAAATGACAGGATAAATGGTATCTAACTAGAAGCAGTAAATTTCTAGGGTAGTCACGAGGAGATACACAAAAGGGTATAAAACTCCTGGAAGACAAGGGGTACTTTGGGAAGTATATTTATCCAGGTCCATTGCAGCCCCCCAATTCCCAGTCTTTTATGATAAGGGATATTTTCTTGCCCTGGTTCTGTGAGGGTACACCTCCCAGAGGAATCTTTATGGCTTGCTGTGTGGAAGAAAAGATAAGTCATCTACTTGTTTCTGTAACTACAATTTTTCTAAGGTTTTCAACTCAAAATAATCAATTTACCAATTATCATGCATTGAGATGGCATATCCTTCACTCCTTTAAAATTCTGATTCATTATATCCTATGTCAGATGCATCCTTCTTAAACAAGCATATTCTGTCACTACACTTCTCAAAATTATTATGTTTCACCATATTCCTATTCATCAACACAAACCTTCTCTGTCTCACTTTAGGGTTTCCTGTAACCCAGCTTGAGAAATTTAGGCATCATTTTGGACTTCTGTCTTATTATTGCCACCCCTGCCTAGAAATTTAACATCTAATCTATCACCAAGTCCTGTCCGTTCAACTGCCAAGTTCAAGATACCAATGTATTTCTCACAGACTACAGCAAGCGTATATTATTTCCTGGTTTTTGCTTGTAGAATACCACAGTGATTAGGAGCACAAACTGCCGCAGTTCAAAGCTTAGACTTTTCACTTATTAATTGTGTAAATCTGGACGAAATAATTAACCTCCTAGTACCCTTCTATTTTTATCTCTAAATTGAGAGGACAATAATGGTACCTACTTCGTGGGACTGTTACAAGGATTAATGAGTCAGCACTTTTTGAGTACATAGAATATTATGTGATACATGGTAAGTGCTGTCATGTATGGTATGGTAGGTAGCTTGATGATGATGATGGTGGGGGTGGTGATTACGAAAAACATTATCTCCTAATTTCCTATACATGAAAACCAATGTAACCTTTTAAAAACATAAATTATATGTGGTCATATTTGGTCTCCAAAAAATTCCAATTCATTTCACTTCAAACAAATTTTAAATTCTCTCCTCTGCTTCTCAATATCCTGCATGATCTAGTTCCTGAATGCCTTTTTAGTTCACCTTGAACCATGTGTCCCCTTCTTACTTTACTCCAGGCTCTCAACTTCCGTTAGTTTGTAGAACCCATCAAAGTCTTTGACACCTCGTCCCTACCCACTGCTTTCCTCATCTGGCTCTTTTTCTTTCTTTAGGTCTCAGTTCAAAGTCAACTCCTTAGAGGTGCTTTCCCCACCCTACCTAAAATGTCCTTCACCTCCAATGCTGACTGCTGCAGCATCTAGTTGTTGTTGATGTTGTTACAATGACTTACCACAAACTTGCTTCCATTCGTTCTTTGCTTACTGGGGTTTTGTTTTGTTTTGTTTTGTTTGCTGAACCCAACTAGAATATAAGTTGCATGAGGAAAGGGATCACATCTATCTTGTCCACCATTGACTCACCAGCACTGGGGAGGCTGGTATGCATGACATTGCTATTTGTGGAATGTTATTCTATCAACGGTTTTATTTTACTCACCTAAATATTTGTTCCTACTCCCAGATTCTTCTCCTCCGCTGCGTTCAGGCTATTTACATCAATGTAAACTATCTCCATCTGTGATATTTCACTCAGCCCCCTTGATAGAATAGTCAACCCTTCTATCTTGGTCTATCAAAATTATGATGAGGATTCACCTCATCCAAGACTTCAGTGAAAACTCTTGCCCTCACTAATCTTTCATGCCTTAGCATTTCTATCTCACTTAAAATTTCTCCCACAAACTGTTAATCCTTATATATAGAACAATATTCTAATTTCTTAATGCATATTACTATCATCTTCTCAATTAAACCCTAAGTACGTATTTTTGTGTTTTTATATATTTATTCCTAGAGTGTACAATGTCAAAACAGAAGCTTAATAAAGATTTAGAATTAGATAATTTTATACTGGAGGAAGCTAAGACCTATGTGTATATACTAAACTTCTGAATACCCCATCAAGACTTTTATTTCAACACCTTAACAGCTTTTTTAAAGTAAATTTATTGCTCTAGCAAAATATATATATTATTTATATTATATATATATTCTTTTATATATAATACATATATAAAATACAAGAATATATATATATATATATTCTTTTGTGAGTTTTGTAAGAATTTGGTTTTGCTTAGGTGGTGATGACACCTAAGCTTCCCAAAGTATTCCAGACTCTAAAAATTGCGGGAACAAAACATACTGGACACCATATGGAAAAAGTTCTGCAAGAATGCTGTGAGTTAGCATCTGCTTCTATCAACATTGATATTGAAACTGATATCCTGAAGCTTTTTAATTCTTCTCTAAGGCTACTGTGTAAAGGATTGCTTAATCATAGAATACCATTAAAAAGTGTTTTGTCAGATTTGAATTGATGAATTATTTTTAAAAGTTCAATGTTAACTCATATTTGGTTCTCATTCAATTCAAGTTAGATAACTTCTTTTATCAAGGCCACAGTTTCAGTACCAATGCATACAATTCTGAATATCAGTGCTGTTAATTCATGTTTCTTTGTCAAATGTGAATTCAGAGCTCAAGGGTAAGACTAACTTCTTTATAAACCTTCTTAATCCTTCAGAGCCAAAAGAAGACTTACATTTGTGACCAGGACTCTTTCCCCAACTCTTCATATCATCATGAAGGGCTGCATAGATTTATCATCTCCTGTGTACCAATTTTGCTCAAGAGGTCCTCTTATCCTCATTCACATTCAACAAAAAATAATGGGCAGCCAGCCCTGTGCCAGGTATTGTTCTGTACACTCAGGACATTGATGCAAACAAAGGCAAGGTGCATGTTCTTCAGGAAGCTTCATTGCATAATTCTGGCAATCTTAGTTTATTTGTCTCTCATTGATAGAGGCATTCTGTGATATTGTAGAATACATATTTGGTCTTTGACTCCATTTTTCTGACATACAATTCCTAAAATTCTTAGAATCTCCAAAGTGATATTTTTATGTATGTTAATGTGTGCGAATAGTGGCTGGCAGCCTCTAGGTAGCTTCAGGATAGAGGCTTGTCCCAGAAAAAATCCGAGGTATAATCAGAGGGTTGGAACTTTTAGCCCCACCCCACAAAATCTAGGGAGAAGAGAGAGACTGAGGGTTAAAGTGATCACCAATGGTCAGTGGTTTGATCAATCATGCCTATGCAATAAATCCTTCATAAAAACCCAAAGCAGACAGCGTTGGGAGAGCTTCTGGATAGCCAAACACATGAAGTTTCCTGAAGAGTAGCACCCCTGGGAAAAGCATGGAAGCTCTGTGCCACTTCCTGTCCCTCACACTATGCATCTGTCAACCTGAAATAATCAAAAGGATCAGAATCCAGCTTTGAAGAGTTTATTCAAATGCAAATCTGAGAATAGCCATTCAAGTAGCAAATACTCCAAAGGAATGAGGTCAGCGCTCCAAAGCTGCAAAGTTAAGATCTTGCTTATATAGGCAGAAAGCAAAGAAATTTATCCAGATTACTATACTACATTTTTCATAAAAGCCTGATTTATAGTTACAGCAATTTGATTAGTTACAGCTGTTTTCCTTTTCCAATTTAAAAGAGTATATTTAACATTCCATCTTAAACAATGTGAAAGTCATAAGGTCTTTGTGTAAGGGGAGAGGGAAGTTAATCTATAATGAAGATCAACAGTAAAGAGAAAAAGGATCTTGTCTGGTGCTCCTTAGTCTTTTACTACATTTTACAAAACAATGTAGGTAAAGAAAAGGCTAATCTATACTCAGGGGAACAAAAGCTACAGCTGCTGCTGGCTGCAGTGGCTCACATCTGTAATCCCAGCAGTTTGGGAGGCCTAGACAGGTGGATCACCTGAGGTCAGGAGTTCAAGACCAACCTGGCCAACATGGCAAAACCCCATCTCTTCCAAAAAAATACAAAAATTAGCCACCAGGCATGGTGTCGGGTGCCTGTAACCCCAGCTACTCAGGAGGCTCAGGTAGGGAGAATTGCTTGAACCTGGGAGGCAGAGGTTGCAGTAAGCAGAGATTGTAACTCTGCACGCCAGCCTGGGCAACAGAGCGAGACTCCATCTCAAAAAAAAAGATACAGCTGTGTAGGTTATAGCTGCCTGTCATGTGACTCAGGTCCCCTGATCACATTCTTTTAAGACTCAAAATAATTTTAAAAGTTCCAACAGCTTTAATGTTGATTTACTTACTTTTACACACCTCTTCATTTGTATCTTCAGTAATATCCTTTATAATAAACCAGTAAAGAAAAGCATTTCTCTGAGTTCTGGGAGCTGCTCTTAACAAATTAGTCACACCCAAAGAAAGGGGTCATTGAAAATTCAGTTTATAGCCAGCTGGTTAGAAGCACAGGCAGAACAACCTGGACCTTCTGATTCGCATCTGAACAGAGCAGGAAGTCTTGGACATGAACGCTCAACTTTGGGGATCACACGCTATCTCCAGGTAGAAGTTTCAGAATTGAATTGAATTAGAGAATACCCACCTAGTATCTGCTACCGAATTGATTTCTTTCTTGTTGGTCAGAAAAAGCCTCATATATACGGTCACAGAAGTTTTCTCTGTTGATTGCTATGGTGTAAGAGCAGAGGAAAATTCATTTTTCCACAGTTGTTATAATTTTTTACAACTCAGACATACATAAAGATTTCAATTTATTTTTACCATCTTTACCTCTCTCAGTGCTGAAGTAAAAAATAAAATATGCTTTCTGCTGTAATTGACTTATTTATTTTAAATTTGTATTTCTTTCTGCTAATTCTTGTCAAACATTTCCCACTATACTCAATAAAGTGTTTATAAATCTAACATGCCATCAATTATAAAAACATACTATTATTTTATGTATCACTGAGTGACAAAATAATGCCAATTAAGTTATGCCATAATACTTTGTATCACTCGCAGTTTAACTTTATATTACTAAAAATGCTCATTTGAAATTATTTAAACAAATTTTTTCATACATCACTCACTAGCATGTATGTAAAAAGAAATAAGAACAAAATAAATTGGTTGAGTATTTCTAAAATTTTCTCACATTCAGAACCGAAATTACTGATAAATCAGAGGAACTGAGATCCATAATTCTCTACATAAAATTGTTCTCTGAGCTATCAGAGCCTTAGTGAAATGGCATTTGTAAGAATTGTGCTTCACTATCGTCTCTTGGATTCCCTTACAAGCTGCAGAAAATTTATAAATACGCACACATAGTTTCTATGTCTATGTATAGGCAATAAGAACTACATCACAATATCTACCTAAATCACAGCAATTTTATGACACACTGATTTTTCACGTTAAAATGTAAAAATAAATGTGCTCCTTAGAAATGATAAAATATATCACATTATAAAGTGTAAGCCAACTTTTTAAAAATATGCATTATAGCTACACATTTTAAAAAGAAAAATGCAGACTGGGCTTGGTGGCTCATGCCTGTAATCCCAGCACTTTGGGAGGCCAAGGGGGGCAGATCACCTGAGGTCAGGAATTCAAGACCAGCCTGGACAATGGGGCAAAACTCCATCTCTACTGAAAAATACAAAAATTAGCTGGGCGTGGTGGCCAGCACCTGTAATTCCAGCTACTTGGGAGGCTGAGGCAGGATGATCACTTGAACCCGGGAGGCAGAGGTTGCAGTAGGCTGAGATGGCACCACTGCACTCCGGCCTAGACAGAGTAAGATGCGGTCTCATAAAATAATAATAAGAATAATAATAAGAATAATAATTAAATAAATAAATAAAAGAAAAATGCTTCTGAGTCCACCTACAGGTATCCTCAAGGGAGACGTTAGTCTCATGCAGGTAAGTAAAATATACATGATGAACTCAAAAATTGTGTTAAAACCTGCCAACAAATGTGATCATTCTTATCAATTCCTGAGGTAGAAACAAGAAATGTTCCACTTCAAAAGTGGAAACAAACATTTTTACTGTTTGTTCTGAGGAAAGTGGCGCAAAAGTGAAACACAGTGATCCAAGACCGCGTACAGAATCAGCTTTGCCAAGAATCTTAATTTAACATTATAAAATCCTAGAGCTGTCAGAGAATTCAGAGAATGTCTAGTCCCAGTATCTTCCTTTACCATGGAGGAAACCAAGGCCTGTGGTTCTCAAGTTTCCTGAATCTTTTGCCACTCCTCTTTCTGCCACTCATGGCAGGCCTTCTCTGGGAGTAATTCTAGCACTTAAGGAAGAAAAGTAGTACCTCATTCTCCCAGTGAGATACTATCTGGCATTGAAGGAAAACTTACTGCAATAAGGCTCTTCTGGGTTAGACATAGATTGAAAAGGACTGAAAATTTCCTCTAAAAGTATCCTTAAAGCAGAATTTGAAATAATCTAGGTGTCTGTAAAAAAGACAGAGCTTTCTAATAAACAGAAATCGAAAACCTAGGACAGGGGTCAGCAAACTACTGTCCCTGGGCAAAATCTCACCTGCCACTTGTTTTTGAAAATGAAGTTTTGTTGGAACATTGTAGCGGTCATTTCTGTGTTGTCTGTGGCTGTTTTTGTACTGTAATAGCAGAGGAGTAGTTACAATGGAGACCACATGGCCCACAAGGCCTAAAATATTTACTATCTGGATCTTTGCAGAAAAAAATTTCTAACTCCTAATGTAGAAGGTATACTTGTAAGGACCAAGGCAGGAACAATAGGTTACAGCTTTCATTTTCAACTTAGACTTTATGGGTTGACAGCATAAAAAAGATTGTTCTTTTAAGCATGTGTGTAACTATAGTACTCATTATCTTATTTCATATTCATCATAACTCCTCATTTTGTAGGATAGAGCATGCACATGTACAGACACACTCATTGCACACTTTTAGAAGAAAAGGGGGTGGCTTTTATTCTGATATCCATTATAGCTAACCTCATCACACTCCAATTAAATAGTACATTTATTTCTTTAGCTATAAAGAATTTTTTAATTAGCATCTTGATTTACTTGCCTACTTCCTAAAACCTTTGTCCAGTGTGATTGAACTCTGATTTCAAACTTTCAATGCTCTCACTCTTGGGTCATCTAAAACAGTAATTTGTCTTTCTGCAGCGGTTCTATCATAAAATTCTTGTCTGACAGACACTGATATTTTCCTGAATGCATCCTGCAATGAATAATTCCATAAGCACAAATAGTCTATGTAAGTTATATTAATAAAAACTATGCTAAATTAAAAATACTGCTTTTATTTTTATCCACAGAATTGATGAATATGTATAATCCCTTTTTAGAATATAATCCTATAGCTATCAGGAGCTGAGACTTTGAGAATAATTGTGTTCCTCACTTAGCACCAAAATATCCACTTATGCTAAGCAAATCAAGGGACTACCCTGATGGTGAAAACTCAGCAGGACTCTGAAGTATCATCAACATAAATAAAATCAAGAATTTAGGGCACAAAAGAAGAATCACTGGATTTGTTTGTAAATTGACTTAAATAGTGATTCTAGATTTTTTGAGTAAAGATTATTCTTTAGAAAATTCTATGGAACTTATAAAATTAGGATTTGAGGAATGCTACAACCTCCAAACTGATGTGGTAACCTTCTAGATAGAAAACATCTACCTAAATGAATGTCTCTTTAAGTGCAAAGTTTCCCATAGACTTAACGTGCCACCTGCTATTATTTTACAGGCAATCCCTACAAGAACAAAAACACCCTAAAATTCAATTCATTAAACAAATCCCTCAACCGCGTTTTAAAAAAAAGTATTCTAAACTCTAATTGATTCTGTAAAAATTCCAACAGAGAGCTTTATATATGCTAATAAGATGTTGGCCAGCAAGTATCTCCAACAATTTTGCCTAGGTTAGTAAACCTAAAAGAGACATTGGCAGCCATCCCCACTGAGGTTCTCCTAAGCCTCCTAGAATGTCTTAAAATTCTGCAGTTGGTGAAAATAGCCCTTTAGATATTCACACTTCCCAATACCTCATTTTTCTCCCCACTTGATTTATAACATTTTGGTTTATTTGCTTTCAATCCAAAATAAAATAAACTTATTGAGGATTCAGGACAAAATATCAAAGATCTGGGAACACTGAGAAGAAACACAAGAAAAACAAATGCAGCACTGAGACATTAGGAAAAAGCATTCAATAGAGGTGGAGAAAGAATGAAAACATATTTACTTGAATAAAGAAATATAGATGCAAAAAATAAGACTCTGGATGGAGTGGGAGAGAAGAAAGCAAGGAAGAGAACAATGAGGGCAAACAGGATGCCCATATGGAAACAGAACTCCTGGCTGTCAGGGCTTATAAACATTGGAGTGATTTAACAATCTCCTTGGGGGAGTCATAAAATGTTTTGTTCCTGGAAAAGTTTACACAAAAGGTAGGTAACTTGATGCAGAGAAGTGATTTAGTTGACATCCCTAGATGTCCTTCCAACACTGATTTTATGATTTGGTAACTTAAGAATGACTAAGGTGATGCCAAAAAATAAAAATGAAAGACCCATGCTTATATTAAACATACAAAGAAGATTTATGGCCTCCCTCAGAACTGTGTTCCAGAATAACATGGAATGAATTTCAAATGCATCATTGTCTGCTGGTAATCATTTACTTGAGTGCTAAGGAGTGATTCAGCACAATTCTGTGACAATATTCAATCTATACACGTAATTGCACTCCAGACTCCCTTTATATTCTACACCCAATTTTCTCATACTCCAAATCAAATAGAGATCTAGGCGGTTTTCCAATAGTCTTCTTCAAAATATGACAATTTCTACAGATTACTAGATTATTTCCGTATTCCTAATGACAAGTCCAGCATAAGTAAATCAACTAAAGACTTTTTTTCAAATTTCACAAATTGTTGACTCCTGGCTAATGCAGTTTTACTCTACATTATGCAGTATGTTTTCCTGAGAAGAAGCTGCATGCATGTTTCTTTCAGTTTGATGTGTTGTAATAGATTGGATTTGAGGGAATGAGTGGATACTTTATCCTGTATTTTCTATAATTTGTCCGAATTTTCAACAGTACATGTATCTACTTTCCTTTGGGTCTATCATACATACAAAAACCGTTCATGTTAATTTACCATCATGCAATTGAAAATGAGTCTCTAATAGCACTCAAGATTCACAGTTACAGAATTCTCCGGAATTTTATCCTTTATTGCTCTCTAATTTATAGGTCCATTTAATCAGGGGTAACATTGTATTTCGAAGCCCTGCATTGAATTCCAAATGGTGTTAAAAAGCTTTGCAGTACTGAAACTTTGCTGAAATTTCCACCAGGAATAAATTTATGCTATTTCCCAATATTATTTTCAGTGAGCATTTTTTTTTTACCCACTCTGAATGACACTGAACTACCCATTCATTATTTCTTTGGATAATCTCTGCTATTTTCTGTTCCCCTCCTCTTTTTACTCCAGTAATTACTTGCTTTCAGTTCTTTTTATATGCCAACCAATTTATCACATACATTCAGCATTTTCTCATAATTTTCACTCTAAACACTATCTCTGACATCTAGCCAACATCCTATTGGATCCCACTATTTCTGCTTTTATTTGAATGCTAATAATTTTAGTCTTGGGCATTTTGGAAGAATTAATGCATACATGGGATAACTGATGGTCCTAAAATTTTAAGGTCATTAACCCAGCTAGTCATTAATTCTCAAAAAAGGTCCTTATACAAAGTGACTGAGACTCCCACACAATAATAATGGGAGACTTTAACACCCCACTGTCAACATTAGACTGATCAATGAGACAGAAAGTTAACAAGTATATCCAGGAATTGAACTCAGCTCTGCACCAAGTGGACCTAACAGACATCTACAGAACTCTCCACCCCAATCAACAGAATATACATACTTTCCAGCACCACACCACATCTATTCCAAAATTCACCACATAGTTGAAAGTAAAGCACTCCTCAGCAAACATAAAAGAACAGAAATTATAACAAACTGTCTCTCAGACCACAGTGCAATCAAACTAGAACTCAGGATTAAGAAACTCACTCAAAACCACTCAACTACATCGAAACTGAACAACCTGCTCCTGAATGACTACTGGGTACATAACGAAAGGAAGGCAGAAATAAAGATGTTCTTTGAAACCAACGAGAACAAAGACACAACGTGCCAGAATCTCTGGGACACATTGAAAGCAGTGTGTAGAGGAAAATTTATACCACTAAATGCCCACAAGAGAAAGCAGGAAAGATCTAAAATTGACACCCTAACATCACAATTAAAAGAACTAGAAAAGCAAGAGCAAACACATTCAAAAGCTAGCAGAAGGCAAGAAATAACTAAAATCAGAGCAGAACTGAAGGAAATAGAGACACAAAAAACCCTTCAAAAAATCAATGAATCCAGGAGCTGGTTTTTTGAAAAGATCAACAAAATTGATAGACCGCTAGCAAGACTAATAAAGAAGAAAAGAGAGAAGAATCAAATAGACGCAACAAAAAATGACAAAGGGGATATCACCAGTGATCCCACAGAAATACAAACTACCATCAGAGAATACTACCAACACCTCTATGCAAATAAACTAGAAAATCTAGAAGAAATGGATAAATTCCTCGACACATACACCCTCCCAAGACCTAAACCAGGAAGAAGTTGAATCTCTGAATAGACCTATAATAGGCTCTGAAATTGAGGCAATAATTAATAGCTTACTAACCAAAAAACATCCAAGACCAGATGGATTCACAGCCGAATTCTACCACAGGTACAAGGAGGAGCTGGTACCATTCCTTCTGAAACTATTGCAATCAATAGAAAAAGAGGGAATCCTCCCTAACTCATTTTACGAGGCCAACATCATCCTGATACCAAAGCCTGGCAGAGACACAACAAAAAAAGAGAATTTTAGACCAATATCCTTGATGAACATCAATGCAAAAATCCTCAATACTGGCAAACCAAATCCAGCAACACATCAAAAAGCTTATCCACCATGATCAAGTGGGCTTCATCCCTGGGATGCAAGGCTGGTTCAACATACACAAATCAATAAACGTAATCCAGCATATAAACAGAGCCAAAGACAAAAACCACATGATCATCTCAATAGATGCAGAAAAGCCCTTTGACAAAATTTAACAATTCTTCATGCTAAAAACTCTCAATAAATTAGGTATTGATGAGACATATCTCAAAATAATAAGAGCTATCTATGACAAACCCACAGCCAATACCATACTGAATGGGCAAAAACTGGAAGCATTCCCTTTGAAAACTGGCACAAGACAGGGATGCCCTCTCTCACCACTCCTATTCAACATAGTGTTGGAAGCTCTGGCCAGGGCAATCAGGCAGGAGAAGGGAATAAATGTTATTCAATTAGGAAAAGAGGAAGTCAAATTGTCCCTGTTTGCAGATGACATGATTGTATATATAGAAAACCCCATCGTCTCAGCCCAAAATCTCCTTAAGCTGGTGAACAACTTCAACAAAGTCGCAGTATACAAAATCAATGTGCAAAAATCACAAGCATTCTTATACACCAATAACAAACAGAGAGCCAAATTATGAGTGAACTCCCATTCACAATTGCTTCAAAAAGAATAAAATACCTAGGAATCCAACTTACAAGGGATGTGAAGGACCTATTCAAGGAGAACTACAAACCACTGCTCAATGAAATAAAAGAGGATACAAACAAATGGAAGAACATTCCATGCTCATGGGTAGGAAGAAACAGTATCATGAAAATGGCCATACTGCCCAAGGTAATTTATAGATTCAATACCATCCCCATCAAGCTACCAATGACTTTCTTCACAGAATTGGAAAAAACTACGTAAAAGTTCATATGGAACCAAAAAAGAGCCCACATTGCCAAGTCAATCCTAAGCCAAAAGAACAAAGTCATCACCCTGACTGGAGTCATCATGCTACCTGACTTCAAACTATACTACAAGGCTACAGTAACCAAAACAGCATGGTACTGGTACCAAAACAGAGATACAGACCAATGGAACAAAATAGAGCTCTTAGAAATAATGGTACATATCTACAACTATCTGATCTTTGACAAACCTGACAAAAACAAGAAATGGGGAAAGGATTCCCTATTTAATAAATGGTGCTGGGAAAACTGGCTAGCCATATGTAGAAAGCTGAAACTGGATCCCTTCCGTATACCTTATACAAAAATTAATTCAAGATGGATTAAAGACTTACATGTTAGACCTAAAACCATAAAAGCCCTAGAAAAAAACCTAGGCAATACCATTTAGGACATAGGCATGGGCAAGGACTTCATGTCTAAAACACCAAAAGCAATGGCAACAAAAGCCAAAATTGACAAATGGGATCTAATTAAACTAAAGAGCTTCTGCACAGCAAAAGAAACTACCATCAGAGTGAACAGGCAACCTACACAATGGGAGAAAATTTTTGCAACCTACTCATCTGACAAAGGGCTCATATCCAGAATCTACAATGAACTCAAACAAATTTACAAGAAAAAAACAAACAACCCCATCACAAAGTGGGAGAAGGATATGAACAGACACTTCTCAAAAGAAGACATTTATGCAGTCAAAAAACACATGAAGAAATGCTCATCATCACTGGCCATCAGAGAAATGCAAATCAAAACCACAGTGAGATACCATCTCACACCAGTTAGAATGGCCATCATTAAAAAGTCAGGAAACAACAGATGCTGGAGAGGATGTGGAGAAATAGGAACACTTTTACACTGTTGGTGGGACTGTAAACTAGTTCAACCATTGTGGAAGTCAGTGTGGTGATTCCTCAGGGATCTAGAACTAGAAATACCATTTGACCCAGCCATCCCATTACTGGATATATACCCAAAGGATTATAAATCGTGCTGCTATAAAGACACATGCACATGTATGTTTATTGCAGCACTATTTGAAATAACAAAGACTTGGAACCAACCCAAATGTCCAACAATGATAGAATGGATTAAGAAAATGTGGCACATATACACCATGGAATACTATGCAGCCATAAAAAATGATGAGTTCATGTCCTTTGTAGGGACATGGATGAAACTGGAAACCATCATTCTCAGCAAACTATCACAAGGACAAAAACCCAAACACCGCATGTTCTCACTCATAGGTGGGAATTGAACAATGAGAACACATGGACACAGGAAGGGGAACAACACACACCGGGGACTGTTGTGGGGTGGGGGAGGGGGGAGGGATAGCATTAGGAGGCATACCTAATGCTAAATGATGAGTTAATGGGTGCAGCACACCAACATGGCACATGGATACATATATAACAAACCTACACGTTGTGCACATGTATCCTAAAACTCAAAGTATAATTAATAATAATTTTAAAAAAGGTCCTTAAAGGAAGGAAGGTGATTATTATTATTGCAGCATCTTTGGTTTTTCTTTCAAGCCTATTTTCCCTAGCACAACTGGTTTTCAGACATAATAGAGTGTCATGAATTTAAAACAAATTTAGAAAATGTCAAAGAATAACCTTAAGACATATTATTAATTATTAGCATGCTATTTAGAAGTAAAACCACTAAATAGAATAAATCCATTCATCAAAGACAAAAACGGAGAGAAGTAAAAAAGACAGTTTGTGAACAGACAAACTAGATGATTTGTAAACAGTAAATTTTGTTTCTTTTGCTTAGGTAAACAGTAGCCTGCAGAGCACCAAAGAGGATATTCGCGTGCGCGCGCGCGCACACACACACACACACACACACACACACACACACAAACAATTTCACCAATATGTGAATTATCTGAAAATCAAGGTAAGTTCTGCAGTGAAACACAGGCAACCAGCCATCTATACCCTTTGTTATGCACCTCAGTCTTAGTCCATCTCTGTAGTATTTCTTTCATGAGAATTTTTCAACTCTCCCCAATTTGACCAAGCCATGTTGATCATCAGGCCTTCAGTTCTCCTGGGCACATGTCCCCTTGACATAAATTGAATATTGCCTAGGGACAATGGCTTTATACCAGCATTAAAGAATGTGAATACATATTGTGAAGTTGAACAAAAAGTTTAAGGGCCCAAATTTCTTTGAGTAACACAGCAATCACTCATAAGTGTCAGAAGACAAAATTACAACAGAGTTGGTTATAGATCTAACTTGCTTTTGTTTGTGATTGAGAAATCAGGGAAGCCTCCATTCTACAAAATAGAATGAGATCCTTTTTCTAGGCAATAGCAAAGTAGTGGGTTTTGCAAGGTGGGAACAAGGAAACAGAATAGGAAAAAAGCCAATTGGTTAACGTCAGGTTACTTCAGCTTACTTTTTTGTAATGATTAAAGCATATACCTCCTTATTTTGCTGATTTAAGTAGACTGCAATCTCCTGTTTTCAGGAAAACCTGGTCTGTTTGGGGATCCATCTGCTTCCTTAAAGTTTCAGTTTGATATGTGATATTCAGCATGAGTGACTTCATTTTCGCTTGGTCTGGTCTGTTGGGGCCTAGTACAGGAGCTCATTCTAAAACAATGATCTCCCATAATGTCTTTTTAATGTCGTCCTTCTTTTCTTGAAGCTAAGTTACATATTTTCAATTGCTGTATTATATCCACTGTTTTCACGTGTTTGTAGCAGGAAAGTTTCTTATGCATATCTCTTAGTTTATTATATTGCTGGATGTTGTCCTAATTTACTTATATTTTTCAAGATGCTTCTGGGGAAGTTTGGAGACATTTATCTGACACTTTCTCATTGCTATCTCTTATACCCATTAACCCTTGAACCAATGTTTCTTGTACCAATCCGTACCAAGGATCACTATCTTAGGACAGTCCTTCCATTACTTATTAGTATTTACTTAAAAAAAACCAACAGTTGTTTTGTTGAGATCCTTGCTTTGACCTCATTCTCTTCCAAATCACTTACACATTATTATGTCTTCCCTGATTAAAATTCTCAGCAGTGTCCCATCTATTAGCAAAAAATTTCTCTTCTTCTGCCTACTTACACCCCACCACACACACCCCTGCACTTGAGCCTCCCTGAATACAGTAGCTGTGGTTTCCTGAACACTGCAACCAATTTCCATGTCATTGTCTGTGTTATATCTAATGTCTACAGTGATCTTTCGTCACCTCATTGACTTGGTTAATTCCTCTTTGGAGACGAAAGAAAAAAATAATTTCTGAGTAGTCAATATATACAAAGGAGACACGAATCATCCTGAGTATTCAAATACTTAAAAATGGTGTTTTTAAAAAAGCTTAAAGACATAATTTACAGTCAATTGAAACTCACAGAATAGAATTTCTTTCCCAATATATAAAGTGTTTTCTGAAACAAACGTAGCAGCTGTAGATTTGGTCAAATTCCAGTTAGAACGTAAGAAAGCAGTCTAAATTTTACAACAGAAAGAGAATATGTTTTAAAGCAATACAACCTGTGTAGGTAGATTTATAAAATTCCATAGTAATAAAAGTTAAAAATGTATTTATTTATTCAATTTCTTTGTACTGCAAACATGAAGTGTCAACTGTTATGAATTAAAGAGAAAAAGAATATGCAATTATAAATTGTTTGAGGTAGAATAATATTAAAAACAGGAAATTTCATTAAACTAAACAAGAAAAAATAAGTGTTAAAAATAAACATCATCTCAAATTCTATGGGGAGGGAGGGAAAACTGCTGAAAACATTAATTTTGGAGACATTGCCAGATTGCTGATGAGAATTCATATTTCACAAGAGGAAATAGATGAATTACAAAATAGGCATTCTTTTTCTCGATAAAATTATGTCCATTAGTAGTTTATGAAAGTACATATTGGCTATAGTTATATATTGATACAATATTTTACAAGTATGTAATAATGAAACCAGAAATTAGTATAATAGTGTAATCAAATACTTTTTTTACCTCAAAACTGTAAGTTAAGTTTTTCAAACTACATAACCTCCAAAGTATATTTAAATTGATGGCTTTTATGACATAAACTATACCTCAAAAAGGCCATTTTTAAAAAACAATATAGCCTCCAAATTATGGTAACCTGTAAAATAAATCTAAAATGACAATCCTAAATGTATAGGACTTGGTGAAATCTTAAGAATCATTTAGCAAAATTTCCAACAATACTATACACATATTCCAGGAGCAAAAGTTTCCACAAATGTCTTTTAAAATATTCAGAATCCAAAATCTTTTAACTCCATTAATACCATAATTTAGTCTTTTTAAATTATTCACAGAAAGGTATTTTCATATCTAAATTAAATTAATTGAGTAAAGAATGTTGCCTTCAATAGAGAATTGAGAATGTTTTCTATTCCACTATTTCCAAAACTAAAATTTATAATAATATTTTAATGTTGCCATACACATCTGGGTAAATTAAAAATACATAATACTAAATGTAGATATAAATGCTCCATTTCAAATAACTTCTATTATTTTCTACACTAATAGTTTAAAAGACAAGTGAAAAGAATATTGAAACAAGCTGAGTGTATTCTCTAACAGCCAAAAGAACATAGAGTACTATAAAGTTATTTGACGAATATAGGACCATAGAAATTATTTAATTCTATTCTTCACAAGCATTTGCACCCATATGCACTCTGATTTAAAATGCATGAAACCCATATGTACTTTTATAACTAAATAGCTTAATCTAAAAAAGTTATCATACGTAGGAAATGCCTTTGAAATCATGTTTATTCTTTAAAATAGATCTAATTGTTTCTTCTTCATTAAACACCAATTTTGGGGAATATTAATATTTGAAATATATTAAATATAAAAATGAACATAACTATCTGTAAAAGGACATTCATTATAACAGCGTGTGTAGTAGCAAAAGACTGAAAATAACCTAGATACCATTCAATAGAGGACAGGCTAAATAATGTATGGCCCTACCATGGAATATTATACAGCCATTTAAAAATTAAGGAGCAACATACACGGAATGATCACCAGGAGGTACTGTGTAAAAAAGTTAAGCTTTGCAACAGTCTGTATAGGGTGGTTCCCATACGTATAAATAAAAATGTTATCCATGCAATTCACACAACAAACATGTTTTGAGTGCCTAGTAGGCAAGGGACTATTGTAAGTGCTTGGGATAGAGCAGTGAATGAAACAAAGTACTGTCATGGAACTCCTATTACAGGCGAAGAAGACAGATAATAAAATATACATAATTAAGTCATGGAGTGAGAGGTAGTATTAAGGAAAATAAAGCAAGTTATTTGAGTATGACAAAAAGAAACAAGGCAATATGGTTGTTCTTCCCCTTAGGAGTAGTCAGGGATAAAGCAACATTGAGCAGTGGCCTAAAGATGGGTGGCAACAGATTGGAGGGAATAAGGAGAGCTGTGAGATATTCCCATTTTTATCATTTTGAGTTTGGGGTCATGTCAATATTTTACATAATCAGAATAATTAAGAGAATAAAAAACACTATAAAATTAAACATAAACCCACACGAATGAAGCTAATATGTTATCAAATTGATAACACAACCACACAAAGTAAAATTTAATTCAAGTAATTAAACATACTCTTTGGGGAAAACATTTGAAGGGTAGAATTGCAATAAAATCTTAAAGTTTACTCAGCTGTTTTGTTGTAGGTATTGCTATTAGTATTATAGTTCTGAAACTATTCTATACATCGGATAAAGCAAGTGAGTTACCATATTGCTCCTTTTGGGAATCAGAGTTTTCTCTGCGAAAAAAAAAAGGCAGATTACTAACATGAAATTGTAGAATATGAGGAAGATCCTATGCTGGAATGCAGGAGTACTGGATAAATACATTTTTATGGGATTTGAAGCCTATGCAATTTTGGAGGCTCTCTTAAAGGAACATTAGAAATATAAAATTAGGTATAAAACCTTGAATAGATCCCATTAGCCTCACAATAAATCTTTTCTAACCTGGTGGGGTTGGATTTGACTTGAAAGCATAGATATGTTTTTTTTTTTGCTCTATACACTGGAAAGGGCTAGAAATAATAATAGCCTTACAGCAATGAGCAGACCTAGTACCCAGACTTTGCATTCTATATATATTCCCCAACAGAAAGGAATTCCTAAAGAAATGCCTGACTCCAGGTCTAAGCAGAAAAAGTGTAAGAATATTCTAAAACATCTTGTACCAGACTCAAGAATATGCTCAAAGACTAGTGGGATAACAACAAAATGACATAAGAGCCAGTTTAACAAGGACCCTAATGGCCAAATTTGTAACTTTTTGAAGCACCAAAAATAACTATGACAGTAATGGATAAAACATTCACTTTTTAAAAAATCTGAGTCTTTGATTATACTGAAAGAAACAGAAGGACAAAGAAAGGAGAAAAGCTATTATTAACTGAAATTCTTCTATAAACAACTGTAGAAATGACAGAAAGCATTTTGAAAATCCCAGTCTAATAATAGATCCATGGACGAATCATTAATGAATGCTAAAATTATTAAGTAAAATGGTTTGGAGGAGCAGGAAATTCATACAGTGATAGAGTATCAGCTCAGAGATAATTTAGTTTCAAATTAACAAATATGTTGGTCACCACCTTAACTAAGTAATAGATTTAGTATTATTTATGATTTAGTACAACCTGAGATTAGGTGCTTCTAGCATGAAGTAGCAAAATATATATAATGCTATATATAACTATATATATTTTGAGATATATATATATAGGGATATATATATATAGCATTTATACTGCTATGAAGCATATTTGCCAAAAATGGTTTGTTTTTGTTTTTTTTTTTTTTTTGAGACGGAGCCTTGCTCTGTCACCCAGGCTGGAGTCCAGTGGCACAATCTCAGTTTACTGCATCCTCCACCTCCTGGGTTCAAGCGATTCTCTTGCCTCAGCCTCCCAAGTAGCTGGGACTACAGGTGCGTGCCACCACGCCTGGCTAATTTTTTTTTATTTTCTTTTTTGCTTGTTTTGTTTTTTTAGTAGAGACAGGGGTTCACCATGTTAGCCAGGATGGTCTTAACCTCCTGACCTCGTGATCCGCCCACCTCGGCCTCCCAAAGTGCTGGGATTATAGGAGTGAGCCACCGCTCCTGGCCCTTGACAAATGTTTAATCTAAAACTAATCATGAGGTAACAACCAGACAAATCCAAACTATGAAACTTTCTGCAAGGCAACTCCCCCAGGTTCTTAAAAAATGTCTGATGGGAGAAAAAAAGTCAAGGGGATTGATGAAGGATAAAACTAAAAAGACAATATAGACAAACGCCATCTGTGAACTTCAATTTAATCCTGGGCCTGTGTGTCTCCCTGACCTCCCCACATACACACAAATAAAAAGCATTTGGGGGAGCAATTGGGTTAATTTAAATATGGACTAGGTATTAAATGATATTTAATTCACACTAATTTTTATACCTGTAATCATGATATTACAGTTATATCGCAGTTAGATAAGAGAATGCCCTGATATTTAGGAGTTGCCTGAAGTAAGTGAAGTATGATATGTTCAATATCCAAATGATCCAGAAAAATGTACCTGTGTGTGTATGTAAGTGTGTACATGCATATTGCTTGTAATTCTTTGAAGCATAAAAACTTACTATGATAGTAATGGATAACACACTGAATATTTTTTAAAATCTGTGAGTCCATAATCATACTGAAAGAAAACTAAGACAGAGAGAAAGCAAGAAAGAGAGAGAGAGAGAGCACAGAAGCTGTGCATGTGCATAAAGCAAACATTCAAAATGTCAAGAATTTGAAAGTCTAGGAGAAGGTATTCAGGTGCTCTTTAGAATTTCCAAAATTTAAAAAAAAAATGGGGAAAAAGCAAAAAATAATGAAGCTGAGTCTGGAAAGCAAGGAGCAGATACATGGTGAGAGACACAGAGCTATTTCCTTCCTCTATCTCCTTCTCCCTTTTCCTCACCCGCCACATTCCCCCAGACAAAGGAAATTACATGGTGAGAGACACAGAGCTACCTCCTGCCTCTCTCTCCTTCTCCCTTTTCCTCACCCCCACATTCCCCCAAAGAAAGGAAATTACCTACTCTGATGAAAGCAAACAGAACTCCATCTACAGTTTACTATGGATAATGTGTTCTAAAATACTATTCCATTTTAAAATAAAAATTTCAAATTTTCTGATTTCCTGGGAAATGAAGTTGACATTTGATACCATTTCAAACATAAATGTAAATATTGTAATAGCAGGATATTTTAAATGTCTGTTTGACAAACTGGAACACCATCCTAATTAAAAGCAGTCTCTATAGAAAGGCATGCTAAACACACAATAATTATAATTTTAACAAGACATTAACATTTTCTCCAAACTCCAAAGGTGATTTAGGTAATGTTACATAACATACGTGCCAGGAAATTGTCAAATTAAACTAAGCAGGGCTTGCCTCAGGTAAAAAAAAAAATGCAACACAGGCAAGTTTATCCTTCATTCCAGGATTCTCTCCTCACTTTTAGATGATTCCGGAAGCTCAGATGGATTGCCATCTAAAGCACATGGTCATATTTATTCATTCAATTTATTTCTCCTCACCAACAAAAGCTTATCTCTGCCATGTGCCTGCTTTACTCAACCCTCTGCTCCCTGATTCCCACAGCATTGCACAGAAATTCACCTTCTGTATTCCTCGACTTCATGATCCAAAGTATTTGCTAGCTAGCATTGTAAATCTTTCCTGCTTAGTATGCTAATTAGGGGAACTAGATGACCACTCCATGCACATGTTAACTGCAGCCTTCTGAGGGCAATAGTATGGCTTTTTGTCTAATGCCTCAGTTACAGAAAAGTTATTCCTGAACTTCCTCTGTGAAACTACAGCTCCTGTGCACACCTTTGTAACACACATTACTTGATAGTGTAATTATTTCTTTAGATCTTTGGCTAGATGTAGTCCAATACCTCATACATTATAAATACTTAGTAAAGGATTACTGAACTGAACTGTCAAATTGAAAACTGTTAAATTGGAACCATTTCAGCCAAAAACCAGAAACTGCATTTCAGAGGGAATTCTTTCTTTCGGGAAAGACTAAACTAATAAGAGAAATAACAGGCAGTGAGGTCAAGGATCTGAAGCCTTTCCCAGCTCATGAAAAAAATCCCCTTGTTGAGAGCAGGTAGATTTAAAACAGCCTCTTAGGTGAAACAAGTGTACCTCTCTGGGAGGACCATGCTTTAACTGGAATTTGCTTAATGTCCAACCTTGTGACAGTCCAAGAAAGAATCACTGTCAAAGGAAGAGAACCTGTGCGATTTGCTGTTGATCCTTCACTTTTATCTAGTTGCTTTTTGTTTTTAAACTCAGACAACAAAAAAGCAAACTTACGCCAAAAATTTTCAGCAAAAAAGTACAATATATATAAACACCAATCTCCTCCTGGAGCTTAAAACCTCAATCTATTTCATATTTAATATCTTGGTCTTACAAAAAGTAAAATGACTCTAGAAAATGAGGGAGAAAGAATAAATAGTCTTTGGGAGTAAACTGTAGAGAAGAGGTTGACACCATAGCATGTTACAGTGGGGACTACATTTCAATAGTTTCAAACGTGTAAAGCAATTAATATTATAGTTCTCTAGCACTTGAAAGAATCCAAAAGTGAAAAAACACCAGGCTGCAGGCAGAGAACCTGACTTCTGGACCCAACATCAGCATACGCTATGCCCCTGAGCAAAGAACTTAATGGCACCTCTGGGTTTTTATCTGAAAACCAAGAGTATTGAACTTGATGTGATGTTAAGTTTCTTTCAAGGAATATTACTCAGTAATTCCACATTTGATTTGTTCTTTATGGGAAATGAAACTAATAGGGGGTACAATTGACCATAAACTGTGTTAGTATGTATCATTTTATAGAGGCTCCTGTATTGCCCTGATCAGATAAGACTGAAGCCTTTATTCTCACAGCTGGTGTTCTGAATGGCTCACAGCTGAGTCCCTCTCAATGAATTACCTGAAGAAATCTGACTGGCAACTTATTTCCAAGAAACAGCCTCCATCTGCTGATCACTTTAGAGATACCGAGGCTGGGCCCTCTTGCCTCAATTTTGAACAATGCTGAAAGACCATCCTAGTTGCAAAGTATCCTAAGGATTCCACTGAAGTTTGCTGCAACTGTAATAGAGGTCAACTCCTCCCTCAGCCCAATTCTGCTTCCCTGACTCCATTCTAACTGTTGCATCCAAAAGTGTTGCCTGATATCCTCCCATCTCCAACTCAGGTAATTTCCCAGGGAATCCAACTTCAGATAGCTAGTACTACATATGATCCTAGGCAGCAAATTATAGAATGGAATTTTGGAGAGCTGATAATAAGGATCCCTTTGCTGGTGATAACTGTAAGAGTGATCATTCCTGGCATGCGATAGTGGTGAAATTAATAAAACTTTTACCTGTGGTAAACTGAGACAAGACTTCAGCGTGTCAGAAAACACTACGAGGTTCAGTATCTTAGATATTTGAAAGGCTTAGGGGAAAAAGTAATTCATAAGAACTACAGAATCAGACAGCTGTTGCTGGCTACCACTGATGCATTGCAGAAATTTAATGGCATTCTGAGGGGTATTAATCTCAAATTTAAGGCAAAGTCTAAAAGACCAAGGGCCTCCTTGGAGGCATATAAAGAGATTCTCATCTACTACAGCCAGACAGCAGAAATAGCTTAAGATCAGACTCCACTCTAAATATATAAGATAACCAGAGGTCCAGAGAAAAGAAGTTGAATTCTCTACCCCAGCTGGTATGCCACCAAAGTGAGACCCTGAGACTCAGAATGGGGATATGTGGGTTGAGATACTCAAGAGTCTTGAACCCTCAGATCCTACTAAACGCTGTAGCTCTGCACAAGTGGTTGACTCTCCTCCCGTAAAGCCTGGTATTCTGCCCTTACTTGAAGATGCTGCAGAGCCTTGAAAAAGAACACATGCCCTTCTCAGATTCCACCCCACCTCCATTCCTGGCCACAAGACTAATAAATAGGGTCAAATTACAGCATAACCCAGCCAAGGATGCACTGGGCTTGCTAAGAGAAGAGAAACACGGAGGAGATGCAGGGCCCAGGGACCAAGATTCAGTAAGAACCAGAGAAGTGTGTGCAGGACGAGATCCCTAGGGTGCTAGATCAGGAGTATAGCACATAAACTTGGGTAAGGGAGGTTTTATCAATAAGGGGGCACTGTCCAGTGACACAGGAATTAATAATTTGGCAAGAACCCTGGAAGATGGGTGCTAACACACTGCTAGCATTGGAAGCCTGGAAAAGGAAATTACCTACACTAAGAAAACCAGAAATGTCAGAAAAGCTGAGACAGTAGAAAGGCGCAGCAGAACACAGTGGCTCACGCCACTTTGGGAGGCCAAGGCGGGTGAATCACCTGAGGTCAGGGGTTCCAGACCAGCCTGACCAATATGGACCCGACTTTACTAAAAATACAAAAGTTAGCCGGGCGTGGTGGTGTGCTCCTGTAGTCCTAGCTATTCGGGACTCTGAGGCAGGAGAATTGCTTGAACCTGGTAGGCAGAGGTTGCAGTGAGCCAAGACCGCACCACTGCACTCCAACCTGGGTGACAGAGCAAGACTCCATCTCAACAAAAAAGGAAAGAAAACAGCAAGATGGTCAGAAAAGTTAAAGTGCTAGGGCCAACATTGCAAGATAAGGCAAAATTTAAGACAAACAAACAAACGAAAACCACTACTCTACTGTTTTTCAGAGATGGGCTTATGAGACAACTCTGTGTTTACTGAAGCAATGAGGAATGTGTTTGTGAAAGAAGTGCCAGAAACAGTGAGAAACTTATTGGTGGCTGTTTTTTCTAAGACATAGATAATTGTTGGAGATGCTGTACAGTTTGGTCTAGCAGTAGAGATTTTGCAATCCTGAAATAATAAAGGTTAGAATGCAATACTTTAGAAGCAAGGGGGATGCAACACAATGAGTGGCAAAATGGAGTTGTGGATTTTAACTTATTGGGAACTGGCTATTCTTGCATTTAAAATTAATCCTAATCTCTATTCTGAGAAACAATTACGTTACTTTGAAATAGTTTGATCTTTGTAAGGATTTTTTCTAAGCTTTGTTAGGAGAAACCAAAGCAGTCTTCATCTAGAGCAAATTTTGCCTTACTAATGAGGCAACAAATACCCTTCTGAGCACCCTACCCCACCCCCATCTGTCTGGTGAGAATATCAACAACACCTTTCCCTGTGTGTGCTCAGGAAATTGTTCTGATTGCTCTTTTTGGGTGGTTCTTTTCCCAACCTTGAGTAGTCAGCCAACTCTGGGAACTCTGTCAGATGTCTAGAACAATCTCTCTCTGTGTCTTTCTCTCTCTCTCTCTCTCTCTCCCACCTCTCCTCTCTCTCTCTCTCCCACCTCTCCTCTCTCTCTCCCCCCCTCCCCTCTCTCTCTCTGTCTCTCTCTTTCTCTTGGTAGCTCTCTATCTCTCTGTAGCTCTCTCCTTTCAGTACTTTTCCATAAGAACCCTAGCCATGTTGGCCCTCCTGAAATCTCAAATCTAACTCTCCTCAGCTTAAAATATTTACAACTGGGAGCAGAAGGTTACATTCACAAAATGTAGTCAGATGGTCAAATTGACCAAGATTATTCTCAACAGCAAGTGCGGTGGCTCACACTTGTAATCACAGAGCTTTGGGAGCCAAGGCAGGAGGATTGCTTAAGCCCAGGACTTCAAGACCAGCCTCAGCAACATCCCAAGACCCTATCTCTACCAAAATTTGTTTAAAATATGCTGAGGCAGGAGGATGTCTTAAGCCTAGGAATGTATGGCTACAGTGAGCTATGGTCACAGTACTACACTCAGTCTGTGTGACAGAGCAAGACCATGTCATTAAAACAAACAACAACAAAAAGAAAGGGTATCCATCAATTCAAGCACATATGTGTGAATTTTCTCAGATAATTACTGGTTGGTGTGTTCTCCTTCCCCAGAAATCCAAGACATATCTGAAATATGCACACTTCCCAGGAAATTTTATTAAGGTGTTTAATTAGCAGAAAATAATATATAATACATAAGCAAAATATCATATGTGTATCAACCATTGATATTGCTTAAGATATTGTAATCTGTGAAACCCAATACACTTACATCTCAATAAAATGCCAACATCTGAACTCTCAGAATTCTTCCTGTGGACTTTTTATTGTTATATGTCTTTGCAGTAAACAAAGGTGGAATTTCTGACCAGCAACTGCCCCATTTTCAGAGAACCTGTTGCTCACTTACAATAGTAGATCCCTACAGTCATGTTGGAATCATACACCCTTGTACTCACAAGGTATAGACATATAAGTCAAGATGGACCCAGAAGATTATCTCCTAACAGAAATTTAGAATGGGACTTGGAGACACCCATCAATTTCTTTGGTACCTGAACTGAAATGACCTATATATCTATCTGCAGTGATCACATGGAACAGCAGAGAAAGCTGATCTGCAGAGAAAGGAGAGTAAAACAGAGATGCAGAGAGATAAAAAATGATTTGAGAGAAAGTAAATGATGTATTAATAGCTTTCCAATTTTTGGTAATCTTCCTGTGTAAGACACATCTACGTTTCCTGACATTGAGTTCCAATAAGAAGCCATTTGCATATTCTCCTTTTTAATCTAAACTATAATAACAGAAAAATTGACCTACCATGCCCTGCGGGATATAATCAAAACACATTTTTTTTTTGCCTCCTATTATGCTTCTAAAATGTATTCAGTAAAGGAAAATTTTTTCTCTTGCCCTCAGATAAATTTCTTTCTCTAGTAAGCCCTGTAAGCTTTCTGTTCTCATTTAAAGTTTAAAATACCCTCCAGTCACTAAAATCTAAAGGCCATCTTGTATCTAATTAAAATTATCCAGCCCAAGATAATAGTCCAAATGCAACTTTCCTCTCTCAGGCTACTACTGAAGGTTTGTTGCTCTCAAATGCAAAGGGGGAGAAACAAAAGGGCTTCGTCATCTTTCTTTCTCTTCTTAGCATGTCTCCCCCTCTGCTAACTGCAGCTTCTGAACTCCCCAGGGTTGAATCCAGGAAAGGAGCATGCCTTAGGGTCAAGGGCAGTCTTACATGGTTGATACAGGTTTCATCTTCAATTGGCCCCTCTAAGTGACAGATGTTCAGATGCTTCATCAGAAACTTCGTGAACTTTCCAGAGAAATCCCTTCCACCTCATGCTAAGTCCCTCTGGCTACAATTTCTATAATATGATAATCCATGCCTCATAAAACTCCTTCTTGGAATACTCAAGATCTCCAAGGGGTTCTCTTGGACAGATTTATAAATGGCCCTGCCAGGTCTGTTTTCTCTGTGAGGCCCACCCTTGGTGCACAGAAGCATGCTTTTTTTCACGACTGTCCCTAAGTGTGAGGGTACAACTAGAAGAGTCCTGTGATTTTTCTCTGCCCCACTGCCACCTGCTGATAGCAACAGCCTCTCACCTAGTCCAGCAGATACATCTCATGTTTTCTGAGTTGTCCTATCAATGTAGCACAACCCTTATTTTCTCTTTCTCAAGGAGAAGCAGGAATCAGGACAACAGTTTAAAAATTCTTTTCTTCTTTCTTCTCTTAAGCCTTTTATACAATTGATATGGGTCATGGTCCCTGAGGGTGGTCCAAGTGTCTAAAAACTAATTTTACTTTTCTAAAAATTTCAATATAGCACCCTTTATTTTTGTGTAGCATCTATTGCATCTTGGTGCAATTGTCAAAAGTTAAATTTTGTCATGTAACATTAGCATCAGTTTGTTTCTGTTACTCTCCTACTCCTGCCAAAAAACCACTAATGAAGCATTCTGCCAGTATTCACAGTAAATACCTACATCATAAGTTTCATGAACCTGAAAGTAATTCTCACTACTGAATGACTGTGAAGGTTTATGGAATGTAACGATTTGCTGAATCGAGAATTTGAATCACATTAGCTAACAAATGAGAGAACAAATTATTCAATATCCTTATCCACATATGATGTTGATTTTTCTTTACCCATAGGTAGAATAGAAAGTAATTCTTGTGAGATAGTCAGAGATCACTTCCAAGATAGACAAATAGGAACAGCTCTGGTGTATAGCTCCCAGCAAGATCAATGGAGATGACTGGTGATTTCTGCATTTCCAGCTGAGGTAACTGGTTCATCTCACTGGGACTGGTTGGACAGTGGGTGCAGCCCACGGAGGGAGAGCCAAAGAAAGGCAGGGCATTGCCTCACCTGGGAAGTGCAAGGGGTCACAGGATTTCCCTTTCCTAGCCAAGGGAAGCCGTGAGTGACTGTACCTGGAGAAATTGTACACTCTGCCCAAATACTGAGCTTTTCCCACAGTCTTAGCAACCAGCAGACCAGGGTGCCTGGCTCAGCAGGTCCCATGCCCATGGAGCCTTGCTTGCTGCTAAAACAGCAGTCTGAGCAACCTGGGATACTGGAGTGTGGCAGGGGGAGGGGCATACACCATTGCTCAGGCTTGAGTAGGCAGTTCTATACTCACAGCATAAACAGAGGGGCAGGGAAACTCAAACTGGGTGGGGCCCACCACAGCTCAGCAAGGCCTACTGCCTCTCTAGTTTCCACCTCTTGGGGCAGGGCATATCTGAACAAAAGGCAGCAGACAGCTTCTCCAGACTTAAAGGTCCCTGCCTGACAGCTCTGAAGAGAGCAGTGGTTCTCCCAGCATGGCATTCAAGCTCCAATAACGGAGAGACTGCCTCCTCAAGTGGGTCCCTGACCCCCATGTAGCCTGACTGGGAGACACCTCCCAGGAGGGGCCAACAGACACTTCATACAGGCAGGTCAGGTGCCCCTCTGGGACTAAGCTTCCAGATGAAGGATCAGGCAGCAATATTTGCTGTTCTGCAGCCTCCACTGGTGATACCCAGGCAAACAGGGTCTGGAGTGGACCTGCAGCAAACTCCAACAGACCTGCAGCTGAAAGGCCTGTTAGAAAGAAAACTAACAAACAGAAAGGAATAGCATCAACATCAACAAAAAGGACATCCACACAAAAACACCATCCACAGTTCACCAACATCAAAGACTAAAGGTAGATAAAACCATAAAGATGGAAACCAGAGCAGAAAGGCTGAAAATGCCAAAAACCAGAATGCCTCTTCTCCTCCAAAGGAACACAACTCTTCACCAGCAAGGGAACACAACTGGATGGTGAATGAGTTTGACAAGTTGACAGAAGTAGGCTACAGAAGGTCGGTAATAACAAACTTCTCTGAGCTAAAGGAGCATGTTCTAACCCATCGCAAGAAAGCTAAAAACCTTGAAAAAAGGTTAGATGAATGGCTAACTAGAATAACCAGCATAGAGAAGAGCTTAAATGACCTGATGAAGCTGAAAAACACAGTACGAGAACTTTGTGAAGCACACACAAGCTTCAATAGCCAATTCGATCAAGCGGAAGAAAGGATATCAGTGATTGAAGATCAAATTAATGAAATAAAGCTAGAAGACAAGATTATAGAAAAAAGAGTGAAAAGAAACAAACAAAGCCTCCAATGTGAAAAGACCAAATCTATGTTTGATTGGTGTACCTGAAAGTGACGGGGAGAATGGAACCAAGTTAGTAAACACTCTTCAGGATATTATCCAGGAGAACTTCTCCAACCTAGCAAGACAGGCCAACATCCAACTCTAGGAAATAGAGAGAACACCACAAAGATACTCCTCAAGGAGAGCAAACCCAAGACATATAATTGTCAGATTGGCCAAGGTTGAAATGAAGGAAAAAATGTTAAGAGAAGCCAGAGAGAAAGGTCGGGTTACCCACAAAATGAAGCCCAACAGACTATCAGCGGATGTCTCAGGAGAAACCTGAAATCCAGAAGATAGTGGGGGCCAATATTCAACATTCTGAGAGAAAACAGTTTTCAACCCAGAATCTCATATCCTGCCAAAATAAGCTTCATAAGGGAAGGAGAAATAAAATCCTTTACAGACAAGCAAATGCTGAGAGATTTTGTGACCACCAGGCCTGCCTTACAAGGGTTCCTGAAGGAGGTACTAAACATTGAAAGGAACAACCGATACCAGCCACTGCAAAAACATGCCAAATTGTAAAGACCATCAATGCTATAAAGAAACTGCATCGATTAACAGGTGAAATAACCAACTAGCATCATAATAAAAAGATCAAATTCACATATAACAATATTAACCTTAAACGTAAATGGGCTAAATGCCACAATTAAAAGACACAGACTGGTAAAATGGATAAAGAGTCAAGACCCATCAGTGTGCTATATTCAGGAGACCCATCTTCACGTGCAAAGACAGACATAGGCTCAAAATAAAGGGATGGAGGAAGATTTACCAAGCAAATGGAAAGCAAAAAAAAAAAAAAAGCAGGGGTAGCATCCTGGTCTCTGGTAAAACAGACTTCAAACCAACAAAGACCAAAAGGAGACAAAGAAGGCCATTACATAACGGTAAAGGGATCAATTCAACAAGAAGAGCTAACTATCCTAAATATATATGCACCCAATACAGGAGTACCCAGATTCATAAAGCAAGTCCTTGGAGACCTACAAAGAGACTTAGACTCCCACACAGTAATAATGGGAGACTTTAACACCCACTCTCAATATTAGACAGATCAGCGAGACAGAAGGTTAACAAGGATATCCAGGACTTCAACATAGCTCTGGACCAAGTGGACCTAATAGACATCTACAGAACTCTCCACCCCAAATCAACAGAATATATATTCTTCGCAGCACCACATCGCACTTATTCTAAAATTGACCACATAATTGGAAATAAAACACTCCTCAGCAAATACAAAAGAACAGAAATCACAACAAACTCTCTCTCAGACCACAGTGCAATTACATTAGAACTCAGGATTAAGAAACTCACTCAAACCCATATAACTACGTGGAAACTGAACAATATACTCCTGAATGACTACTGGGTAAATAATAAAATGAAGGCAGAAATAAAGATGTTCTTTGAAACCAGTGAGAACAAAGACACAACGTACCAGAATCTCTGTGATTCATTTAAAGCAGTGTGTAGAGGGAAATTTATAACAGTAAATGCACACAAGAGAAAGCAGGAGAGATCTAAAATCGACACCTTAACATCACAATTAAAAGAACTAGAGAAAAAAGAGCAAACAAATTCAAAAGCTAGCAGAAGACAAGAAATAACTAAGATCAGAGCAAAACTGAAGGAGATAGAGACACAAAAAACCCTTCAAAAAATCACTGAATCCAGGAGTTGGTTTTTTGAAAAGATCAACAAAATTGATAGACTGCTAGCAAGACTAATAAAGAAGTAAAGAGAGAAGAATCAAATTAATGCAATAAAAAATGATAAAGGGGATATCACCACTGAACCCACAGAAATACAAACTACCATCAGAGAATACTATAAACAGCTCTAAGCAAGTAAACTAGAAAATCTAGAAGAAATGGATACAACCTGGATACATACACCTTCCCAAGACTAAACCAGGAAGAAATTGAATCTCTAAATAGTCCAATAACAAGTTCTGAAATTGAGGCAATAATTAATAGCCTGCCAATCAAAAAAAGTCCAGGACCAGCCGGATTCACAGCCGAATTCTACCAGAGGTACAAAGAGGAGCTGGAACCATTCCTTCTGAAACGATTTCAATCAATAGAAAAAGAGGGAATCCTCCCTAACTCATTTTATGAGGCCAGCATCCTCCTGATACCAAAGCCTTGCAGAGACATTAAAAAAAAGAGAGAGAATTTTAGGCCAATATCCCTGATGAACATTTACGTGAAAATCCTTAATAAAATATGGCAAACCGAATCCAGCAGCACATCAAAAAGCTTATCCACCAGGATCAAGTCGGCTTCATCCCTGGGATGCAAGCCTGGTTCAACATATGCAAATCTGTAAATGTAATTCACCATATCAAGAGATCCAATGACAAAAACCACATGATTATCTCAATAGATGCAGAAAAGGCCTTCAACAAAATTCAACAGCACTTCATGCTAAAAACTCTCAATAAACTAGGTATCGATGCAATGTATCATGTATCTCAAACTAATAAGAGCTATTTGTGACAAATGCACAGCCAATATCATACTGAATGGGCAAAAATGGGAAGCATTCCCTTTGAAAATTGGCACAAGACAAGGATGCCCTCTTTTACCACTCCTATTCAACATAAGATTAGAAGTTCTGGCTAGGGCAATCAGGCAAGAGAAAGCAATACAGGATATTCAAATAGGAAGAAAGGAAGTCAAATTGTCTCTGCAGATGACATGATTGTATATTTAGAAAACCTCATCGTCTCAGACCCAAATCTCCTTTAGCTGATAAGCAACTTCAGCAAAGTCGCAGGATACAAAATCAGTGTGCAAAAATCACAAGCATTCCTACACACCAATAACAGACAAACAGAGAGCCAAATCATGAGTGAACTCCCATTCACGATTGCTACTAAGAGAATAAAATACCTAAAAGCCGGGCGCAGTGGCTCACGCTTGTAATCCCAGCACTTTGGGAGGCCGAGGTGGATGGATCACGACGTCAGGAGATCGAGACCACGGTGAAACCCCGTCTCTACTAGAAACACAAAAAAATTAGCCAGGCACCGTGGTGGGTGCCTGTAGTCCCAGCTACTCGGGAGGCTGAGGCAGGAGAATGGCGTGAACCTGGGAGGCAGAGCTTGCAGTGAGCCAAGATCACGCCACTGCACTCCAGCCTGGGCGGGGGAGGGACCCCCCACCCCCAAAAAAAAAAAAAAAAAAAGAGAATAAAATACCTAGAAATACAACTTGCAGGGGATGTGAAGGACCTTTTCAAGGAGAAATACAAGCCACTGCTCAAGGAAATAAGAGAGGACACAAACAAATGGAAAAACATTCCATGCTCATGGTGTTGCAGGAAGTCAGGGAGCCCAAACAGAGGGACTGGCTGAAGCCACAGCAGAAGAACATAAATTGTGAAGATTTCATGGACATTTATTAGTTCCCCAAATTAATACTGTTATAATTTCCTATGCCTGTCTTTACTTTAACCTCTTAATCCTGTCATCTTCCTAAGCTGAGGATGTACGTCGCCTCAAGACCCTGTGATGTTTGCGTTATCTGTACAAATTGTAAAACATGTGTGTTTGAACAATATGAAATCTGAGCATCCAAAGAAACAGGAGAACAGTAATTTTCAGGGAACAAGGGAGATAACCATAAGGTCTGACTGCCTGCAGGGCCAGGCAGAGTCACATTTCTTTTCTTACAGAAAGCAAATAGGAGAAATATCACTGAATTATTTTCTTAGCAAGGAATATCCCTGGAAAAGGAATGCATTCCCAGGGGGAGGTATCTAAAATGGCCGCTCTGGGAGTGTCTGTCTTATGCGGTTGAAGATAAGGGATGAAATATGCCCTGGTCTCCTGCAGCGCCCTCAGGCTTGCCAGGATTAGGAAATTCCAGCCTGGCAAATTCTAGTCAGACCGGTTGTCTGCTCTCGAACCCTGTTTCCTGTTAAGATGTTTATCAATGACAGTGTGTGCCCAGCAGGACATGGACCTTCATCTGTAATTCTAATTTTGCCTTTGGCTTGTGATCTTGCTCTGCCCCCTTGCCTTGTGATCTTTTATTGCCCTATGAAGCATGTGAGCTCTGGGACCCACTCCCTATTTGTACACCCCTCCCCTTTTGAAATCCCTAATAAAACGCTGGTTTTGTGACTCTGGTGGGCATCACGGAAACTGCCGACGTCATGTCACCCCTGGAGGCCCAGCTGTAAAATTTCTCTCTTTGTACTCTTTCTCTTTATTTCTCAGACCGGCCGACACTTAGGGAAAATAGAAAAGAACCTACGTTGAAATATTGGGGGCTGGTTCCCCCCATACATGGAGATGAAGAACAAATATCGTGAAAATGGCCTTACTGCCCAAAGTAATTTATAGATTCAATGCTATCCACATCAAGCTACCATTCAGTTTCTTCACAGAATTAGAAAAAAGTACTTTAAACTTTATGTGGAACCAAAAAAGAGCCTGCATAGCCAAGATAATCCTGGGCAAGAAGAGAAAAGTTGAAGGCATCACACTACCTGATTTCAAACTATACTACAAGGCTACAGTAACCAAAACAGCATGGTACTGGTACCAAAACAGGTATATAGACCAATGGAACAGAACAGAGGCCTCAGAAATAACACCACACATCTACCAACATCTGATCTTTGACAAACCTGACACACACAAGCAATGGGGAAAAGATTCCCTATTTAATAAATGGTATTGGGAAAACTGGTTAGCCATATGCAGAAAACTGAAACTGGACCCCTTCCTTACACTTTATACAACAATCAACTCAAGATGGATCAAAGACCTAAACTTAAGTCCTAGGACCTTAAAAATTCTAGAAGAAAACCTGGGCAATACCATTCAGGACATAGGCATGGGCAAAGACTTCACGTCTAAAACACCAAAAGCAATGGCAGCAAAAGCCAAAATTGACAAATGGGATCTAATTAAACTAAAGCACTTCTGCACAGTAAAACAAACTATCATCAGAGTGAACAGGCAACCTACAGAATGGGGGAAAATTTTTTCAATCTCTCCATCTGACAAAGGGCTAATATCCAGAATCTACAAAGAACTTAAACAAATTTACAAGAATAAAGCAAACAACCCCATCAAAAAATGGACAAAGGATATGAACAGACACTTCTCAAAAGAAGACAGTTATACAGCCAACAGACATATGAAAAAATGCTCAACATCACTGGGCATTAGAGAAATGCAAATCAAAACCACAATGAGATACCATCTCATGCCAGTTAGAATGGCTATCACTAAAAAGTCAGGAAACAACAGATTCGGGAGAGGTTGTGGAGAAATAGGAACACTTTTACACTGTTGGTGGGAGTGTAAATTAGTTCAACCATTGCGGAAGACAGTGTGGCGATTTCTCAAGGATCTAGAACTAGAAATATCATTTGACCTAGCAATCCCATTACTGGGCAAATACCCAAACGATTATAAATCATTCTATGATAAAGACACATGCACACGTATGTTTACTGCGGCACTATTCACAATAGCAATGACTTGGAACCAACCTAAACATCCATCAGTGATAGACTGGATTAAGAAAATGTGTCACATGTACACCACGGAATACTATGCAGCCATAAAGAAGGATGAGTTCACATCCTTTACAGGGACATGGAGGAAGCTGGAAACCATCATTCTCAGCAAACTATCACAAGATCAGAAAACCAAATACTGCGTGTTCTCACTCATAAGTGGGAGTTGAACTATGAGGACACATGGACACAGGGAGCAGGACATCACACACCGGGGCCTGCAGGGGGTAGGGGGCTAGGAAAGGGAAAACATTAGGAGAAATATCTAATGTAGGTGATGGGTTGGTGAGTGCAGCAAACCACCATGGCACGTGTATACCTGTGTAACAAAACTGCACGTTCTGCACATGTAACCCAGAACTTAAAGTATAATTTTTAAAAATGAGAAAGTAACTCTTGTGAAATAGTTTAAGGAAATATCATTCTTATTTAAAAAATAAAAGTTAAAAAATGTGAAAGTATCAAAGGCTGTAGTCCAGGAAATGACTATGGCTTAGATCTGATTTTTAGAACCACTAGACACTTGATTCATTGAATAAATATTAACTGTGCATCCATCATGTGCAAGGTATTGTAATGGGTGCTAAGTCTAAATACAGAACAAAATAGGCATGATTCTTGCTCCTTTGAAACTTACTATCTATATTTGTTTCAGTTGAAAACAAAGGAAAAAGATTCATAAAATTATTCTGCCAGTGCCCTAGTTATTCATCAAGAAAGAAAATTTTGATGGAAGGTAAAATCTGTCAAATTTATGATGTGAAAATATACACAGGTCACATGTGACTTTAGTAAAAAATATGAATCTTTAGAAAGCCAGGTGCCTATACAAATTATTTTCATGAGGCAAACATAGGCAAACTAACCTCTAACACAGGTAATGAGAAAGAAAAAATAAATACTTGTGTTGCATATAATATGAAGTTGACTGCACAAGTAGAATGTAATAATCACATTTCTGCAGAATTGTTTTTTTTCAATCTGAGAAAACTAATTGAAGATGATGGGTGTGGCCCAGAACCAGTGCCCTGTATCTGTTAGAGGGAAATGTCTTCTCAAACATTCGCATGTGTCCCATGTGCTCCAGAGCAACTGCCCTGTCATTCATCAGCCCTGCTTTCATCCTGTATATTTAAGGAGGTTAAAGGTTAATATTATAAAAATGAAGAAATCTAAGACACTGTAAGGTGTGTTTTGCCAGCAGAAATCTAATTTTAAACTTCAAAAACTGCTTGAACATTTCCTTTTTTTATTAGAGATATATATATGGCATGATTATATTTACAAATGTGGAGATTATGAAGAGTTATCTCCAAGAGTGTCAAGAAACCTCTAACCCCCACTAGTCATTGTCCACTTGTATTACCCATAAGTTTTGGCTTCCACCCACTCTGGTATCTAAGTGCAGTCAGAGCAATCCTCTGTCATGAATATTTAGAAATCTGCTTAAAAAGCTTTACCAAAAATGATTGCTGGTGACCTGCCTTGATATTCCTGGGTCTTTTTTGCATACTTTGTCAGGGCCTACCAGGATTAAATTCTGGTGCTATTTAGTTGGTGATCCTGTTCCAGACTTTGGAAACCAGAACAGTCTCTTGAGGAACAACTTCCTATTAGGGCTAATTTATACTCTAGTGCAGAAAACTCTTGAGACTGAACAAGGGAATCATTGCTAAGTATGCCAAAAGAAGAGTTATAAACCAGCAAGCAGCAGCTTATAGTCACCCTAGGTGAGTTTTCAATCAAGCTCGCTGAATGCAGAGTCTAGGATATTTGCTTCGCTTAAATTGCAGAGCAGAAACACAAATCCAAAGGAAGGGGAGGATGGTGATACAACATGAGAAGGCTCGTACAATGTGTAGAGCTCATGGCTGAGACCTGTGCATTCTCACCTGTTTAAACTACTAGAGCAACTGAAGAAGGAAAAAGACCTGATCTGACACCTTACTTCATACACACTGTTCACCTCCCTCGGATGCAGATATGTAGCATACAGGTTTTCATAGTTCATGGTGAGGATGACATTGACCCATGAAACATGCAATCCCATAATTAAAACAATCATGCCATGTTAAAGCAATAACAGATTATACAAGAGTGATTTTTGCAAACTCACTTATCTAGAAGTTGTGACTTTTGGGGGTGCTTGGGAGAATTTAGACTAGTATAATTTACCAATTATCTATTTTAAATAAAATTTATTTTCTACCTTATTACCTACACTACAGAGCTTTTTGTGTCACCAGGATTCTATCATTAAAGTTATTTATGTAACCCAGGGTTATATCTCTGTCTGATATATCCAACAGGGTCTCAGATCATCTCCCATACCCAGGGTGCTATAAATAAGTGTGAATTTCTCCCTAAAAGCCTATCAGAAATTCTCAGGTTATGCCAAGACTATTGGTGTTTATTCCTGGCACAGAGTCATAAGAGTATTTGAATGAATTACCTTTGAGAATTATCTTTGTTACTGATTCACTGCCAATATGAAAAATCATGAAATTGAAATATATATTCTTTCTGTCCTTTCTTTCGTTTCTTTATTTCTTTATTTATTCCACCATTATTTGTGCCTACTATGTACTAGGCATTGTGTGAAGGATACAATGATAAATAAAATACAGCGTGGCTTCTGCCCTGATAAAATTTTCCATTTAGTGGAAGAGATAGACCACCAACAAGTAAACAAACATAAGGTGCAAAGCTATAGTCTGAGCCACTGGAAAATAAAATGGGGACATGTTTAGATAAAACGGTCAAAGGAGGCCCTTAGAGATGATAAAATTTA
Organism: Hylobates moloch; assembly: GCF_009828535.3. Lineage (NCBI taxonomy): Eukaryota > Metazoa > Chordata > Mammalia > Primates > Hylobatidae > Hylobates > Hylobates moloch. The sequence goes on from NW_026652281.1 coordinate 28,581,342, forward strand.
AGTCCTGCAGGGAAAGTCTCTACTTGCTCCATTTTTCGCTATCCTTAGATTATCTCTTTTCTATTTCTTCAACTGTCTAATTTAAGTGTCATAACCTTGTGCATTTTCTTCTTTCTCATTCATATTTATTTGATTTCCTTATTAATTTACTCCAATCTCTTTGCTCCATCTTACTTTGATCACCACGTATGAGCCTCTCAGGATGAAATTCATAAGGAAATCAACCATTTTTCTCCGGTATGTGGAAATTTAAGTCAAAACTCTTCAATCATTATTTATCTCATGTTCATAACTTTGTCACATTATACTGGAAAACGCTGTTTAAGATGTGAAACAAGCATATTCTGTAACCATTTATTTTGAATTTCTTGTCTAACCAGGATCTTTCTTTTTTATAGAAATTGAATTAGCCTGTAAGGCTGCTTATCCCATAAACATAACTTGGTTTCCTTTTCTTCTTCCTTTCTGATTCAAAATTGTTATGGGAGATGTCTGAACACTGACAAAGCACCTGCAATATCACATCCCAGCATTAGAAGTAGAAGTTATTTCTAACCAGTTTATATAGACAAGTCAACAAATTTGTTAAACTGTATGCTCTGGAGGATATTGGCATAGCCTTTTCCTTTCAAGTCTACAGTCCAGCAGGCACATGAAACATATGCCTTCTTTACTATGTAATCCAAATGTATCCAGCCCTCACTAGTGTAGTGATAATAAATAGAGTTCATATTAACAGTAATAACTCTAATTTTCCTGACTTTTACCTGATTGCTGAAGCATAGCCTCCCACCTCATCCTGAATCCACACAAATATTTCTGCAATGGTGTCTCCCAGGTGCTCTAGTCTGTTCCTCCCAGGTGATACTGGTATTATTTAGCTTCTGACAAGCACTGTGATCTCACACAGGGAACACGGTTCTTTTCATTTTTATTTATAACCCATTCCTCTGGCACCCCGCTTTGCTATGGCACCTAGCTGATTTTACCTGACTCCTTCTTTCCTCGGCATGAGGGTTCTCCAAAGAGGAACCTCAGGGTGCATGAAAACAGTGCATGCTGTCCCATCATCTAATCAGTGGGCTACACTTGGCTGAACACAGCATAGGAGGTCACTGTTTATTCTGACCACACACACCGAGGCCTTTTACAGCTGTCGCCAGGAGTTAAAGGGGACCAGCACAGTGGGATACTCAGCTTCCTCAGAGCTGCCAGTCTAATCAAAAGTGTTAAGGTGGAGCCTCCACATGTGGTGTAAGCTCCATTCCTCAACAAAGTGAATTGAGATCATGCTCCTGTTGGCCTTCTCCCTCCTATATCCAAGGTCAAGAGGAAGACTGTATAATGAGACGGAGACCACATCTCAAGATTATGTCAAATCCTCTTCACCATCCAACAGGGAATCCCAAAATTCAATCACTCCCTATCTCCCAAATTCACACTCTTGTCACAATTGTTTTATTCCACCAACGCAAATTGGATCCCCTAATTCTTTCCTCAACACTCTTCTTAACTTCTAAAACTCTTTCACTATGCCCTGTAAAATTCATCATTCATCATTATCAAAATTCCCTATCTGAGAATTTCTGAATGTTTGCCTCAGTTCTTGGCTCTAATAAACATCTGATTATCCATTCAAAATACTTTTTCCCTTTCCAGTCTTTCAAGCATTAGATTTTCCTTTCTTCCCACAGTCATTATAGTATTGGACTTGGAGATGATTCTCGTGCTCATTGCTACTTCTACCCCATTTTCCCTATGACCTTCATGTTAGTAAATCCAGCGCTCATTGCTACTCTTCATCAAATATCATCTCTCTGCCACACTTGATGGAGTGAATAACTTGCTCTTTCTTAATGTACTTACATCACTTGCATCCAAGACACCATTCTCTCTTGGTTTTCCCCCAACATCACTGATCATTTTTCTCCATTTCCTGTAATAATTCTTTTTCTTCTCACTGATCTCTTAATGTAGAAGAGCCCTAGGGTCTCTTCTCTATAAACACTCATATTGTTGGTGATTTTACTTAGTTTCATGGCTGTAAATTATGTGTGTGTGTGCATACACATAAATGTATGTATGTATGTATGTATTTGTGTGTATGTATATATATCTCAGATCTTCCTCTTGAATTCCAAGCTAGTATATTCAGCAATCCTCTTAACATCTTCACTTGGTTGTCTAAAGCTACCATGTCCAAAACTGTACTGCCAATTTTACCCTCCAAACTTGCTCTATCCCCAATTTTTCCTTTTTCTAATAAAGGCAATTCCATACTTATAGTTGCTCAGGTCATAATCCTTAGCATGATCTTTCATTTCTTCCTTTCTTTTACACCACACATCCAAAATACCAGCAAATCCATTGGCTCTACCCTCACAATATAATCAGAAACTGACTATATCTGACTTCACCCACTACTACCACCCTAGTTCCATTCAACATCTGTCCTAGCACGGATTTCTGTTTTCCTCTTTGCTCCCTTACTGTCTATTCTCAACCCAACAGCCAGAATGCTTCTTATAAGAAGTAAGTGAGATAATAACTATCGTCTCTCCACTCAAAACCATCCAACAGCTCTCCATTTCACTCAAAGCAAAAGCCAAAGTTCCTGATGACCTACAAGGCCTGATATAACCCCTGCTACCTCTCTGGCTTCATCTCATAGTTTTATCCCCCTTTTTATAAGCAAAGCGTACTCAAGGCTAGGGTTTTACACAGTTTGTCCTCCATCTCTAAAAGGTCATTCCCCAGATTTCCACATGGCTATTCCCCTCACCTTATTCATGATTTTGCTCAAATTATCTCCTCAGTGAGGCATACGCCATTCATTCTATTCCAAATTCAACCTGCAACCTCAATATCACCCCAGAACTCGATTCCCTTTGCCCTGCTCTCATGTGTCCTCTTTTCCATAACATTTATCATCTTCTAACTTACTATATCATTAACTTATTTATGATAAGTATCGCTCATTGTCTGTCTTCCCTACCCAGAAGGGCAGGGATTTTTGTATTATTCGCTGATAGTTTTCTTTCCAAAACAGTGCCTGACATATATTATATGCACAATAAATGTCTGTTCAATTGGATTTAATCTGGGATCCATAAAAAGTATAGTAAAATATGACATCTGTTCTTTTTTTTAAAAAAAAACAAAAAGGCTGGGGGGAGTGGGGGGTAAGTAGAATATTCAGGGACATAGGTGAAGGAGATTTTATTTCTGCCTAGAGGCACTGAGTAAAGCACTATGAAAAGGTAGAGCATCAGTGGAGTTTGACAAGGTGGTAAGAATTTTTTGTCAAGTGATGATGAATGGAGAAGGATATTCCAGTATAAGAAAAAAAAAATCGACAAACAAAGCACAGCCAAAATCACAGAATTTATATAAGAGGTGAAAAGCATTTCAGGGGAGAAGAAGGTGGGGGCCAAGGCTTGGAAAACTACCTATCAGATATTATGTTCACTACTTGTGTAAGGGAATCATTAGAAGTTCAAACCTCAGCATCACACAATATACCCACGTGGCAAAACTGCACATGTACTCCCTGAATCTAAAATAAGATAAAATAAAACTCCAAAGCTTTTCAAAGTTATACTGTCATGATAATTTATTTTAATGAAAGACAGAAAAAGGGAAAAGTAGTTTGGTTTGACTAGAATGTAAACTTTAGGAGAAAAATTGAGATAAAAACGCTGGAAAATGGAGTAGGATTTATAGTCAATGTACTTTAACATCAGAGTCAAAGTTTAGACAACATTCTGTATGCAGTATGGAATTAATAAAGGATTTTAAAAACAGAAAGGATAAAATTGGACTGGAGAGATTCACTAGAGTAGGGAGAAAAGGGAAAAAAGGAGACTATTCTAAAAAGCTGTTGCAATTTTTCAGGTGAGACATTGTGATGTACTTAACTAGGCAATGCTGTAGGATTTTTTTTAAGAAGGATATAAGCTTGATATATTCATAGAAAGTGAGTCGGCAAGTCTTGATGATTGAATAAAATTATGAGAAAGGAGAGAAATAGAGATGACAAGATTTGTATTCTGAATGGCTTTAAGTAGAATAAAGAACAGAAGATGGGGAAAATGTATTAAGGATTTTTATTTGGAAGTATATTTGAGAAAACATGCTGGAAAAATATGTTTGTGGCCCAGGAGAGAAGTTTAAGCTGAAACTATATATTTGTGATTTTTATGATTAATGAGCATAACTGTAGAGTATCTGCCCACTAGGTTCGGAATATATAGAGAGGAGCAAACAATGATAGAAAGAAATATCTTGAAAATATTCAGAGAGGTGGAGGGAATGGTGTCATCATGCACTTAAGGAAGAGGAGGAAGAAAATGAGAATAGAAGAGAAGTCAGGGGTGAAACGTTGAAGTTTGGTAAGTCAAAGCCAAGTGACAACAAGCTCTATATAGTGAATGAATTGATCAAGGTCATTAGAGTGGAAGATGTAAAAGATTAGTGAGGTCATAGTGATCATGAGTCATTAACATGGGTGCAGAAAGAACAATAGCAGGGGTTTGGGTTGAGAGAAAAACCTCTACATATGCACAATGCATTAAGGCTATATAAATGCAGAAGGCACAGAGAAAAGTAACAGAAAAATGTGGTTTATTTCTGTGAAATTAGTTAAGCAGATGAAACAAAAGTATTCAATAGCTTTTAATTTTTAGATTAATGATTCGACAAATATAGTTAATGATGCTCAGAAAGGGCTGCAGGGCCCTATAATAAGTCAAATATGTGAGAAAAGAAATAAATGAGCTACCTGTAGAATCACAAAGAGAAATTATCATCCACTGGCCTTGAGTGATCATACATTCAAAAGTCAAAATTTTGTTTCATATGATTTAGTTTCTTATTATGTGGTGTTTCATTTTTATGAAACATTTAGAATTTCTTAGTGGAATAGCAATCACTGATATGAATATTACTTGCCAAGAAAAAAAAATGATGAACTTGATAGTGATTAATGGCTTCCATTACACTCAGAATTTAGGTTGAATTGCTGGCTCTGGTGATAATAGTACAAAACTCTGCAGAAGAGGAACCAACATTTTAACACATTTTAGAAGTCCCAGATTTGGACTACATGAGTTTTTTACTTGTACTTCACTATACAACATAAGTCTGTATATCTATCTTAAACTATTAGGTTCATAAATATATCTATCTTAAATATATATATGTCTGTATTTTAAATAATTATGATCTTTTTAAGTAAAGAATAAAATAAAGGAAATCATTCATATTTATTCTCAATAAAAACCATTGGTGAGGTTTTTCATCTTTTGGTTTCTTTTACATCATTAATCCATTTTCTATTTAATGCCTTGGGATTTAACCACATGATTCACTACACTTTGAATGATAATTTTATAGCTGAAGCTTGGAACCATCTCTCCAAAAGCCTATCTCAACATTAAATATTAAGATATCAAATTAAAAAGGTAAGAGACACAGGCAGCAGCAAAGATAATGTTACAAGGAAAGAACTACACAGAAAAATAAATGATCAAAGGATAATTCTGGGTTGTCAAGAATTTTTTTAATGTTTCGAAGAACAGAAAAACCCTAGTCCTTTGCACCCATTTCCTTCTTCCCTTATTCGGCTGATCCAATCTACCTCTAGCATGCAAGGCAATGCTTACACCTCAAATGATGTATGGGGATTTTCTTTACAACTTATATTGTGATTATTGTGCTTTGCTTTCAGAACAGAAGAAATGGGAGTTGCCAGTTGTCGAGTACATTTATGTAATAAATGTTTGTTTGCAAATATCTTGCCTTAGGGAAAGAAGAGATGGGACTTTTCAGTTGTCAAGTTGATTTTAGCATTGAATGTATTGTTTTAAGAAAACAAGCATAAGCTTGTATTTGTCAACAATTGCTGACAATAAAAACGTGTTTATTTCAAGTGTGACTGTATTCTATCTTGCTAAGGAGTCAGAAGTTAATGAGCTGATAAAAAATAAATCTCCCACTTCTGGTGACTGAAGTAGAAAAAAGATAGTCCAAGAAGATCAAAACCTGTGAGAGGAGAGGAACTGCACCAAAGGGCCCATCCTGCTGGTCTGGAGCTTCCTGGAGATCCAACACAACTCTCCCACATTTGAATCAATATTAGGACCATGACCCACTAAGACAGGTCCAGTCCAGTGAAATTGCTCACTATCAGAGCTATTCCCATGGCTCCTAGATGAAGACCATTGGCCTCTGCTTAAAACAGATTCATTACTACAGGGAAAGTAGCAAAATGGATGTTCCCGTTTTGAATTCTGGATATTAACATCCATAATCCAATAAGAAAGAGTCTTATTCAAATACTGAGAAAAGTGAGTGATTCAGTTTGCCTAAACAGTTTTGTTTAGGGAGGTTGAAAGAGGAAGCTTCCATGATTAGAATATTTGGAGCACCCTCTAAACTCCTTATTAGGACTATGACTTAATTTTTGGTAGCACATCTTAGGGAGGTCAGCAGTATTTTAGTTCCCTGAGTCTAACTAATGATAAGTAACCACAAAGAGTCCTATATGCCCCAGGGAGCTTCTATTAGTACATGAAGCTCTGTAAGCAATGGGGACTGACTTCAAAGGACACAATAACTATTCCTATATATGGTGAGGCTTGTCTGGATACTCCCTTGGATCAGCTCCTGACTCCCATTTACGGGTCAACTTTACATTCTGAGAGTGAAATCCTCCATTGTCACAATTTACTCATGAACTCTAACCAAGTGAAGCAGTAACTCGAACAACAAATTTATTCTGGTAACAAAAAATTCTATTAATCCATTCCCTCTACTTTTACTAACATTAGAAATCATACTCAAATGAGAATTTAATATTTTTCTAATCACAAAAATGAAAATGAAATCTTTCTAAATCCACAGGATTAAAGAGCTCTTTTCAGTGTTTCATGTTTTGAAATTATTTCATTACACAGCAGTGTTATTAATCTTTCTGGCTTCTTCACCAAACTTGAACGATCAGGCATCCTGTCTGTTGCCTTCCTTATAATGTGTTCTTCAACAGTGAGCCAAAGATAGATGTCAAGCTTGAAGTAAAGCTTCATTTACCTTCATGTATTTTTCAGGGAAAGCCTCTGATGATTATGTAAGATGCCATTGTAATTAATTATCAAATGGATGAGTGAATTTTAAAATGAGGCTATAATTCATTGACCAGAATCCTGTTCGCCATTCTTCAATTAGGGTGGGCCTTTTCCATCTTGGATTAACATTCTTCTTTCTCCTTAATTGATCTCGTCATCCTTGAACAAAAAGTCATTTGTTAGTGCAGGTAGCAGTCAAAGTTAAACAAGGAGCCTACTGATGTTGAAGGGCTCTGTGTCATAGAAAACATCATGTGCAAGATGCTTGCAATAGATGAAAATGAAAAACACACCACACACACACACACACACACACACACACACACACACACACACACACACAACACACACACACACACACACACACACACACACACACACACACACACAAAACTCCATGCTGGGAATTACGTTAATCAGTGTTGATATTCAAAATATATAACAACTGTAGAGGCAGCATGGTCACCAACCATCAGAATTAATGCAATATCTAATCAGAATGAGCACTGCATAACCTGCTGGTAGAGCTATATTGATACATCTGATTGCATTAGCCTTGAAGAATATAATTGCTCTATTCATTATTAATTTACTTTACAATTGCAAGGTCATTGATAACTTTTAAGCAGAAAATTCTATAACTCTGTAATTTTCATTGACATTTTTAGTATAAACTGAGAGTAACAACCTCAAATGCTACAGGACAAGGAAGGAATTAAAAGCCAGGAAATGCACAAGAGAGCTGGAAGCGGTAAAGCCTGCAAAACAGATTGCATTCCTCAACCAAAGATGTTCAATTTAAAATATTTTTAAAACTGCTGGCCAGGAAATACAACATAACTCACATTCTATCTTAGGTTCAAACTAATGAGCATACCAAAGCCCAAAAACCATCTTCAAATGCTGTAATGTTCTCCAATTCAATCTAATACTAGGGAAATATGTTGTATTCTCATGATGGACTATGTTATTATGTCACAAAAGTTGAATAACTTATAAGAAAAATTAAATAAAAATCAAAGAAAAAAATGTTCTAACGTTTCTCTTAAACTGCAAATGGTCAGGAACTGTGCCTTATATCATTATCGTACTAGCAGAGTGCTTCTTATTCTATATGTTATCCAATGCATGTGCATTGGATATAGAATGAAGAATGGCTTATTGTTGTTTGTTTGCTTGTTTGCTTTTTAACTATTTTAACAAAAGAGGGTTTTAATTTTTTCCTGAGTGAATGATGATAAAGTAGAAACAGAAAACTATTTCATGAATGCCATTATAAATTCTCAAGGGTAACAGAAAAGTAGAGCATTATTACTAATTTATAGGTCAAATTACCCAATATGCACTTAGAGAGGTGAGGTGGAGAAAAAACAGATCTGACCACATATACCACAAATTATTTATTTACCATTTAAGAAAATGGACAACTCCATACAAGCAAAAACCCTCCAAAAGCATCTTGAAACCCACAAAAGCTATCCAGAATTGACACACCCCATTATACAGAATTGACAAGTCCCATTCATTCAATGGGATTTTATGAGCACCATAGTAAACTTGTGAACACAATATAGACCTGATGCAGAAATTTTCTGAGCATGCCTCAATCCTAAAGGGTCTTCCAGGAAATACTTGCAATTATGGAATGAAGGTGAAGAAACCCATAGCTTCGGAGGGATCACTGGAACAGAATATTGTGCACAGTTCTTCGTGGGCTTGATAATTCTCCAGCACGCATTATAAAACTGAAAAATCTGAAGAATTCTTCATTTAATCCCAATGTCTTGCTTTATCTTAAATCTCAAATCTATAATTTTGTGGCTGAAAATCAAATCAAAAATTTAAGGAAAGTAGGTAAGGTGAATAGATGGAAAAAAGAGAGAGAATTAGGTTAACGCAATACAGTGACATTCGTGCTTGATCATTGTTATTGTCCAGTGACTACTACATCCCAAGGTCTTGAATGAAGAATAAAAATAAATTGCAGACACTAATGAAAGGTTTCTTCAAGGCAACAGAAATTAAAGCCATTGATCTCATACCAAAAAAATTCACAAAACAAAACACTTCTGGAAGTTTCACCGTACAAAATTAGAAACTACACCATCTACTATTTCTAATTCACATTTAAAAAATGTATTTTGAGATAATGCTAGTCTATCACACTAACTGATAACAGTTCATTTCTTGCTGCAATGGCAGCCAAAATGTGTAGTAGGTGATTAAAGACCAGCATCTCCCTATTTTGACATTTGATGAAGTCTGAAAATATTTCTTATACAAGAATGTGTAATAGCTACATTAATCAGCTCTTCAAATCATTTAATTCTCAAGATGATACTACAGTTTTTTATCCTTCCCTTGTCTATTAATTTCTTAAGATGAAAAATGTCATACAATGAGTAAAGTTCATGTTTAAGTTTCTACTCTTAAATAGCTACCAATTTTCAAATGCCTTGATACAAGAGAAACTGTTAATTGCATCAATAAAATCTGTATCAAAGATAAAGTTTTAGCCGGAGAAATTCAGTATAAACCAGAGAATAAATATGTTTATTCCCAAAATATTAACAAAATATATTTAGAAGTTCTATCATGTCTTGAATAGATATATATACCTATCTTCATAAAAATAATCATTCTGAGTCATTTTATTCATGTCAATAAAATCTATATTTAAAAAACAAAAACATACATATTCTTAATTCTATTATAAGATGTCAAGAATATTATTCTGTCTCTACCATTTCAGCTAAATAATAATATAGTAATTCTGGTATAACCAGTAATTTTACACACAACCCTAATTTAGTCTCTTTAACTTACATGACTTGAGTAAACAAAAGGTTTTACAATCTAGAAAAGTTCATATATTCAGAGCAATTTTTACACGAAGGCTACTAACTAAAGAGAATAAAAATTTTCCATTGGTCTTTAGATTTACCATCCTCACCAAAAAACCAAACCCTAATATATAGAAATAGCAATACTTTGAAAAGTATTCACAGAAAAGTATTCAAGTGAGAAAATAATTACAATAAATGGGAAAATATCCCATGCTCTTTTGAAGATTTAATTAACTCCAAATTAATGTGTTAATTTTATAAAATTCCAGTAAAAGTTTTAAATGGGTATTTTAGAAACTTTTTTGTTATATATATGCAAGGTATACAACATGATGTTTTGCTATATATGCACATAGTGAAATTATTACCACAGTCAAGCAAATAAACATATCTATCACTTTATATAGTTACCTTATTTGTGGGGGGTAGGTAGGTAAGAGGTCCTAAAATCTACCGTTTTAGCAAATTTTTAGTATATAATATTATTAACTACAGTTCCCATGCTGTACATTAGATCTCTAGGCTTATTCATCTTGTATAACTTGATCTACATCTCCCCATTTCTTCCCCCTCCATGGCCCTGGTAATCACTGTCATACTCTGTTTCTAAGTACAGTATTTGACTTTTTTTTCCCCAAAATTTCACCAAAATCATGCAGTATTTGCCTTCTTCTGTATGGCTTATTCCACCTAGCATAATATCCTCCATGTCCATCCATGTGTCACAAATTGCATTGTCTCCCTTTTGAACTCTGAATATTATTCCATCATACATATACACCACAATTTCTTTATGCATTCATTCATCTATGAAGACAGGTTGTTTTCATATCTTGGCTGTCGTAATAATGCTGCAGTAAACATGGGAATTCAGCTATCTCTACAAGGTGCTAATTTCATTTCCTCAGGGTATATAGCCAGCAGAGGTATTGCTGGGTCTTATGGTAGTGTTACTTTTAGTTGTTCAAGGAGCCTTCACACTATTTGTCACAATGGCTATCCCAGTTTACATTCCCACCCACCAAAAGTGTACAAGAGTTCCCTTTACTGCACACCCTCACCAAAACTTTTTATCTCTTGTCTTTTTGATAGTAGCTATTCTAACAGGTGTGAGGCAGTATCTCACTATGGTTTTATTTAATTTGCATTTCCCTGATGATTAGTGATGTTGAGCACCTTTTCATATACCTATTTGTCATTTCTATGTCTTCTTTGGAAAAATGTCCGCTGAGGTCTTTTGACCATTTTTTAATTGGGTTATTTGGATTTTTTTTTTAGATGTAGTCTCGCTCTTGTCACCCAGACTGGAGTGCAGTGGCGAAATCTTGGCTCACCGCAACTTCCACCTCCTGGGTTCAAGTGATTCTCCTGCCTCAGCCTCCTGAGTAGCTGGGATTACAGGTGCCTGCCATCATGCCTGGCTAATTTTTGTACTTTTAGTAGAGATGGGGTTTCACCGCGTTGGCCAGGCTGGTCTCAAACTCCTGTCCGGTGATCCTCCCACCTTGGCCTCCCAAAGCACTGGGATTACAGGCATGAGCCACTGGGCCTGGCCTATTTGGGTTTTTTGTTGTTGTTGTTAAGTTGCTTGAGTTTCTTATGTATTTTGTATATTAACTGATATGGGTTGGCTGTGTCCCCATCCAAAACTCATCTTGAATTGTAGCTCCCATAATTCCCACATGTGGTGAAAGGGACCCAGTGGGAGATAATTGAATCATGGGAGCAGTTTCCCCCATACAGTTCTTGTGATAGTGAATGAGACTCATGAGATCTGATGTTTTTATAAGGGGTTTCTGCTTTTGCTCGGTTCTCATTCTGTCTCGCCTGCTGCCATGTAAGATGTGCCTTTTGCCTTCAGCCATGATAGTGAGGCCTCCCCAGCCATGTTGAACCATGAGTCCAATAAACCTCTTTTTCTTTATAAATTACCAAGTCTCGGGTATGTCTTTATTAGCAGCATGAACAGACTAACACGTTAACCCCTTATCGGATACATGATTTCCAAATATTTTCTCCCTTTCTATAGGTTGTCTTTTCACTCTAGATTATTTCATATTCTATGCAGAGGCTTTATAGTACAATACAATTCCACTAGTTTACTTCTTGTTTTTGCTGCCTGTACATTTGGGGTCATACCCAAAAAAATCATTACCCAGACAAATGTCATGGGGCTTTTCTTTTCTGTTTTCTTCTAGAAGTTTTACAGTTTCATGTCTTACATTTAAGTCTTTCACCCATTTTGAATTAATATTTTTGTGTATCATGTTAGATGAGGGTTCAATTTCATTCTTCGGCATGTAGGTATCCAGTTTTCCCAGTACCATTTATGAAAAAGATTATCTTTTCACCGTTGTGTGTTTTGGGCACCCTATTTGAAGAACAGTTAGTTGTAGATAAATGGATTTTTTTCTGGGCTCCTTATTCTGTTCCATTAGTTTAAATGTTTATTTTTATGACAGTATCATACACTTTTGAGTACTATACCTTTGTAATGTATTTTGAAATCAGGAAGTATAATGCCTCTAACTGTTCTGGTTCAAGATTGATTTGGCTACCCAGGGTCTTTTATTGTCTCATATAAATTTTAAGATTTAGTTCATTTCTGTAAAAAAAAAATACTATTGGGACTTTGATAGGAATTACATTAAATCTGTGTACTACTTTGGGTAGGATGGACATTTTAACAATATTAATTTTTCCAATCTGTGAACACAGGATATCTTTCCATTTATTTGTACTCTTCAATTATTCTTGTCAATCTTTTATAATTTTATTGTACAGATCTTTCACTTTCCTGGTTAAATTGATTTCTACTTATTATTTTCAGTGCTATTGTAACTAGGCTTGTCTTCTTTATTTCTTTTTTGGATAGATTGCTATTGACGTAAAGAAATGCAACTGATTTTTATGTGTTAATTTTCTATTCTTCTACTTTACTAAGTTTATTTATTATAGTTAACAGTATTTTTGTGAAGTCGTTAGAGTTTTTGCACGTAGAATCCCGTCATCTTCTAGTAGAGATAATTTTACTCTTCATTCTTGATTTGGATGCCTTTTTTCTTTTTCTTGGCTAATTGCTCTTGCTAGTACTTCCAGGGATGTTGAGTAAGTGATGAGATCAGATATCCTTGCCTTGTGCCAGATCTTAGAGAAAAAACTTTCAATAGTTTCCCATTGATTATGATGTTAGCTGTGGGCTTTTCATCAATGCTCTCTATTTTGATGGGGAAATTTTCTGCTCTACCCATTTTATTGAGAGGTTTTACCATGAAAGAATATTGAACTTTATCAAATGCTTTTTTTCTTTCATGTGATTTTTATCTTTCATTCTGTTATTATGATATATCACAGTGATTGATTTGCATAGGTAAAGCCAATCCTGCATCCCAGAAATAAACTACACGTGATCATGTTATACAATCTTCCTGATGTGTTACTGAACTTGGTTTGCTAGTATTTTCATCAGAGAAATTGGACCATCTTTTCTTGCGGTATCTTTCTGGCTTTGGTATCAGGGTGATGTTGGCCCATAAAATAAGTTTCGAAGTAAGCCATCCACTTTGATTTTTGGAAGAGTTTAAGAAGAATTGGTATTAATTCTTCTGTGAATGTTTGGTAAGGAAATTTACATATTCTCTAAAATATATGCTGAGAAAAAGAATTCCAGAAATAGCAATGTCAACCAAGAAATGCAAATAATAGTTAACTTATCATACATTAAGAAATACTACAAAACCATAGATGAGAACCCATGTAATACTGGTCCAAGAACACATAAATAAATAAATAAATGAGATAGAAAAAGGAACTCGGAAGTTGGAATGGTTGGATAAACGATGATAACACTAAATACAGAGAGGGATCTCTGAGCTCTGAGAAAAATAACAGCCCAATCTCAGGAGAGTCTATAGAACCAGAATAATCAGAGTGAAAACCAAATCAGCCAGGGAATCCCAGTGAGAATACGACTCAAGGAAAAAAAAAAAAAATAGACCGAAAGTGTGCAAGTCACAGATGTTTCTGGAGGCTAGCAGAGCTCCCAACAAGCAACATCCAAGTGCAGAACAGGCTATATAATCCAAAAGACTCAGTGAAAAAGGAAAATGTGGGTCCCAAAGTACAGAAAAAAGTGACATTAAAAGTATTAAAATGTAAAGCCCATTCCTTCCTTCCACAGTCTCTCTGTCTCAATTTGTTATGGTGTTTTCACTTGCTATGTAATGTTATTCTAAGTAAATTTAAATTATTAGTAAAAATTTTACCATTCATCTTTATATTGTTCAATACCAGTCTTAAATGCAAATATAAGAGAATTAGCTCATACATGGAATTAACAAAATTTCAGGCTTCACTTTTTGCAGCTCATGTTTGAATATATATTATAGTCTTACAAGAAGAGTGGAAAGTCTGCAGAAAACTAACACAACTGCTTTTATTTCACTTCCTGATGTATGCAAGATCTACTGACGGTCTTTAACTTTGCCTTATTGATGAGTAAGAAGGACTAACAAGAAAAGGAATTATGGGTTGCACTATTTCCCTTTCCTTCTCTTTCATCATTTTTTAGTGTAAGTGGTTGGGTAATGCAGGGAAATACAAAAGGACATAATAGGGTCCTCTGGTCATTTGTGTTTCTTAGTGCTCATTTACATATTTCTACATTCAAAGCAAATTATGTTTGAAACAGAAAGCATGGCCTTTAGGGATGTTCACATCCCCACTTTCTCATTGGGAGATGTAACATGCTTACTGTGTACTCCTTTGAGTCTTACTGAACCTCCACATATCAATGACTGTGATAGAATGCTTGGATGGCCCCCAAGTGTTCTTCCCCTTGTCATGCATATCTTGTCCAATTCCCTCACTTAAATGCAGTGGGCTGTGTGAATGTGATGGGATATTACTCCCATGATTATATTATGTTATATGGCAAAGGTGAAGGGACCTTACAAATGTAATTAAGGTCCCAACTCAGTTGGTTGAAGTTAATAAAAAGATTGAGTATCCTAGCTGGGCCCTGTATAATCAGATGAACCCTTTAAAAGAGAGACTACAGATCAGAAACTCCAAGCAACAGCAGAGACACTCTCTCTCCATCTCCCTACACTCCTCCTTTTCCCCTCCCACCATCAAACTATTGTTTTAAAACTTTGAAGAAGCAAGCTGCCATGAACTCTACTGCCATAAGGAAATGAATTCTACCAACAACATGAGGGAGCTTGAAAGCAGATCGTTCCCTCTCTAAGCCTCCCAATGAGAATGCAGCCCAGCCAACTTTGAATACAGCCTTATGAACCCTTTTAAGCACAGGATCCAGTTAAGCAATGCCCAAATTCCTGTCCTACAGAAAGTGCTAGAAATGAATGTGTGCTGTTTTAAACCACTCAGTTTGTGGCAAATTATTACACAGTGTACGAAACTAATGTTTGGGTCCATTGGAATTGTGTGCTTATGGAGCACTGCAGTTGCTATATGTGAATAGGGCAAGAACAGTGCAGACATGCATATTGTGTAATGCTTACACACATTTGCTTACACGCATGCACCATCATCCCATCAGAATTCACTTACAAAACACAGAATGTAAAATTATTATGAAGTTCAAATTAGCAACAGCAGAGCATGAAATCAAGCATAAAACCTTTCTATCATGGGGCCTTAGACAACTGCATGTTCATGAAGCTGGCCCTGCCCGGTGGACAAGGACCAGGAACAAGTAAAGATTACTTCAAAAACAGCATATCTTTCTCTGCATGATAAAATGTTGTATGCTGTACCCTTTCCTCTCCTATAAAAGCAGTACTGTCTTAGGGAGAGTAGTGAGCGATAAGGATAGCAATCTGAGTACAAAGCATTACCCAACCAGTTTACATTGCCACATCATACGTGCTTTACACTGAATTTTATACTTAATTATTTCACTGCTTTCTCTTCTCTGACCCCAACAAATGGGCACCAAGAGGAATACTAGATTTGTTAAAAATAAAATTGCAAAAATGCATAATTGCATTTTCTCTGAAATCCAAGCTGCAGAGTGAATAATATATTCTGACCCCATTTTCTCGTGGCACAGGACTTAAACTATTTTTTAAATAAATCCTTTAAAGTTATATAACACCTTGAAGAGTGAATCCCTCCAGCTCACTCTCTGGAATTGCATACAATCATCCTTTTAAGAACTTTTTGCTCCTGGAGACTCTGTAAGGACAAAGATTCTTAGAAAATATTTCTTGAAGAATTTTAAGTAAAATCATCAACGGAACTTGGACAAAATCAACAAATTACTTAACGCCTAAAATATCACAAAATATTATCTTCTAACTGTTCTGAGGACAGAATTTACACAGAAGATTTTTGGGTTTTTTGTTTTGTTTTGTTTTCTCAAACGACCTTGTCATTTGGGAAAAAAATAACATCAGTGCTGAAATGTAAGTTATCCTATTCTTCTGAGGGAACGAAAACAGCTGAAGAAAAGGAATTCTGATGAAAAGTATTCCAAAGTAAATTCAGTCCCCAACCCTCTCTTAAGGATTGCAACTCTTGCGCATCAGATCCTAGACAGCTGAAAAAGTTCCAAAAGTCCATCCTTACATTTTACTGGGAATAGCTCCATCTGCAGTCATACTGGTGTGGCTCAGAATAAATCCCAAAGAGAATTCTAATTTCCTATGTCTCATTTCTTCTGCCTCAAATCTTATAGTCAACTTCTATTTTTTCTATTTTGAACATTTTCTTCCCTTGACTCAACCTCCTTTTCCCAACACGACTCTATTTTCTCTTCCATTACCAAACTCCAGACTCTAGTAACCTTACACCAGAATCACTTCAATACTTCTACTATCTTCGTAAAGTCTTTTTTCTTCCAGGACATTTAATAGAGCACTACCTAATTAATCCCTCTAAAATGCTGTCTCTAAAAATATCAATGCTAAATTATTCAGCCTAGCATCAAAATCTCTCCCCAACCTAGACTCTACCACCTTTTCACCCTTGGTGGTTTCCTATGCGTTGAACACAAGAAAATAGCCCAAAAACCCTCATCAGTTCTTCTGGGAGATACTATTTCTTATAGATAAATTAACTCTGATTTCACATTTGTAGATTCAGTTCAACATTTCTTAGTCCTCTATTATATGCCAGGCACCATGCTTGAAACTGGAGAAGCAACAATGAGTGAGACATGACCCTGACTTTGAAGAGCTCACTGTGGTGGGTAGGAGAGTTCAAAGGGTTCCCCAACCACCTCGTCACCCCTACTTCTACCACTACAAAACATGTGGCAACTGCTAGAGGGGATTGTTCATAAAATGTTAAGAGAGCACAAATAAGGGAGTTGAGATTAGAGAGAGTAGATGTACAAAGACCATTCAAGAGCTACAATAGGTTATTTATTTATGATCCTAATTAGGGTTTCTAGTCCTAAATGATACACAAAATAAGAAAAAAAGTCTTCCTATATAACTACAACATTGCAGATCCCTAAATTAGAATAGAAGCAGAGATGAGGGAAAGGCAGGAGCCAATCTAGTGTAATGAATAACTTATAGGACTCTGTGAATAACCATATGGGAGACAGAATTAAAGACACGGATTAAGTTGGATTCCAAGTTCTCAGGTCTGAGTGCCTGAGGTAAAATAGGATGTTTGAGTGGCAAAACAGTCAGAATAGAAGGACAGCTGGAGAGGGGGAAGGTAGTGTGGCATTTTGGATGTACTTATGGAAGAGATGTCTCTACTTGTAGCAGGCATTTAAAAATGAGACCTAGAACTCAGTTTTGATGTATACTTGGTGACATGATAAAAACATGAAGAAAGAAGTGGAAAAAGAAGAGCAAAAAGCCAAGAACAGAATTAGAAATCATCCGGATGTGAAGTCAACATAACATGATGAACTCAAAATAAGAACATAAATAAGGAGCAGCCAGAAAGTTAAGAAGAGAAACACCACATAATCTAGAACCTTTCAGTCTTATCATACATTACTTTAAAATAATGACCACGAATTATCCTCTGCTCTAGAAAATTTTCTCCCTAAAGGCACTTCTTTGGTCATTTGTTAGTGGTCATGAAAGTGGGGTTAGCTTTAGAAAATTATTTTCAAAATATGAAGCAGGGAATCTTTACAGCACACACAAAGGTATGTTTTTAATTATGAAATGAAAATATAAAAGAAAATCTAATGAAATGCACTATAATTCACTTACATTTTACTGAGAAAAATGTACACGTGGCTTCTCTCTAGCTGATTTCACTGCTCCTGATAGTCACACTGGGGTAAATTGCCACCAGCAAGCTTTATACTTCAAAACAATCAAAATAAAAGAACATATGAGGTTCTACATAATAAATATAGGTCTGCATTTAAAGTCAATGTGTTTTATATTTTTAGTCATAAGCACAGGTCTCTTTATATAAATGTTGAAAGGACCTACGAATAGTTCACAAATTTAGGCCTGTAAAACTGCATACCTCCTACTGATACACAATACTGCTAGTTTTTATAAGCCTTCTCTGAAGCAGAGTCCTCAACTCCAAAGGCCACAAAAGGATGTTGACTAGGATTGGCCTATGCCTAAGGGACAAATAGTTCAAGTGAAGTCAAATATTAGCACTAAGAATTGAAATGTAACCTAACCAAACTACAAATCAAAGTTTTACGATAATTTATTTTTCTTAAATGAGGAGCAATAGGATTTCAGTATCAGACAGATTATTGTCAAAATTCCAGCTCTGCTTCTTAATAGCTATGTGATCTTGAAAATGTTAGGAGATCTCGGTTTCCATATATGAGAAATAGATGGTTGTGTATAACTTGCAGGGTCATTGGGAAGGTTAAAAAAGACAGCATATATAAATTGCCTACAACAGAGCCTAGTCCATATATCTGTGCAATGTAGTTGGGTAGACTAGTTTTAAAGAATAACATTAATTTTGTTTGATCTCTTTTCTCTTCCACAATTTTTTCTACTTGTATTAACAAGAAAGCAGCATTTTTGTAATCTGACATTTTCAAGATTCCACATGATTAATGCAATTTCCAGCAAACTTTATGGTTAATTTCTCCAGCTTTTATGGCCATCTATGATTAATGCTCTCCTAGCTAGTAATAAATGTGATAATGTTATGAGTTCTGTAACCTGAAGCATTATAAGTAGAACAAAATGAGATGATTTATGCAATCAAATACAGGTAGGACAGCCCACACTTGACCCCCATTCAAAAAATATAAAATAATTTAAAATAGGAGTGCAGGCCTCTTTAGAAGAGAAAAATACATCATGCAAAAAAAAAAAAAGAAACTGTGCTTTAAAAAGGTTGTCTGAACCTTACGTTAATTACAAAATACAGCATTCTCAGTAACAACATGGCTTTTTTTAGTCAGATTTGCTTCAAGTGAGTCATCGAAGTTCTCTGTGCCTCAATTTCCTTTTCTGTTAAATAATAATGGCAATATTTAAAGATTAATATATAAGCTATACAACTGTCAAGAGTAGTTATTTCTCAACAGTTTGTTGTTATTCTTTCCAGATTCATCCGGGTCCTAAGAACAAACAGAAAAAACTCAGCTAAGGTTATGAAGAGAATTTAATGTTGGGGTTATTTTCAGAGGTGTAGGGACCAATAAGAGATATTGAAAGACCCAGAACTGTCCACAATCAGAAGCCATCACTACAACAGGATCTGTAGAGGTAAGAAAGGGGAAGACAATGCTAGCCAGCCTGGCGGTCATAAAGGGTTGCGGAACTACAGTACTCAAAGGGAAGGGGAGAAATATTTATATTTTCAACTGACTAAAGCCAACAGAAAGCTAGAGGGCAAAGAACTGTACAGCCAAGGTGCTGGAGTCCATGGGAATCATCCTCCATGGACAGATTCTCCAAGGGCATAGAAGAGCAGACAATCAATCGGGGGGTTGGAGGGTTAAACAGAGTCTATCCAACCTAAATTATAATTGAATAATTAAATCAAACCCTGTATTCCTCATAGTTACACTTAGGCCAGACCCTTTATTTTGCTCACTGGACTCCTTTCTCAGTTCTCCATCTATTCTAACTCCTTTTTTTGGCAGGGGACAGACTTAGTGTGATAGCTGTGCCACACCTGTTATCTTCTGGGTTCTTGATCAGTGAAGGGTAAAGCCTTTATTTTGAGGCATTTCTGCTTCTCTTTTACTGCTCCCATTCATAGTCAAAAGGAATACAATTCTTGATGATTAAAAAGTGCGTTAAGTCTGATAAATCTGTTGTCAGTTTGTTCATGCAAAAGACAGAGTGTAAAAATCTAATGAGCCTTTTAACATTTTTGTGACTGCTTGGCAAACAGAGCAATGGCTCATTTTGGTTTTGCTCATTTACTATACTCTCCTCTATAGAATGATTCATAATGCCAACATTTACCTCTAACCAAAGCTTTTACATTCAGTCAGCAAACCATTTAAATACATCAGCCTGAATCTTGATATCCGTAATCTGGGTGAAATGGTATAAATTTTTGTTTCAGGTGTTTAAATTATTAATTTATAAAAAGAGGAATTTTAAAAGAGCCCAAATTTACTCTACTGATGGGGGGTGTGTGTACATATAATAGTTAAAATGAAAAAGCATTATGTGATTTTGTTACAAACTTCTCAATAACCTCTCAAATTAGGTATTTAGAGAAAAATTGTGAAAGACTTAGAAATGGAACAAAAAAGGCTTGTGGGAGTTCTCAGTGAAAAACTAGGCATTTCCTGGGATACACCCTTCCTCATTATCTATCAGATGCATGCCTTTCATTGACAGAACTGTTTACTACTCTGTATATTTTAGATAACTGATGAAAATGGAAATAATTATTTTACTGAGTTTTTTTAACAATACATAATATTTGCATATATTTATGTGGTATATATGATGTGTTACTACATGCATAGAATGTGCAATGATTAAGTCAGGATGTTAAGGTATCCATTACCACAAGCATTTATTATTTCTATGTTTGAGAACATTTCAAGTCATCACTTCTGTTATTTTGAAATGAACAATACATTGTTTTTAACTATAGTCACCCTAGAGTACTATTGAACATTAAAACTTACTGCTTTTATCTAACTATATATTTGTACCCATTAACCAACTTAACTTTATCCCAGCCTCTGGCAACCCCCATTCCACTCCCTACTCCCATATGATCATCTTTTTTAGCTTCCACATATGAGTGAGAACATGTAATATTTGTCTTTCTGTGTCTGGCTTGTTTGACTTAACATAATGACCTTCAGTTTCATCCACTTTGCTGCAAATGACATGATTTCATTCTTTTTTATGGCTAAATAGTATTCCATTGTGTAACTGTATTACATTTTCTTTATCCATTTACCCGTTAATGGTATTTTCTTTATCTATTCATCCATGTAAGTCCACTTGGATTAATTTCATATCTTTGCTTTCTGATTAGTGCTGCAATATGCTGCAGCAATATGAGTGCAGTTATCCCTTTGATATACTGATAATCTTCCTTTTGAATAAATACCCAGTAGTGGGATTCCTGAATAACATGGTAGTTCTATTTCTAGTTTTTTGAGGAACCTCCATACTGTTTTCCACAATGGCTGTACTAACTTACATTTCCACCAACAGTGTATAACAGTTCCCCTTTCTCCTCCTCACCAGCATCTGTTATTTTTTGCCTTGTTAATAACAGCCATTCTAACTGGGTAAGATAATATGTTGTTGTTATTTTGATTTTCATTTCACTGATGATTAGTGATGTTGAGCATTTTTTTACATACCTATTGGCCATTTGCGTGGTTTCTTTTGAGAAATATCTATTCAGATTCTTTACCCACTTTTTAATGAGATTATTTGTTTGCTTGTGTGTTCTGCTCTTGTGTTGAGTTCCTTGTATAGTCTGGATATTTTGCAAATATTTTCTTTCATTCAGCAGGTTGTTTATTCACTCTGTTGATTATTTCCTTTGCTGTGAAGAAGGTCTTTATTTAATGTAGCCCCATTTGTCTATTTTTTGTTTTGTTTCCTGTGCTTTGTGGGTCTCAGCCATAAAATCTTTGCCTAGACCAACGTCCTGGAGGGTTTCCCCTATGTTTTCTTCTAGTAGTTTTATAGTTTTGCTCTTATGTTCAAGTCTTTATTCCAATTTGAGTTGATTTTTATGTATGGTGAGATACAAGTCTAGTGACCTAGGTCCTGCATATGGATTTCTAGTTTTCCCAGCACCATTTATTGAAGAAAGTATCCTTTCCCCAGTATATGTTCTTGGCAACTTTGTTGAAAATTGGTTGGTTGTAAATACAAGGGTTTATTTCTATGTTCTCTGTTCTGCTCCATTGCTCTATGTGTCTGTTTTTATACCAGTATCATGCCATTTTGGTTATTATAGCTTTGTTTTAACAGTATATTTTAAAGTCAGGTAGTGTGATGTGTCCAGTTTTGTACTTTTTGCTTAGGATTGCTTTGGCTATTCAGGCTGTTTGATTCCAAACAAATTTTAGAACTGTTTTGTCTTTCTTGAAGAATATCATTGGTATTTTGATAGGGATTGCATTGAATCTGTATATTGCTTTGGATAGTATTTTAGCAATACTAATTCTTTTTTTTTTTTTTTTTTTTTGAGACGGAGTCTTGCTCTGTCGCCCAGGCTGAAGTGCAGTGGCACAATCTCGGCTCACTGCAAGCTCCGCCTCCCGGGTTCACGCCATTCTCCTGCCTCAGCCTCTCCGAGTAGCTGGGACTACAGGCGCCCGCCACCACGCCCGGCTAATTTTTTGTATTTTTAATAGAGACGGGGTTTCACCGTGGTCTCGATCTCCTGACCTCGTGATCCGCCCGCCTCGGCCTCCCAAAGTGCTGGGATTACAAGCGTGAGCCACCGCGCCCGGCCAGCAATACTAATTCTTTCAGTCTATGAGCATGGGATGGTTTTCCTTTTTTTTTTTTTTTTTTTTTTCCCCTTTATTTTTTTTTTTTAGTGTTTTTTTTTTTTTTTTTTTAAAGTTTTTTTTTTTTTTGGTTTAATTTTTTTTTTGGTTTTTTTTTTTTTTTTTTTTTTTTTTTTGTAGCTATCGTAGGTGGGAACACTTTCTTGATTTATTTTTCCACTAGTTAATGTTGGTGTATAGAAGTGCTACTAATTCTTGCATGTTGATTTTGTATCCTACAAACTTTAATGAAATTGTTTATTATGGCTTTTACGGTGGAGTCTTCAGGTTTTTCTAAATATAAGATCATATCACCTGCAAAGATAGACAATTTGACTACTTCATTTCTAGTTTGGGGTTTTTTTTTCTTCTTCTTCTTTCTATTGCCTTATTGTTTCAGCTAGGACTTTCAGTACTATGTTGAATAACAGTGATGAAAGTGGAGGCCGGGTGCGGTGGCTCATGTCTGTAATCCCAGCACTTTGGGATGCTGAGGCAGATATATTACCTGAGGTTAGGAGTTCGAGACCAACTTTGCCAACATGGTGAAACCCTGTCTCTACTAAAAATACAAAAATTAGCCGGGTGTGGTCGTGGGCACCTGGGAGGCTGAAGCAGGAGAATTGCTTGAGCCCGGGAGGAGGAGGTTGCAGTGAGCTGAGATCATGCCATTGCACTCCAGCCTGGGCAACAAGAGCAACACTTTGTCTCAAAAAAACAAAAAAGGGTTGAAAGTGAGTAGTTTGCTACTGTTTTATTGAGGACTTTCCATCTATGTTTATCACAGATGTTGGCTTATAGTTTTCTTTTTGTGGTGTCCTTCTCTGGTTTTGATATCAGGGTAATGCTGGCTTCATACAATGACTTAGCAAGAATCTCCTCCTTTTCTATATTTTGGAATACATTGAGTAGAATTGGCATGAGTTCTTCTTTGTAATTTTTGTAGAATTCAGCAATGAATCACGATGAAATAGAAAACCCAAACACACCAATAACAAGTAACAAGATTAAATCAGTAACAAACATTCTCTTAACAAAGAAAAACTCAAGAAATAATTGTTGATCATAGACAGGCAAATTAATTCTTCCCACAGAGGGACAACTGACTTCTCTACCAGTTGTGAGTTGGGGGTTGGAGGGCAGGGAGGGGTGAGCACTTTTTGTAATTGTAAATTCATTTAAATATTCCTGATATTCCTGATTACTATATCTGTGTGGTATTTTGTTATTATCCTTTAAAGTTGTAATATCTTTCTGGTTTCCTCAATAATTAATGAGTAAATTAAATCTTTGACACGTTTATTTTATATTTGTGTGTGTCATGATTTTATCTTTTTAATCTTTCACAGGTATTATCATCATTCCCATTTTACAGATGGAGAAACTGAGGATCAGAAACATTGAGTAACTAGCCCACTGCGGAACTACTACTATTCTGAACACACGATTGTTGAAGTCAAAGTGCATACTTTTCTCATACATGAAAATTTTATTAACGTAAAAAAAATCACATGGATATTGTATGCTAGAGCCTTTAATAGAACACTGGACCATATGTAGCATGAAAACCCAACCAACTAATAATTACCACTGATTAGATAATTAGTGACAGTATTGCTAATTACATTTCAACGTAGTTTCTGTATGGTAATAAAAATGTTAATAATAGCCTGGTGAAGCATAAACAAAGTAATATTTTACAAACTCAGCAATCAAACATGACAGTGATTCATTTCAGTTGGAACATTAGGAAGTTTCAAGTATATTTTTCTTCTGTCTACTGATTCTTTGGATTAGCAGACATTATTAGCTGGTTTTGATTGTTTCATATGTAGTGAAAAAAATCACAAAAAATCAGAGAAGGAGTAAAAAAAGACACAGGTGGAGGGGCTGGGCACGGTGGCTCAAGCCTGTAATACCAGCACTTTGGGAGGCTGAGGCAGGTGGATTTCCTGAGCTCAGGAGTTCGAGACCAGCCTGGGCAACATGATGAAACCTGGGAGTGGTGGCACGTGCCTGGAGTCTCAGCTACTCAGGAGGTTGAGGCAGGATGATTGCTTGGACCTGGGAGGCAGAGGTTGCAGTGAGCCGAGATCATGCCACTGCACTCTAGCCTGGGTGACAGAGCGAGACTCCATCTCAAAAAAAAAAAAAAAAAAAAAAGAGACAGAGAAACAAGTGGAGGATGATGATGAGGAGGAGCAGCAGCCTTCAGCATGTGACAAATTAAAATAACATATATGTGGAGTCAGGAATTCTGTTTTGCAATTCTGTACACTGGGAAAGTTATTTATTCAGAGTCAGCTCCTTGATGTATAAAATAGGGATATGACCACCTAGCACTAAGCTACTAAGGTAAAATGAGATAGTGACTATACACCATCTGACACACAAATAAGATTTCAGTATTTTAATTCCCTTTGCTCAACTCTAGCCCTGCTCCAGATCATTCCATAGCCCTCAAAACACAATGAGGCAGTACACAACAATAATTTAGAATATACTTTACTATTAAGTAGTCTCAGAGAGCAAATAGTGAACCTGAATGTTCAACTAAATTTCTTTCCAGTCAGCACCTGTAAGATATGAATTCTCAATACCACACTTACAAAACAGCTAATTTCAAGACTCACATGAATGTAATGAAAAATGTGTTTTCTTTAAAAAATGTAAGACAAACAAGTGTCATATGACTCAGAAGTTCTGATATCCATCAAATAGTGTCTCAGAAAAAAAATTATAGTGGTTACAGTGTGACAACCTGGAGGGACAACTTTTAGGTTATGGTTATCTTTGTACACAGCTGAAGGGACAAGCTAATATGCAGTCTTTAAATCATTTAAGATTATACAATGCTCTGCATTTCCTCACTTAGTTTCTTTTCTCAGGGGAGTAGAGGGAAGGGGATGGGAGGATGTTTGTTTTAAATCAGATTCCCAATTTAGTTCATGAAGGATAAGTGGTAAAACATTAAGAATATCCGTTTTTATTCTTCTAGCTTCTTATATATTCCTCAGTAATGTCTCAAATTTCTTCTTCCAAATCTTTCAAAACTTTTCATGCTCATGAATCCTCTCTGAATTAAACATAGAAACATAACTATAAACCTTCTATAAATAAGCCAAAACTATCGTCATCTTTTATAATAAATATAAAATATTAAGCAAAAACATTATTATTTTTGAGTGGCTAAGTCACTCAAAATATAATAGTTAGCAACCACTATAGAGGTTCCCATCCTATAGAAAGAAAAAAGAATTTCCTTAAAGAGAACACAAAAGAAGAGCATAGATTATGAGTATTTCCTCGATCTCTGGCAGTCAGTAATAGGTTAAAAAGCCATCTTAGACTCAGATGTTAAACATGGGGCAGTTTCTTTTGAGCAGAAGTCTATTTCAGGTTTCTTGAACTTTGACTGAGTTTGAACACATAACCATGGAGGTCACCATAGTACAGCTTACATGTATGTGTAGACTGCGTGGCCTGTATCTATCATGTTAGGCATTCTTTTTCACCTTGATAGTAAAAAGGATCAATCATACAATCCCATTATGAACCAACCTTCTACCACTGGCACCCAATCTTGGTCACTAAATATTACAGCAAGTTCATATATGCACATAACCTATGATGGTACACTCATAATGGTTATCAGGGAGTCAGACAGTGCAGATAAAATTATCACAGCTATATTCAGAGAGGGTTAGGCATGTAATCAAAAAATGCACCAGTAAATAACTGGGATTGGAGTTCTACAAGATAATTCCTAATTGGTTTGAAGCTTTGCAAAATGGCTATGTATGGTAAGCGTGTTGTCATTCTTTATCAACAAAAAAAATGTGCCAATGGGTAATTTAAGAATACATCTTTCTTCCTTTCAGGGATCCTCTGTTTCAACTCAAATTAACACAAAGTTGTATACTGAAATTCAGTTCTGGCACAAAGTAATGGAATTAGCATAGACCCTACAATTTAAAGGCTCAGTAATCCTGAAAACTGCCCCCACTTCAGACACCAGTCACAAGTTCAAGTGATCCCCAGGCTATCCACACCACTGAACAACTGGCTACAAATTTGGATTTCCCCGTATTGAGCCCACTCACACTTAATTTGCTGAATTCAGGAAAGTACTTTACTTACAATTACAGTTTTTTTGTTTTTTTTTTTAATATAAAGGATACAACTTAAGAGCAGCGAAATGAAGAAGCACACAGGACAAGGTCTTAGTGCTTTCCAAACACAGAATTCCACAACCTTCAACTCGTGAAGTCAGGGTGTGTCTTCCTCCTGGCTCATTAATGTGCTCATCAACCAGGAAACTCCACCGAGCTTCAGCATCCAGAGTTTTTACTGGGGTTCATTAATTCTTTGGGCACAGAATTAAAATCAGTATCCAGCTTTCCCCAACTCCTTGCTGGTTAGGCTATATCCAAGTTCCCTCCCTCTAATCATGTGATTTTCTGTGGCCAGCCTTCATTCTGAAGTTATCCAGCGTACTACTACGTGTTACTTCATTAGCATAAACTTACGCATGATCCAAGGGGCTCATAAGTAACAAGGACACTCTTATTATTCAGAAAATCTCAAGAGCTTAGAGGCTTCCTCCCAGAATCAGGGACAATATCCAGCCAAATCCTTTATTATACACCATGGGATGATTATATGCATTGTAATATCAAGCGGGCCAAAAACAAGGCCTGAATATGTAACTGATGATCAAATAATGTATTAAGAAATATAAATGACAAGTTTCTTCTACACCAGAATCACAGATCAGCTTCAGTACTCGAAGCCATCTGCTCTCCCAGCTTATTCTGGTGTTAGGAAATAATGGGACTTGAGTCTGAGAACTGAACCACTTCAGGAGCATTGGCGTGATGTACAAGGAATCACATAATCTACACCATTGGCATCTTAGTCTCTCTGATTCTATTTTAGTCTATTTCAAAGTCTAAACAATTTCTGATCATTAGCCAAAAGGGCCTCCTCTCTAAATACTGACACACTTAAATGCCGTTCTCTTAGTGCATCCAATTTTAAATAACCGATGCTTTATAGCAAACACCTCCAGACATCAATATAGCTATGAAATCTATAACAGAAAAGTACCAAATTATCTGATCTCTCACTCAACTTCAGGACAGATAGGATACCAATTCTTCCATGCTGTAATTTGTCTCAGATTCTTTCAGCATCTGTTGTAGAAATGCACTCTGTAAAACTGTTTATCCTGTCTAGCCCTCCAATTCAGACAGCACATAAAACACCAGAGTTGGAACTGGCAGACCTAAAGGCAAAGTTTCAGCTACCAACATACATTGAAAATTTTACTTAACTTCTCTGTACTTCGGATTTGTCATCTGTTAAATGAAAGTAATGCCAAAATCACAACCACACAATAATCATAAAGTATGATAACACATGTATCATTTTAAGGCACAGTAGAAGATAAATTTGTTAAAACAGGCAGAATCCTGATTTGTGCTCTGAAGTCCTCACGTTCAATTAAACTGCATTTTTTTCATGTGCTGTGCTTTAGGATCAATTACACACACACACACACACACACACAAACACACACTGATCTCTGTTTAGCTCTACAAAATGGCCACTTGAAGGCATAATATGCATTCAGTAATTACACCTCCACCCTTGGCAAGGTAGTTAGGGATGGACTTTAAGCCTTAAAATGTGGCAAAAGCCTGCCAAAACAAATCCAAATACTATACAATGCTGGTATCTCAACCCTGCCAATAGCTCCTTCAGCTTATCTTCATGCAGAGATACATGGCTCTCCGTGGTAAGTCAGGTACGTCAATTTGCATTCTAAAAATGCCAAATTTGTCCTCCTATACTTCTGATCCTGAAGTTAAATATTCAAAACACCAAATACCTATATTTAGCACTCCACAAAGCTTTCAATGTTGACTTGACAGCCATGTGGTTCCAATCAAAATCCTGTATACAAAAATTAATATTTGAGAATAATAGTCAACTAGTGTGTTTTGATCTTCCTTAATTTATGCCTCCTTCAATACTTTCTCTTGCACCTACTGTTATGTTCATCCCAGCCAAATACAGTTATAAAAAGCCTTATTTTCTGTTGTTTCAAGTTACAATGAATATATATCAAATATGCTTGTCCAAAGTGCACACCACATCCTCAGCTACTCCTGCTCAGAACTTGACATGGAAATATGGTCAGAGGATAAGGATTGAAGAGCAGACTGTTGGATAGCAATTTGGAAGTGACAATGAGCAGCAAAGTAGATAGTGAAACTATTTTCAAGCCCTGAGATTTGGGGTTGTGAAAGAGAAAACTGCTTCCACTTGTGAGTACTTTAAGAAAACCAATATCGTCTGAAGATAGTCAGGTTTTGGTTTAGGCAGGGAAGTCAAGATAATACTTTGTGACAATGTGAGAATTAAAAGAATCCTGCTAATCAGAAGGAAGGCATTTCAGAGGGCATCATGGAACACTCTGGGTACAAAATGGAGGACCAGATCAGGGGTCCATGGGCACCATAGTGAAGAGATTCCAATTGGTGAAAGATGGCAGAAAAGGCTTAATCTCTCATGGCAACTCAGATAAACAAGGACATGAGGCATGAGGGATTTGTCCTCATAGTCTGGGCAATGAGAAAAGACAACCAATGTTACTACTGCCACAAGAAGTCACCACAGGGAATTGCCCATGGGATTGTGGCTTACTTCAGCGTGATGGAATTTAAGCTGCAATTAACTTCTATAAACTCTTCCATGTAGTGTAGTAGCCCATCCTATTGGCATTTCCCAAAAAATATAATGGCCATCAAGGTTGGCAAGATGAAGGAGGCAGGGGAATGGACAGACTTGGTCAATGTAATAGTGCTCAGGACCACAGGCTAACATTTTATGTATCTTACAGGCGACTTTTAAAAATTACTCCTATAATTAGATGGTATCAATTTTAAAGAAGATAAAAAATATAAATATTTTGAAGTAACACAGAATTCTCCTGTCTGCATACTTTCCAACTGTGGGTAAACAAAGAAGTTAATAAATTCATCAGATTGGAAAGATTTACTACCAAAGAACTCTATCAGTGGACAATTAAAAGGTTTAGTTAAGGAATATATTCATAATTGCAAATCTTCCTGTAGAAACAAAGAAAAACCTTTGAGATTAATGAGAAAACATAGTCAGAAACCATCATGGTTGAGGGAAATAATGAGGCTGCAGCTCAGGAAATTCTCAGTTTTATTACAATAAAAAACTAGTTTAACAGCACATAACGTCATTCAACAGTTACACTATACAGGTCTCCCAAATAAACTATTCTGTTCCCATCCCCCAGTGCTTCTTTTAACATATGTTTCACACATGAAAGTCTCTACCCCATGATCAGCTTTTATCATCAGTTTTCAAAAACTGTGAAAATATGTTTTCACTCCACTTTTGCATATTTGTCAACTTAGGAAAGTTCCTATCGCTTGTGTGAATATAGGAAGAGGGTCTGCCTAGAGAGCTAACTCATAAAAAATAACTAAATTACAGTTCTCATTTTATAGCTCTTCTCTTGGCATGGCGTTTGGTGTCAAAAATAGATCTTTTGAATTGAATGCATAAATAAATATATCTTGGCCGGGCGCGGTGGCTCACGCTTGTAATCCCAGCACTTTGGGAGGCCGAAGCGGGCGGATCACGAGGTCAGGAGATCGAGACCACGGTGAAACCCCGTCTCTACTAAAAATACAAAAAATTAGCCGGGCGTGGTGGCGGGCGCCTGTAGTCCCAGCTACTCCGGAGGCTGAGGCAGGAGAGCGGCGTGAACTCGGGAGGCGGAGCTTGCAGTGATCCGAGATCGCGCCACTGCACTCCAGCCTCGGTGACAGAGCAAGATTCTGTCTCAAAAAAAAAAAAAAAAATCTTATATATAAATTAATTTATACATATATATGGAGAGAGGAAAAAAAGGAAGAGAGAGAGAGAGAGCACCACATCTGACTCAAGTTATGAATCTTTGCTTTCTTTCTCCAGGTGTTCTTGTGAAATGGGCTGTGCTCACCCAGACTCCTGTCTCACCTAACATCCAACAGCACATTGGGAAGTCAGATAAGGCTAAGAAGGTACTGTGTGATTGAGGAAATCGCTTCTCTGCATGCCTTCTTCAGCAACATACATTGCTTCTGCCTTATTTTCTTTGCAGCAATGTTATGAAGTAAGATCCCCAGAGCAATTACATGACTTTCCACTGGTGGGTAGTGTTCCTTCTCTGCCCCTTAAACATAGCTTCATTACCAGGTACTGAAGCAATCAGCCTATGCTAGCCCACACTAAAGAACACCTACATGCAACTGAAGAATTTTATCCAAGGCATATGAGGAAAGCTGCTATAGAATTCAGCTACTAAAGCTATACACTGCCCAGATGGTGTTTTAATCATCAAAGAGGGAGAGAATTAAAACTAGGAGGCTTGCGCCTTTGAAAAGAGACTGCGACATCAAGATGCATACCAAAGGGCAGGGCTCTCAGCTTTGCTTCCTAAGCACTGCTACATTAGTGAGATGTTAACTAGCTGCTTCCACAGAGAATTCTTCAAACATAAAATGGGGAAAGTTCTTACTTTGGCCTTGCTTGCCTACTGGCAAAGGGTAGAAAGTAAAAGAGCACCAAAGCAGTTGATAGACAATGAACTTGAAAGGTGCAATTGCAGAAGGGAAGGCTGCAAAAACAATGCCCCGAAGCATAATTGTAGGCTGGCTGTATAACCACTGTAACCAACAGACTTGTAGAGCAGGCTCCAGAATGTAGCTGCCTCTTTGAGCCACACTGCAGGTCAGCTCAGTGTCTAAATATTAGTTCATACGTGATAACAGACAAGAAAGTTAAACACCTTAAACATAAAATAATCTTCAGGTGCCCAAAGGAAGGAAGAAAAAACAAAACTAGCCAAGGACAGTAGCCTTGTCTTTGCAAATGAGAGAAAACAAAATGATTTAAAACAATGCTGCCTGTGACCATCTGAAATTCTGCTGCTCCCATCTAATGGAGGTATAAAATAATTATCTCCACTTCCAAGAGAGAAATAATTAGATGATGTTGAATTGAAAAGGTTCTATGTTTAAAATATAGTTTTTATTACTCTAAAAGAAATTAGTGTTGTTAGTAGAAAAATCTGAAGTTCAGAAAAATATGGGAAAAAAAACCATAATCCTACATCCCACAGGCAACCACTACTAGTTTGTCATTTTCCTTTCTATTTTTACACATATTTTACATGGTTGATATACTAAATATGAAATATTATACTCTACTTTTTCAGTTATTAAAATAAATACTTTTCGAACTGACTATATTTTAATGATACCTGGCTTACTTGTTAAAAAGTATTTCTTTTAGGTCATATAAAGTACAATGTATTCTATCATGTAGATATAGTGATAAGTTAAAAAAATAGTTTAAGATCTCTTACTAGTTCAAATCACAAACCTAATAAGCTAATTAGAGTGGAAATTCCGCATACGGTAGAGTCAGAAACACCAAACCACACTAAACCCTTTTGTGAGTGGGGGACAATGACACCACATATAAATGAAGAGTTCTGCAGAGTCTCAAGGAGCTTCCACTCATTTTGTCAATCATTATTCTGGCATGTCCATTTGCAAATGAAATAAAGCAAAAAAAATGTAAAAAATTTTTTTGTGATTGCCCCTCAACTCCTCCACAATTTCTTCCTGTCTTTTAAGACCAACTGTAAACTTCAAGTTTGTACAATTTTCCTTGATTCTTTGGTTTCTAGGAAGACAGCTTTCCCCAATTGTGTTCTCATGAGCTTTGAATAAACTCTAATATAACACACTTATTATATCATTAACTTATTGTCATTGTTTAACTTCCTCATGACTCTATGAACTTCTCGAAGGTACAAATAATATGTGGTATTTATTTTTCCCTCAGAATCTATCAATAACTGACTAGTAGAGAGTAAGGGCTCAATACATATTTTTGAGCAATCACTATTAAATAAATTTAAAGTGAAACACATTTTTTCTGAAAATATAGAAAAGCAATATTCAAAAGGGGTCCCGATCCAGATCACAAGAGAGGGTTCTTGGACCTCGTGCAAGAAAGAATGTGGGTGACTCATACAGTAAAGTGAAAACAAGTTTATTAAGAAAGTAAAGGAATAAAAGAATGGCTGCTCCATAGCAGAGAAGCGGTATGGGCTGCTTGACTGAGTGTACATACGTACACTAATCAAGCGGTGGATTATTCATGAGTTTTCCAGGAAATAGATGGGAATTTCCTGGGAAGTGAGGGTTCCTCCCCTTTTTAGACTGTATAGGGTAACATTGGATATATAACCTCCAGGTTATAGGATAACCTCCAGGCATTTGTAAACTGTGATGGCGCTAGTGGGGGTGTCTTTTAACATGCTAATACATTATAATTAGCATATGAGCAGTGAGAAAGACCAAAGGTCCCTTTCATCGCCATCTCGGTTTTGGTGGGTTTTGGCCGACTTCTGTATGGCATGCTGTTTCATCAGCAGGGTCTTTGTGACCTGAATCTTGTGCTGGCTCCTATCTCATCCTGTGACGATGAATACCTAATGTTCTGGGAATGCAGCCCAGTAGGTCTCAGTCTTATTTTACCCAGCCCCTATTTAAGATGGAGTTGCTCTGGTTCAAATGCCTCTGACAATACTGCACAATTTGTATTAATATAAATCTTCATAAATTACAAGTTGCTTTTAAACTATGTTTATGTATGTGCTTTTATAGAATCCTCAACCCAGTGTTTAAAATATCTCTTTTATTTCTTGAAATACGTTGCAAAAGATATATCATAACATTTGTGTTTCCTAAGAAAGAAATATGTATAATTTGTGTGAGGATATCAGCAACTTGGTATTGTGATGGTTAGATCTATAGAGTTAGGAATGATAGAAGCCAACAGAGAGACAAAGATTTTAAAGCTTAACAGAGGTTTAAGATCTCCCTTTAAATCAAAAGTACCAAGGAGTACTATAAAATCATTCATCCTCTTTTTCAACTGTCAAATATCTATGTCAATACATTTTAGACCCTGTTCAAGGGGACAGCAGAGAGAACAGAGGATAGCTTAAATGGCTTATCCACAATCATATAACAAAACAGAAAGGATGTGGTTATCCATCATTGTAGAACATTTCCTCATAAGGATTTGGGATGTCTTGAGGTCTATTTGAAAACTATTTTAATCCCCTGTAGGGAGGGGCTATCTTCTCTATGAGTTAACGGAAAAGATTCCAATATTGTTTCTTGATGGGCTTTTTCTCTTTTTCTTTTTTTCTGATTTTATTTTGTATTCTTTTCCATTTATGTTTTTAGAAAACGTAGAGAAATATTTTTATATAAGCTGCCATATATGATAAACACATATTTTATTAATAATAACAGAATGTTGAAAAATTAAAATAAAAAATATACTCAATTTCTATGACATACTGTGCAGGAATACATGAATTTCCTCACAAACATCAATCTAATTTAAACCTCACCAAAGAAATTCAATTTTAATTTTACTGACAATTGATCCCAAGTGAGGTTATTTCAGGCTCTTTGGAGGGGAGTTATCTGTTACAGCAATCACCACTCGTGAGAGCCAGAGAAGAAATTGAATCAGAGAAACTATTTGCAAATGGCCAAATTGATAATTTTAAACGAAATGGACTCTAACACAGAGAAAGTATAAGCCCTATTCATTTTTTTCTGCTAATGACAGTGGTTTCTCTCAGCCAGACAATATGAAGCTGATTGGGCTGTTATGGCAAAGCCATTCAAAGGCTTGGAAAATGTGTTTCTGGAAATGTCCTTTCATTCTTTGGCTTTGGAACAGCTAACATCCCTGTGTAGCCTGGTGCTTACGCAATTCTTTTGGAGTACCTACTCTCCTTAGGTAGCTTCCCACTGGGGACATTTTGAAGACTTCCAATCTGGCCAGATGAGAGCTTTCTGGGCTCAATAAAGACACAGCTCTCCCTGGAGCAACAGTTACAGTTGGGAGGTATTTGGGGAAGGCAATTGGAAAGCAGGTCACTGATTGCTGATGAGAGAGAGCCCTGAGCAGCCATCTCCGGCTTGGTTTAAGCACAGAAGGTTATAGATCTAGTGTGACATTCCAAATAGTGGGAAGGATAAACCAACAAACAACTCACCCCTCATTTTGTTATGATTGCAGCCATTCTTCTTGTCTACTTTCAGCCAAAGCTAAAAAACATAGCAATTTGATACAAAGTATTCGAGGTTATATATCAGCTTTACTATTTTTAAAAAATTAAAAATATTTTCTTGGCCCCTATATATCCATTAATAGGACATTAAATTTCTCTTAATCTCCAATAATAACTAAGAATTCTCAGTAATGGCTCATGTTGGCTGTTTGTAAGCCCATGTTAAATGATTCCCCAACTTTATCAGTCTTGGAAAGAATAACACAGCATTGCTCCCATTTTTAATTAGAAAAACATATTTTTAACTACATATAGAAAATATTTGTACATGTTTAATCTATGTATACATGTACATTTTTAAAGTAACAATAAAAATGAATATTGCATATCCTCCACCCAGCCTAAGAAATAATCATTACAAATGCCTTTGAAGCCCTGAGTGTACCCATTCCCAACCCCAGCTCCTTTTCTCCTTGCCACTTAAGGGTACCATCAACTTGAATTGTTTATTTATTATTCCCTTACTAATCTTTGTAGGCTTACTACAAAATTATGGAATTCCAAATAACACATTATTTAATTTTACACTTAACAAAATGGAGTAACACTATACGTATTCTTTTTTACCAGTTTTTTTTTTTTTTTTTTTTCTAACTAGAGACAAGGTCGTCTTATGCCACTCAGGCTGTTCTCAAACTCCTGGACTCAAGCAATCCACTCACCTTGGCCTCCCAAAGTGCTGGGATTATTACAAGCATGAGCCATCATGCCACACCCAGCCATTGTGCCTTTTTTTAAGGATCCTTGTCTTATTTCAGTTCTTAGGGGGGTTGTTTTCATCTTTTCCCCATTCAGTATGATGTTGGCTGTGGCTTTGCCATATATGGTCTTTATTATTTCAATGTATATTACTTCTATGCCAAGTTGTGAGGGTTTTTTTTTTTATCATGAAGGGGTGTTGAATTTTTTCAAATGCTTTTTCTGCATCTATTGAGATGATCATACGATTTTTGTTTTTACTTCTGTTTTGCAATGAATCACAATATATTGATTTGTATATGTTGACCCATCCTTGCATCTCTGGAATAAATCCCAGTTGAGCATGGTGTATTATCTTTTTAATATGTTGTTGGATTCAGTTTGATACTACTTTGTTGAGGATATTTGCATGTATGTCTATCAAGGATGGTGGCCTGTAATTTTTTTTGTTGTTGTTGTGTCCTTCTCTGGTTTTGGTATCAAGCTAATGCTGGCCTCATAGAATGAGTTAGAATGAATTCTCTCATTTTTTATTTTTTGGAATCACTTGGAAAGATTTGGTGTTAGTTCTTTACAAGTTTGGTAGAATTCAGCACTAAAGCCATCCTGTCCTGAGTTTGTCTTTGTTGGGAGATATTTTATTTTTGAATCCACCTCCTTACTGGTTATTAGTCTTGTTCAAGTTTTCTCTGTCCTCTTGTATCAACCTTGGATTTTATTTATCCATTTCCTCTTGGTTTTCTAATGTTAGTCTGTAGTTTATCATGACAGTCTCTGATGATCTTTTGTACTTCTGTGGTATCAGTTGTAATAATTCCTTTCTCATTTCTGATTTTGCTTATTTGGGTCTACTCTCTTTTCCTGCTTAGTCCAGCTAGGAGTTTATCAATTTTGTTTATCTTTTCAAATGAATAACTTTTTAATTTTGTTTATTTATTTGTGTTTCTTTTTAGTGTCTATTTCATTTACTGCTTTTTGACCTTTATTATTTCTTTATTTCTACTAATTCTTGAGTTTCATTTATTCTTACTTGCCTAGTTCCTTCAGGTTCCTTAGGTTGTTTATTTGAAATCTTTCTACTTTTTTGGAGTAGGTGTTTATTGCAGTAAACTTCCTTCTTACCACTGCTTTTGCGATATCCCATAAGTTTTGGTATGTTGTATTTACATTTTCATTTGTTTCAAGAAATGTTTTCATCTTCTTAATTTCTTCATGGACACAGTGCTCATTCAGGAGCACATTGTTTAATTTCCATGTATTTGCTGATTTCTAGTTTTATTCCATTGTGGTACGAGAAGATACTTGATATGATTTCAATTTTAAAAAATTTGTTGAAGCTTGTTTTGTGGCCTAACATATGGTCTATCCTGGAGAGTGTCCCATGTGCTTATAAGTAAGCATATTCTGCAGCTGTTGAATGAAATGCTCTGTAAATGTCTGTTACATCCATTTAGTCTAACCTGCAGTTTAAATCCAATGTTTCTTTGTTAATTTTCTCTCTAGATGTTCTGTCCAATGCTGAGAGTGGGGTGTTGAGGTTTCCAACTGTTATTGTAGATTTTTTCTGTTCAAAATTTGAAGTAGACTTTCATTTTGGAGAATTTTGTAGCCTGGATTGAAATTGTATTTTTTACGAAAGAATCTGTTCTTGTTTTTGTCAGGTCTTCAGGTATACTCCTAATCAAATAACACCCAAAAGAAAGTTTTAGATGAAGTTGAATGTTTCCAGATTGAGAGTGTGAAATGGGGCCATAAATTCATGTGGGGACAGGATTTGAGTTACAAACTTTCTTCTTCCTACACTATCATGGTTGAAACAAGGGAGTGTTCTTCCTATCTCCATTGGTGGGTGAATGTCTTCTTCTACTGAGGATATAGCTTTTTTGGTCCTGGCTCTGGGGAATAATCTTCTTTCAGTTTCCCTAACTTATGCAGGCCAGGTTTACATTCTTTTCCCCAACCTCTGAAAATGGATCTTCAGAGTTATCATTAGTTGATAATTGCCCCAGTATGGCCAGCTATTCTGTGCTTGCTGAACTTTCTGAACTTCTGCTTACATTCTGTTTTTAGTCTCTGAATATTTTCCTTATTTTCTTGTCAGCTCAATACACCATGGAATACTATGCAGTCATAAAAAAGGATAAAATCATGTCCTTTGCAGGGACATGGATGGAGCTGGAGGCCATTATCCTTAGCAAACTAACAAATAAACAGAAAACCAAATACCACATGTTCTCACTTATAAGTGAGAGCTAAATAATAAGAACGCATGGACACATACAGGGGAGCACACACTGGGGCCTTTCAGAGAGTGGAAGGTGGGAGGAGGGAGAAGATCATGAAAAATAACTAATGAGTACTACGATTAATAGCTTGGTGATGAAATCATCTGTACAACAAACGCCCATGACACAAGTTTACCTACGTAACAAACCTGCACATGTATCCCTGAACTTCAAAGTAAAAAAAAAAATAATTAATTTAATATATTTGCTAATGTTTTTTCAATGTTCTAATTATTTTGAAGTGAAAGATTTGTTAAGGGTCTTTGGGCCACTATATCATCAGAAATTGAAAACTCATATATTTATTCAAATTGTTTACCTGAAAAACCTTATCAACTAACGGTAATGTAATTCATATTGTTGGTACCAAAAAAAAAAGACAAACTAAGTGTTTGACAGTTTGAGAGTAAACTGGATAGATTAATATTATACTGATTTTGATCTAAATATCTAAGGTTCCATTTATGAAGGATCTTTAAAAAGCAATCATTTTCTGCATTCAATACATCCAAAGATTATATTCAAAATAGCCCAAGTACCAGTTGATTAAACAAAAACAGACAATATCCATACTTTTAAATACCTGCAATATTTTTACACTGACAGGTAGAGACGTGAAGAGGGAAGGGTGCTATACATGAACCCACTTCTCCTCAACTTCCAAGAAGGGATTTTAGTGGTGTACATGTGAATAAAGACAACAGAAAGTAAATGAACAGTGAGTTTGCCCAAAGACTCTTTTTTACATCTTGTGTGAATCTGAAAAGTAGGTAAAAGACTGACTGAGGATTTTTAGGTTCAAGATTCAAAACAATAAAAGGCAACATTTAAATAAGGGTGGTAAGTTATACTGCTTACCAGAGACTAAACTGGTTTTTGTACTTGGGCCCCTATACTTTAACTTTATTTTGGAGGCCCATAAATACTCCAAAATGGGCATCTCTCACCCTCTTTCATATAAAGGCTATGTATGAGAAGAAAATAAGTCATGTCAATAAAAAGAACAAAATAAACTATCTTCATAAAGTCATTCAGCACATAAATACATCTTTTAATTTTTACTTTTTCATTTACTTTTGCTTAAAAATATTACCTTGGGTGATAAGGACAATTAGGACAAGGTAATATTTTTAAGCAATTGCCTTGAGTGATTAGGACAATTGCTTAAAAATATTACCTTGGGTGATTATGACAATTAGTATCCTAATTCTAAAAGTCCTAAATCTCTTAATGTGTTACATCAAAAACCACACAAGACTCATCTTATCGTGCTCTTAGCCTCTAAAGAAACCAACCCCAACTCTTTCTAATCATCAGCTAACTCACTGTTCACAATCAACTTACATTTAATTCCCATGAAACACCACCAAGATCACTGTCAGGGATATGTACATCAGTCAGGCAGGCCTCATTGCTTTTTTGTGCTATACTTCATTTCTCCTAACAGGACAGAAGTTTTGGGAGTTGCCGCATTCCAACAGGAATCTGGCAAGGTTCAATGAGGATTTTTTGTAGTAGCTTATGGCCTAAGATATCACTAAACTTCATCATCATACTGAGAAGCCAACACTAGTTACAGACATGCTGCTGTACTGGAATCACCAATATGAAGATTCAAGATAGAGCAAAGGACAGTGATTAGTGGACTCAAATGCCACCTACAGGCTATACTTTAATTTTTTTATTAAGACAAGATTAAATGCAATATTTAAAGAGAGGTGGTAAGTTACACTGCTCACAAGAAACTAAAGCCGATTCTTGTGTTTGAGCCCTTCGGTAGTTTAATGTTATTTGAGAGACCCATAAGTACTCCACAGTGAGTACAATATAAAATATAACAAAGTTCTAGTATTCTAATGAGACTACAATCTGGTATATTTAAAAGATGACAAAAGAATTAATAACAAATATATTGACATTAATACTATTTCCTTTTTGTGTTTTTTAACCTGCTTAGATTAACCTTTGATGGCTAATAAAAAGGATCTCATTATAGGTATAGATTATGTCTACACAGTAATCAGTGAGGCACTTAGATGGTATTACAGATAATTTATCTGTATAATAATTACCAAAAATCATCAAATATTAAATAAGTACCTACCCTGAAATGGGCACGGTGATAGTCAAAAAATCTATTCTGGAGATTTGCATTATGCAGTTTGCCTATCTACCTTAATTGAAATTAATTGCATTATAAAATTTACCTCCTTAATTGAAATTAAATGATTAAAATTAAATAACCAAGCAAATATTTATTAAGCTGCTGCTATGTTCCCAACACTGAGCTAGTTAGAGGTGATACAAGGAAATGAAAAGTTCTTGTTTCATCATCAGATTGTTAACAATGTAATTAGGGAGAGGAGACCTATACAAATCAAAACACAAAGGAGACTTCCAGGGAGCAAGGGTCATAAAAATTGAGAAACACAAGAGATTATAGAATAACTAGGCTTTTAATTAGACCTAAAACTGATAAACTTCAGTGGAGAGGAAAATAGAAAAAGAGATGTGGCAGCAAAAATGCATGAGGTATACATGCTCAAGAAACATTCACAGCCAAAACCATGTTTCTTCAGCATCTGTTCTATTAAAGATCTATAAACTTTTTTATTTCTCACAATAACTCTTTAAGGTGACTACTATTATTGTCCCTGTCTTACAGATGAAGAGACTGTGACTCAGAAAAGCTGAAAAACTTGACCAAAGCCTTTGAACTGATAAGTAGTAAAATCAGAATTCAAACCCAATACTTTATCATTCCAAATTGGGCGCTCTGAACCACTATGCCTGCAATAAATAAACCATCTGTCTTTAAAGGAAAGAGTGTATGGCATGAGATAAATTTGGGAGGTATAACAGCCAGGCAACAGATGGTACATTGAAATTGGGTTATTCGAGTTGAGTTTTGGTACAGGGAATATTTACAAAGGTATGTGCAGAGTGTAGGAAAGCCACAAGAATATGGCAGTATTCCAGTGCTAGTAAAAACCATTTCCACCCCTCAGCCTGAAGGATGGAGTGAGGAGTGGGAATTTCCAGACCCCAGAAAGAGAGAGCCTTGTGGAGTGGGGTGCCTGACAAGATGCATGACTTTTAGTAGAAAAGAAGAAGCTGGGTAAATAAATTCCCTGACCTGACCCTCTTCCTTTGTTTCTATTTCCCACTGGAGGTCCCATTGATGGAGTTTATGCAGATCAGTCACCCAGAGCCAAAGAGTAACTGAAAAAGAGTGGAGAATGGATCTAGAGAAGCAAATACAAGGTAGACATCACTAGGATGTTCTAGGAGGGTCTTGAGGCTAACTTATTTAGATTTTATTCTATTGGGAATGGAGGACCAATAAACTTTTGGGTGGGCAGGAATTGTATATGGAAGAACTGCTTCAGGGAAACTAAATTTTTTATTAATGTAGATAGAATTAAAAGGCTGGCTGCAAAAACACTTTTGGAAAAAAAAAATTAGAAAGCTCTGGTAGTGACTTTATGAGCCTAATAGTGAATAGTCTAGCAGAACAGAAAGACAGAGGCTTAATGAACTGTCTATAATATTATAAAGAAACAAACTTGACTCCCAATCACATAGATAACATGGTCCATTGATGAAATAATATAGTTCTCCCTTCTCTCTCTTCCGCTTTCTATTTTGCACATTTGGGGATTTATTTTAATGGCTTCACATTCATGCCTTTCAGTCCATCATCAAATTCCTTATGCAACTACCTGGTAACATAAGCTGAGTAGTTAAGACAATAGCTCTCAGGATTGATGATCTCATTTTCGATATTAAGGGGGAAGAGGGAGAGAAACAGGAAGATAACATATACTGAAATCTTATGGCATGCTGTTTAATGCGCTCAGCAATTTTACATTTAAATTCCCCAATACACCGGGGAGACAGGCATCACTTTTATTTAACAGAAAAAAAAACTTGTTCAAGTTCACTAAGTAACTATAATCATTAGAAATAATAATAATGAGCTAAGTTACATGAAAGACATTATATGAATGTTAACGGAATCTGAGTATTTATCTTTGTTTTCTATTATTTTGAGACTTAGTAACCCTAAAACATCCTCAGTATCACAATATATGGTTCTGTTTAAAATAAAATTAATTTTTCAAAATATATTAATTTTATTCTGAAAATAATCAATTAAGTAAGATGATTTTTAAAAAGAGGTCTAGGAAGTAAAATGACTTTCCAGAAAATGGAGAATGTCAGAGACAATATCAAACTGCATCTTACATGATTCTTCTTTCGGACTCACAATATATTATAATCTTTTGAGTTAACATTATATCAATATGTGAATTTTATGCATAATGAAATCTTTAAAAGCCCCCAAACCAATGCTGTGTTGAATGCCTACAAAAGTGGCTTAGTCTCTAGATACACCCAAAAGAAAGAGGCTAATGGTAGAAGTTGAAGTAGGCAGAGAAAGTGAAAGGCACATTTCAGGACTATAGTTTTTATTAGTTTCCATCTCTGATTGATGCTACCAGTGAAGAGGTTGCTGGAATGGCAAATAAAAGAATAAGAAAATGAGTGGGCTCAAACCAAGAAGTCATGGCAAGAAGAAAGGCACTCAGTTCTAAGTTCAGGACGTGCAGAAATAGTCAAAATAAAATGTTATTCTTAGTAATCCAACAGTAGCTATAAGGTGCCGCCAAGACAGAAAAACTTCTAGCCTACACAATTAGAGAATAACATGGCTATGTGACAAACAATCTGAAAGAGCTACTGTCAGGCAATAGCTCTCAGTCAATACTATCTTAAAGAGCTATTGTCAGGCAATACTATCAGTCAATAGCTTTGCTTCTAAGAGAAGCACCAGAAGACAAAGGGAGATTTTCCAACACCAGAAAAAGTAAGACAGTCTCCAGGTTTTTCAAATAATTTCAATCTCAGGCTTATGTTCTTGAAATTTCCCAGGTAACCTCTGTATGGTAAGTCTGTAGAGACAGACTTGTAGACACAGAACTGCATGCTACAGGACTGAGCTAGCACTGGTACCAAAGCACTCAAAATGTCATCATACTTCTTCACATCATGTATTAGGTTTATAGAGGGTGGGTAATAAATGGAGTTTTTGTTCAATTTTATCTCACAATAGGTCCAACAGGTCTAAGAACTCACTTTGTAATCATATACTAGTCCCCACATGTCTAATTGGAATGAATACTCTATGTATCTGGCCCCAAAACCACTTTCTGTACTGGAGCCAAAAGAATAAATCAAAAACAAAACTGCATCTTGAGAATACTTTCAAAGATTAGAGCTACTGTTAAAGCTTAGAGGATGTAGGAGTGATAGTCTCAATCAAATCATTTTAAAGTTATTGTATTTTTTCCCAGAAAAAAATGTACTATGAGTGGATAATGAACTAGCATAAATACAATCAACTAGTAGCCTCAATCAACCAAGCAAAGCTACAATGCAGGATGTGGAATTTTTACTAAAACAGTTTAATGCAGCACCTGGTGATCGGCATACAGCTATTAATTGAGCAAATGCTTACTTTCCTACCCATTGGTAGAGATAATCAATACCAGTTTGTTTTTTCAAGGCAACAGCAGTACACATTCACTGTTTTGCCATAAACCTATATTAACTCTCATGTTTTCTATCATAACATAGTCTATAGGGATCTTGACTGACTTGATATTCCTCAAAACATCAGGT
Organism: Hylobates moloch; assembly: GCF_009828535.3. Taxonomy (NCBI): domain Eukaryota; kingdom Metazoa; phylum Chordata; class Mammalia; order Primates; family Hylobatidae; genus Hylobates; species Hylobates moloch. Next base: position 28,625,156 of record NW_026652281.1, read on the forward strand.
TGATCCATTATATTAATGATATTAGGCTAATTGGATGTAGTGAGCAACAAATGTCAAGTAATTTGTATGCCCTAGTGCTTACAAGCTAGAGGGTCTGAGATTAAACACTATGAAGATTCACGAGCCTGACCTATCAGTGAAGTGTGTATTGATCCACTTGACTGGAGAATGCCAAAATACCCCTAATAAAGAAAAGCAGAAAATTATTCAAGCCATGCCTCCTACCATTGCAAAAGTGGCAAAGCATTTGGTGGACTTGAGTCCATTTTTGAGGTAGAATACACTGCACATGGGAATATTGCTTTGATCCACTTATGGCATGACCCACAATTTTATGTCTTTTGAGTAGAGCAGAGAGTAAGCAAAGACTTTGCAACAAGTATAGCTATGGTGCAAGCTTCCCTATATCTTGGGCCAATGAGGTTTCAATGATGCTAGAAATATCTGTAATGGATAAGAATTGGTTCCTTATCAACACCCAATAAAAGACTCCAAGTGCAATCTCCAGGACTTCTACTTCTAGTCAAGATGGAGTAACAAGAACCAGAGTTACCCTGTTGCCAGAAAGCAATTAAATACCAGACAGAGTAATTGAAGCAATGGTTTTCCAGACTACAGCAACAAGTGTAAAAGGTCAGTGATCTCAAGAGATGTGAAAAAATTTATGAGAAAATTATAATTGTCCAGTTTACTACCTACAGATAATTTACAGACCACAGTGCAGGGCCACAAAACTGAAGAAGAGATTCACAGAGACCACTGGATCTCTATGAGTTGTGAGAATAAATATGAAATACAAGGAGGCAAAACTGGCTCAAAAATAACAGAGTATAAGACAGGAGAAAACTTAAAGGAGACAGAGTTTGGAAGAGCTTTAGAGGTTAAATGCAAGTCTTCAGCTTGGTACTAATCAGTACACACTTGTGATTAATCTGCTTAAGGAAACAACCAACAAAAAGGATTAGAGGCTGAAAGCTATGAAACTTACACAGAGACAGCAATATTTCCCATTCTCAACAGCCATTAGAAATCCTCATAATTCATCAACCACTAGATAAAGCCACAAAAGGAAATTGCCTCAAGAGTGGGGCAAAATTGCCCTAAAATAAATGCTGTCCTGGTTCCATCTAACAACTTAAAAGCAAGATTCAGAATAATCAACCTATTTTAATTTTATTTTATTTTAATATTTAACCAGGTCAGGTAACAAAGGTCAACTTTTTTTTTTTTTTTGTATAAGAATACAGAACTATCCATTTCTCAGCAGGGTTTGCATCTAATAAATAATTTCCAGGCAACCAAAAAAATGGGAAAATAAGACCAATTATTGGAAGAAAAATCAATCTATAAAAGCAGACCCTAAAATGACAAACATGATTGAATTATTTGACAAAAACATTATACCCACCATTAAAACCGAATTCCATATATCTAAAAGCTAAATAAAGTATTAAACCTGTTAAGTAGAGACATGGAATACGTACATATATATAAAAGCTAAATAAAATATTAAACCTGTTAAGTAGAGACATGGAATATGTAAAAAGACCTAAATTGAACTTCTAGAGATGAAAACCACAATGCATGAGGTGAAAAATACAGCAGATAGAATCAAAATCAAATGAAATCATAGAGAAGAAAATTAATAAAATTGAAGAATAACAGTAGATAGGATCTGAAATGAAGCACAAAGTGTAAAAAAGACTTTAAAAAATAATCAGATCATTTAGGAAAATATTAAGCAGCCTAACATATGGAATCCTCCAAAGAAGGATTGGAATCCTTCAAAATTGGAATCCTCCAAAGAAGAGAAGAATGAGAGAAGACAAAAATTAAAGAAATCATTGTCAAAACACTACAAATCTGATAAAAACCATAAATCATGAATCCTAGAAACTACAAGAAACCTCCAAGTATAAAAATAGGAAGAAAAGTACTCAATAGCACTTAATAATCAAATTGAGTAAAACTAATGAAAAATTAAAATCTTAAAGAAACAGAAAAAACATGTATGGAAGAAGAAAGATAAGAATGATATAAGACTTCTAACAGGTAATAATTCAAATCAAAAGATACTGGAATAACATTTGGAAATACTAAAAGGAAAGGAAAATTGTCAGCCAAGAATTCTAAACACAGCTAAAATCTCTTTGAATAACAAAAGGGAAATAAAATACAAAACCTAAAAGGAAATAGCATCAGCAGAACTACACTGTATTATAAGAAATGTTAAAGAAAGTAATCCTGTCAGAGTGCTCTACAGAAAGGAATATGGAAGACCAGAAATGGTAACTCACTGAATAAACGTAATTTTCCTTAAGAATTATTAAAACTGTTTAAAATATAATTTAGAGTTTAAACAAAAATTATAAAGATGTGATATGTCTGGAGTTTACAAAATGTAGAAGGAAAGACATGAAACTAAGACAATATTTAGGAGATGAGAAATAAAAGCATATTGTTGTAAAACTCTTATACTATATGTAAAATAGTATAATATCACTAGAATCTAAGCTGTAACAAGGCAAAAATGTCCACTACAAACTGTAAGCAACAACTAGAATAAAAAGAATAAATTTTAGTTTTAACTGAATTTTGGCAATTCAGATACTAGTGATGCTGGGGAAAGGTGGTAAAAGAGATGAGTATCAGAGCAGTTAACATTAGTTGCCTGGCTCATTTTTCAAACCTGGAATATTAAGACAAGAACAAGAATTATTATCAACCCACAAACATCCTGGGAAAGTTGATTAGGCAATGAAGTTCATCTTAATTAGGCAATGAAGTTCATCTTAATTAGGCAATTAAAATCATGGAATTTGGAGAGAAGAGAAAGGAATCATGTGGATCTTGAATAAGCAGGTTAGAGGCTTTCAATACCCCTATGGCCCTGTAAGAAACAGTATGTCATATTTTTGCCCTAACAAAATTTTATTTTGTAGCTACCCATGCCGTCTAAGTGCCAATAGTAAAGAATTAATTCACATATTTAAAAGACGTAGTTTTAAATTATGTCAACAAAGGAGATAATATAAAATAATTTAAATGCTCAATTAATTTAAAAAAGCAGAAAAAAGAAAAAGGGGAACAAGGGAGAGATGAAGCAAATAGCAAAATGTAGGCTTAAACCTAATCATATCAATAACATATCAAATGAAATAGTACGAATGCACCCCAATTAAAAGGTAGAAATTATGAGATTGTGTAACAAAGCAATACTCATTATTTGCCTACAACAAATCCACTTTAAATATAAAGACATAAAAAAGTTAAAGATAAAAGGATGAAAAAACAATGCTATGCTAACATTAAAAGAAAGTTTGGTATATTAATATTAGACAAAATATATTTCAAAGAAAATAACATTACCAGAGACCAAGAAGGCCATGTCATAAATGTAAAAGGGTCAATTTATCAAGAGGACATAATATACCTAACCATTTATGCATCTGATAGTATAACTCCAATTTATGAAGCAAAACCTAACAGAAATACTTTTAGAAATAAACTTATAAATATTATTAGAGGCTTCAGCACCTCTCTTACCATAATTTATAGACAGCGTATGTTCAAAATCAGTGAAGATATAGAAGGCTTGAGCAACATTTTCTACTTGACCTAATTAACATGAATAAAACAAAATAAGAACAGAAAATATATTTTTTTCAAGTACACAAAGGACATTTACCAACATAAACCATATTGTCAAACATAAAATCAGTCTTAATAATTTTCAAAGACTCAAATCCTATAAAGTATTTTCTCTGACCACAATAGAATTAAACTAGAAATCAGTAACAGAAATATGTCTGAGAAATCCCCAAATATTTAAAGACTAAATAACACTTTGGTAAGTTACACACAGGTAAAAGAAAATAAAGTATTTCGAATCCAATAAAAATAATAGCACAACATACCATGATTTTTTAAATGACAATTCTACACAACTCTTTCAGAAAATTGAAAACATACTTTAGTAGCACTAAAGCAGTACTTTGAAGAAAATTTATAACAGAAATACCTACATTAGAAAAGAAACAAGTTTTTAAATCAATGAGCTTGACTTCTATGCTAAGCAACTGGGAAAATAAGAGCAAATATGCCCAAAATATTTTAGAAGTTTCTATTTTGCACATTTGGGAAAAGACAACTTAAAAACAGGAGAAGACATCAATGAAATAGAAAACAAAAAAAACTGAGGAAAATCTATGAACCAAATGCTGGTTCTTTCAGAAGACAAATAAACTTGATAAACTTCTAGCCAGACTTATCAGAAAAACAAGGGAGGAAAAATATTACCAGTGTTAGGATGCGGTACATGATATTGCTACAGATTATACAAACATTGAAGGTATAATAAGATAATAGTATAAACAACTTGTGCCAATAAATGTGACAACTTAGATAAAATAGGCAGATTTTATGAAACACACAAATCTCCAAAACTCACTAAAACAGAAATTGATAACCTGAATTGTTTTATATCTCTTAAGGAAATTGAATTTGTAGCTAACTATCTTGAAAAAAATATAGGTAAAAATGTTTTCAACAGTGAATTCAGCAAAACATTCGTAGAAAAATAATACTAATTCTAAACATACTCTCCCAGAAAATTGAATAGGATGACTGCTTTCCAACTCATTCCCTGAGGCCAGCATTGCTATGAAAACCAGAAAAGATATTAAAAGAAAACTATAGACCAATATTTCACATAAACATAAATTCAAAAATCTTAACAAAATTATATAAATTGATTTCAACATTGTGTAAAAACATACCACAATACTAAAGGGTGGAGTTTATGCTTGGAATGCAAAGTTGGTTTAACATTCAATAATGGATGTAATTCATCATATTTACATATTGAATTTTAAAAGATCATATAATACAATCTTCTTGAGTATGTTTAAAAATCATTTGACAAAATCCAACATATAATTCTGACTTTAAAGTTTTTTCAGCAAATTATGAATATAAAGGACCTGTCTCAACTGACAAAGAGCATCTATAAAAAATTCACAGTTGATTTCATTCTAATAATAAAATATTTGCTCCTATACCACTAAGGTTAGGAACAATCACTTCTATTCAACATTTGACAGGAGGTTGTAGTCAGTGTAACAAGGCAGGAAAAAGAAATAAATGGCACTAGGATTGTAAAAGAGGTAAAACTGTCTTTATTTTCATGTGATACAATAATCTAAATAGAAAGTACTATAAAATTGACAAAAAGTAGAATTAAAAAGGGAATTTAGCAATGTTGGCTAAATTGATACAATATTATATCAATAAACAAGATTAATATATTCTAACAATGAACAGTCAAATTTTAATTACAAAAGCAATATCATTTATAATAGAATTGAAAGTATATAATACTTAAGCCTCAATCTGACAAAACATCAACACCCTGAAAACTACAAATTGTTGCTGAAACTTAAAAAGATATAAGTAAATGGAGATGTATGGTGTGTTCATGGATCAAAATACTAAATATAAAGTTGTCACTATTTATCATGTTATTTACAAATGTAAATTCAACAGAAGTCCAATAAAAGTCTCAGCAAATTTTTTGGTCAAAATTGACAAGCCAATCCTAAAATTCATATGGAAATGCAAAAGGCCTAAAATAGTCAAACAACTTTGAAAAGAGGTAATAAAACTGGATTTCTTACAATATCTGATTTTGAACAACGTAATATACAATAATAGTGACAATAATCAACATGATATGATATTGATATAAAGATAAATAGATCAACAGAATAGAATAGAACAGAGTTTAGAAATAGCCCTGCATATACATAGTCAATTCATTTTTGACAAGGGTACAAAGGAAATTCATCAGAGAAAGAGAGCTTTATACAGTGTTGGAGTAATTCAATAACTACATAAAGTGCAAGCTCTACCGCAGTTCTGAAGCACAGTGATGCTCTCCTTACTGGAGAACAACTCTGGAGCACATGTGGGCCTTAGTAGAGACTTAGCACCTGACCATGATGCACGAAGTGACTGTTATCTGAGGTGCCTATTAAGACAGTTCTATTGAGTCATAATGTCGGGGGTTGAACAAGCAATCTATTTTATTAGGGATAAGAGTACCTTCATACCCAGCCTTGAACAGGTCTCTGAATTTAAGGAATCCAACATTTTTATAAAAGGAATTAAGCATGTCTTTTGTTTGTTCTGAAGATAGATGCTCTCTCTCTCTTCCAAGGCTGTTTGCTATACAAATGTGATGTCCAATATCAAAAAGATGTCCAGAACAAATTAATACAGTGCCTCTGTTTACAAGATGGGCAGAAATGTAAGAGACCCATGGAGAATTATCTCTCAACACCCAGCTGTGGGGGTGAAGAAATTCTGAAGAAGTCACAGATGATTTAAAAAAAAATTCTTTATAAATGAAGCTAGCTTACAACTGTGCCTGTCAAATATGTTTTTTTTTTTTTATTTTCCTTAACCCCCCTAACTCCTCCACCAAAAATGCCAAAACCATAAGAAATCAGTAGCAGAAGCTAGAGAGAGATTGATCGAGGACATTCATAAGAAAGAGAATAAGCTGACATGATTCCTCCAGGATTTTCTAGGCTTGTTCCACAGTAGCCTTAGCTGGAGCCAGGCATCGTGACATCTAATCTCTGAATGAATATTGATATATTGACTATTACATGAAATTGGGTATTTTGAATCCATACTGATCTTTTTACTTTAAATAAAACCAAAATTCATGGAATTTCCTACATTTCCATACAATGAATAAACTAATCACATTGAGCAAATTAAAAGGCTATGAGAGGAAAAAAAAAGTTTGCTTCACACGTACATGTTACTAGCAAGCTTAATAGATATATAACTTGTATAGAAAAATGTTTGTTAAAGGAATTACTCTAGGGAATTGAAATTTTACTATTTCGCCTTATAAGTTTCAGCAATGTTTGATTTTTTAAAATAACTTACACCATTTTGCTAATTTGAAAAATAAGTTATTGTAAATTGAGTATAGATTCAGGAGTTAAGTAACACCATTTAAAAAATCACTTTCATTCTTTAAGCATCACTTTCTTATATTAAAATCACTTAAATAGAGCCAGGGACACACTTGCTCAGCCATACTCAAGAAGCTAAGATATATCCAGCACACCTATCGGTTGCCAACAAACAGAGCCTGAGACTATGAGAGCAAAATTAACTTCATTATGATTTGGAGAAACATTACATTCTGGGCAAAAGGTAACTAAGGACCGGAATTCCTTTATCAATTGGAGAACAGTGACGCAGAATGCAGAGAATTTAGAATCACCACATGGGAAATAGAGAAGGCAAACTAAGTCAGTAGAACAAGACTTCATTCTGTTTGCAGCAGTCAGAATTAACTTCTCTCTGAGAAAAAGTATAGGTTCTTAAATAAATGTCTGCAGGAATCCATTTATCCTGTAGGCTGCTTTAAATATAATACTAGTTGTCAATACTACATAATATTATTCAATGTGATACCCTGAATTAAACTGAAAATTAATGCAGTAGCACATACTTTTGGGTATACAGATACAATCAGAAGTAGTTTATTTAAAATATTAGTAAAAAAATTATCTCTAGAAACCAGCTTTAGAAGGATGCAACTGGACTTTTTTTCCCCATTTTCAAAGAAATTCATAAGAATTATCTTGGCAAGCCATACTAAATGTCATAATCTCCAGATGATTTCATATACACTTTTACTGAAAGTGGCAAAAGGTTTTCTTTGCAAATGAGACACATCTATTAAATGTCTAATCTAAATATGAATGTTTCACAAATGCTAGAACTTCTGAAATCTTGAACCAAATCAATGCTAACTGTGCTCACCCAATCAGGCTTTAACAAGTATACTTTCAATAAAGATAATCTGCTCATTTCCTTACATGATAATGAAGGAACTGGATAAGACTGATGGTATTTACAACATTTTCCATCACCATATTGCCCAGAAACAGAGAGATTTTTTTTTAAGGAGTTCCTGTTTGGGGGAATTTAAAATTAAGTTGGATATTTGAGCACATAAAAGAATAATCAATGACCTGAAAACTTTGATAAAATATATGTAAAGAGAAAAGCAAGAACATATCATTGACCTTTTATCAAAGATTAGAATATGTGTATTTGGTGGGAATGGTAAGTTGGTGACAGTCACTCATTAGAAAAGCTGAAATTAAATTTCTTATTACAAGAATTCCCAGTATTTATATCTCTTGTCATGAGAAGATTGGAAGCTGGTCTCCTAGGAGGTAACTTGTTTCCTGGATCTAGAGATGGAAGTATTCTCTGAATGCAGCAAATCTGGTGTACTGAAGTTAAAAGAAGGTGCCGATCCAAAATCATGCAAAAGAGACATGATTCAAAAAAGACAGGAAAGGAGTTAAGAAGGGTTCTCAGATCAGAGGAACCCAAAGGCAGATATGAAAGTTCAGGCACAGCGATAAGCATCTGAGCCAAAGCTTCTGAGAGCAAAGGAACAAATGATGTCTGCTGCGAGTTCTGAACAATTGTTAGACTTATTCCATGGAGTTCACTCTGAAAAATCTGTTGCGATGAAGTATGGTGCTTTCTTTACAACAGGCGTGGGTGTGGCAGGTGGCTTCAAGAGGAGTTACACATATTTACCAAATGCTCAAAGAGAATTCTTGGTCTATTTGTCTAGGAATCAGAGAAAAGAAGGAGCTCTCCAGTGGCTTTCACAGCCTGGAACAGACTAAATTTGAAAGAGCACGTAGCTAAACATTAACAGAATTCTCTGCGGAACACAAAAATGACATTTCATATAAGATATGGGTAGGATCTGATAAGGTATTTCAATTAACATCGCTTTTTAGGCCACATTTTCATTCTTTGTATTCTGAAGATAAATGGACATTCATTTCTAACATGCACTGATTATATGCAAATACAAGTGAGTCATGGCCCATTGCTAAAAAGTATAATTTCTAGAAGCAATGCATGCTAATTACAGTACTTAATGAAAATCACCATTTTCATAACTATAATTTTGCCACCACCTTTCCAAATCCTAAATTGAAAAGTATCTTGCAGCATATGTATTTTAAGTAAAGTGCTCTATATTGCAGCTGTTTAAAAGGTCCAAGGCTGAGTCCTCTTTTATGAACAATTTTGATTGTTCAGGCAAATAAATTAAATCATAATGAAGAACATCGTATGATATTTTCAAAATATTCTGTTTAATGACGCTACTTCTCAACAATTGTTTTATTTTTAAGATTAATACCTCCCCATGATGTATACAATAATTTTAACAACAAACCTCTATGATACCCAACTTATATTTATTGAGGGAAAACTGCATACCAGATATTGTACTAACCAGTTTACCATGCATTCCATACATTTTTACATCTATCTATCAAACTACCCATCTATCAGACCAAACTGTGTAATTCTGTTCTAAATTCTATTCTATTCCACTAACATATTATAAGCAATTTGGAAAGAATCAAAAATATAAATGACAGAAAGTAATCTATTTATACATAAGTTAATAAACACACTATATAATTCATTTTAAAAGGTCAAGATGGCAGACTAGAAGCAGCTCATGTGTGCTGCTCTCACAGAGAGGAAACAAAAGGGCTAATGAACACAGATCCTGCAGGCCAGTCATCTGAGAAACCACATTGGGATCCATCAGGCAGCAGGGTGACACAGAGAGCAAGAGAGGAGCAAAGCTGGGTACCAGCCTATCTAGACTCAGCATGGAGCCAGGACAACCTCTCCAACACGGGAAATGAGAATGAGGGAAAGCCCTCTGGAGGATTCACATTCTCCAAAGAGAACTGTGAAAGACTAGGAATGGGAGAATGTGCCTGGCCCCCTACACTCCCCACTGCAGTATTAGACAGGCACAGCACCATGTGGATGCTTTGCAAGGGCAGCTCTCAAGTCCAAGGGAAACTCTACAAGCCTTGAGCCTTGCAGCTGACCAGCATGGGCAACATAGCCCCAGCAGAGTCCACAGTCATGGTGCCTGGGAGCAATAAGATTGCTCCACCCCCAATCACCAGACAAAGTTCAGTGCCAGCTTCTTGCCCACCAGTCCCACTTCTCTCTGAACTCAGCTGGTAGCCACAGCCTCCTGTTGCCCTAGGCAAAAAACAGACAGCATGGCAAGCAACCCCAGCCACCCCCATCACTGGCAGCCAAGTGGGAAATACCTGCTGAAGGCTCCAGCCCAGAAGTCTCACTTCTGTGTGAACCCAGCAAGAGGGTGGAGCCTCCTATTGTGCAGGGAAACGCATGGATGGCAGGGTGAGCAACTACACCTACCTCCACTTTCTCATAGCCAGGCAAACCATACCTGCTAGAGCTTCCAGTCCAGCAGATGTACTTCTGCCTGAACTTTGCAGGCAGGCACAACTCCATGTTCCCCCAGGAGGCACTTGGACCGCAGATTATGTGCCGTGATAACTGGCTAGCCACATACAGAAGATTGAAGCTGGAGTCCATCCTTATACCATATGCAAACATTAACTCAAGACAGATTAAAGACTTACATGTAAAACCTAAAAATATAAAAACACTGGAAGATAAACTAGGAGATATCATGCTGGACATAGGACCTGGAAAAGATTTCAAGATGAAGATGCCAAAAGCAATTACAACAAGAAGAAAAGTTGACTAATGGGACCTAATTAAACTAAAGACCTTCTGCACAGCCAAAGAAACTATCAATAAAGTAAATATACAACCCACAGAATGGGAGAAAATATTTGCAAACTATGCATCTGACAAAAGTCAAATATCCAGAATCCATAAGGAAAGTAAACAAATTGACAAGCAAAAAATGAATAACCCCATTACAATGTAGGCAAATAATATGAACAGATGCTTTTCAAAAGAAGACATACAGGTGGCCAACAAGCATATGAAAAAATGCTCAACATCACTAATCATTAGACAAATGCAAATCAAAACCTCAATGAGATACCACCTAACAACAGTCAAAATGGCTGTTACTAAAAAAATCAAAACACAGATGCTGGTGAGGTTGTGGAGAAACGGGGCTGCTCATACACTGTTGGTGGGAGTGTAAATTAGTTCAACCATTGTGGAAGCAGTGTGATGACGCCTCAAAGAGCTAAGAACAGAACTACCATGAGACCCAGCAATCCCATTACTGGGTATATACCCAAAGGAATATAAATCATTCTATCATAAAGACACATGCATGTGTATGTTTATTGCAGCACTATTCACAAGAGCAAAGACATGGAATTAAACTAAATGCCCATCGATGACAGATGAGATAAAATGTGGTACATATACACCATGGAATACTATGCAGCCATAACAAAGAGCTAGATCATGTCCTTTGCAGGGACATGGATGGAGCTGGAGGTCATTATCCCTAGCCAACTAATGCAGGCACAGAGAACCAACTACCACGTGTTCTCACTTATAAGTGGGAGCTAAACATTGAGTACACTTGGACACAAAGTATAAAAGGAGAGACATGGGGGCCTACTTGAAAGTGGAGGGTGGGAAGAGGCAGAGGACTGAAGAACTATCTATTAGATACTATGTTTCTTACCTAGGTGATGAAATAATCTGTACACTGAAACCACATGATGCACAATTTACCTATAAAATAAACCTGCACATGTACCCCTGAACCTAAAATAAAAGTTTTAAAAAAAGATTTTTATAGACATATAGGACATATGAATGTAAATTTAAAAATTTTAAATCTTAGAAATCATTGTGTCAGCACAGTGAAGCATTATATCATGATCTCATAATCTAGTGCCCTTTATGCCAGATATGCACATGAAATTTAGCATTTGGAAAGCCAGTAATACAATTAATCACATTAATGGAATCAATGAGAATGTCATGTGTGCATGTTCATAGTTTTTAAAAAGTACATTACCAAGATTCTATCAAAAGTTATCTTTAAAAATGTAAATATTAGGAAACTAGTGTAAGATATTTATGAAAAATATAAGAAACAGATTTGTACAAATAAAAAAAGTTGACAAGAGATCTTTGGAAATGAAGATCCAACAGTATGAGGAGGTCAATGATTCTCTATTGGGTTTATAAGTTGAATTCAATTCCAGTCTAGATACATCCACTTGTGATCAGAAGCACAAGCTTTAATGAAAATAATAATAAATGAATTTAAAAATTATGAAAAGTCTGAACAGGAAAAAAGAGTTCATAGCTGGTTTTCACTTTTAGAAATTCATAAATATTTCATTCATGTGAATCCTTATTTGTATTTATTATAGCAAAACAATGTGTTTGATTTCTTATTATATTCTTTATGTATAATTATATCGCTATTTTGAAAAAGAACTCATTTGGACAGGCAAAGCTAAAATAATTTGAAATGTTCAAATAAGCAGTTTGGTGATTACATGATAATCAACTATACCACAAAACCAATTTCAAAAATAGAAGTTTACAAAACACTTGAGAGTAGCCAAAATTTTCTACAAAATACTTATAACTATTTTCACCAAATAGAATATAAAATAATCTTGGGAAAATTGAGTTACTTCACATTCTTACATTTAACTAAGGACTCATTCTAACACCAAATGGGAAAACTATTTTCACTGTACAGGAAAACTAAAAAATTGGGGAAAAATAGTTTTTTGTTGAACTGGGTGTGCACATTTGCTATTACTCCAAAAGAAACAACTTCAAGACTCAATGATTTAAAACAATAAGCATTTATTATTGCTCATAAGTCTATGGGTCAGTGAGGTGGTTCTACTGAACTAAGCCAGTCTCAACTGATCCTGATTGAGCTTGTTCATCATGCATCCACAAGCAGCTGGTGAGTTGGCTGGAAAACTGGCTGGTCTAGAAAGTCCTCAATCACATTGTGGCCATAGTCTACACAATAGCACTGTTAGGAGGTGTCTTTTAGAAGCCAGAAGGATGGTTTTGGCTTTTTCACTAGATATGGATAGAGATAAAACAAAAAACAAAAAAAAAAATGCTAGAGGCCAGGCCTCAGAACTAACACTACATAACTTACAATGTCTTTTGGCCAAAACAAGTCACAGGGCCAGCTCAGATTCAACGACTCCATCTCTCGATGAGAGGAGCTATAAGGCCACATTATAGAGAGTGTGGATTCGGTAAAGCAGGTAGTATTGTTGCCATGTTTGTAATGCACTTATTACATGGGGGAAGGAAGGAAAAATAACTTTATTCTGATGGTTTTCCCAACTGTAATATTAACACAGATCATATTGGCGTGTATATCCTGGTATGTTATTTTGAGAACTGCCTACCTCATCTATAAACATATCTACCAACAACAAGGACCTTTTCTCTTTTATTAAGGGAACATGGCCTCTAGCCAGAAATAATAGAACAGGGTGGGCATATAATGTGACATGGGCCAATCAAACTATCACCCAATAATTTGAATTGGGTGATTTAGAGATAACTCTTTAAGATTAATGGCTAAGCCATAGAATGAGGGAACATTAAATCCTCTGCTAAGATTCGTGGAGTAGAGATAATCTGAACTCCATCTCCCATAAGATCTGAACATTAATATTTCCTTAGATTTTGTGACAGTCCAGACTATTCCAATCAATTCCCAGTCTTGCATAAACTTGCTTATATTGATTTATGTTACCTAGAACCAAAGCAGCTTTTTAAAAAACACATGTTGTTAAATAAGCTACTTTAACATTTTCTTCACTTATAGATTTTCTAATACAAAGAATTTCCACAGATATTAACAAAGAAGCAAAGATAAAAGAATACCTAGTTTTAACATCTATTCTTAATATCTCCTAGGGACGATATTTTTGTCACCTTGGACACCATAATAGAATTCACTCACATCATTATGTTATTAAATAATTAAAAATACAGTATTCCTAGAGTTTAAGCAATAAAATCAGATGATGTTACAATTGCATGAAACCTTGGTAAATACAGACAGAAATATCTAAGTGACTTGCCCAAATTAGTGGAAGTACTGCCTTTTAGTCCACTGATAGGGCTACTATTTTCATACAATGAAGTTGTTTTTATAAGCCACTGAAGGATTTGGCCATTATAAATAAACTGTGTTGTAACAACCCTTCTACAGTTGCATTACATATAAAACAAAAAAAATACTAATACCTAAACTATAGGATTGTTTTGAGAATTATAAAAATAACTAACACAAGTAAAGCTCATAGAACAGCACTGGCTTACATAATAAGTGCTTAACACATACAAATACTAGACATTTTCATCTGTTTTTTAAATGCAGATTTTTTAGTTTGTTTGTTTTGGATTTTGTTTTAGAGACACACCTGTACAGCATGTTACTGTATAAACATTGTAGGGCACTGTAACAAATGGTAAGTACTGGTGTATCTGAACGTATCTGAACATAGAAAAGTACAGCAGAAATACATTATAATCTTATGAGGCCACCATCATGTATGCAATTCATCATTGACCAAAGTATTTTTATGTGCTGCATGACTATACTTGCTTTTATATGGACTAAAAGAACAAATGGAGAATCTCCTGGCAAAGTCTCATAAAACATAATGATAAGGTTGACATTTGGTTCCTTTCAGGTCTGACATTCCCAGTTCTCTAATTCAGCTCTGATTAAAATGAAGTATTGAAAGACAACAAAACCACACAGAAAAATCCCTGCTTGCTCACTACAATAGCAAATGTGTTTACCAGGTAGGCTAATTGAGATGTTAGGGCAATATATAGTGTTCTAGACAACAAATTCCAATCTTGCCAAATTGAAATGTGCCTTTAGTTACCAAATAAATATTTTCAGCCTTCTGAAATATACTTTATATATAGTAATAATTTATCAAGTATTAACATTTCGCGAGACTTCTGATAGCATACAAAAATGACATATCAAAGAAATCTTCTTCAAGTTTATAGAACTCCTGATACATTTTAGCAATATTTAATGCCAATTATTATAACACTAGAAAGTAATTTCATAAGTTGTATGCAGTAAAACACAGACATAGATAACATTTTTGAAAGTTAAATTATATATTAATCTGTGAAATAGAAAATATTATGAAAATGAATAATGTGAAATTAAGCTTCTAGAGCTAGTAAATTCATTTATGACCCCTTAACATTCTCTTAAATGAATAAAATAAAAATTTAAAAAACAATATTTCCTCCTGCTGCTGGCATGCGTGCCCAAGCGTGGACCCCACTGCCACCACTCTGATAAAGTACTTTTTCCAGCACCCCCATCAGAGTGTTGTTGATAGTGGATCAGTTACACCTTGGCCCCTCTAGCAAAGCAGCTACTTAACCTCAAAGGCCAGAGAACAAAGCGCTGGGCCTGGTCCCAGCCTCCCAGCATTACAGCAGGCAACCCAAGAGTAACAAGCTGAGCCTTGGCCCGCTGAAATTATCGAAACTAAACTAGTTGACTGAACCCACGGTCAGATCCTCAAGGGCATAAAAGAATATAAAAGCAATAAAATCCCATCCAAAGGAAAGCAACTTCAAAGATTAAAGGAGTATCAGCCCCCAAAGACAAGAAAGAACCGACATCAGAACTCTGGCAACTCAAAATGTCTTACTGCCAAAAACTGCACTAGCTCCTTAGCAATGGTTCTTAACTAGACTAAAATGGCTGGAATAACATGCATAGAATTCAGAATCTGGATGGCAAGGAAGATCATAGACATTTAGGAGAAAGTTGAAACCCACTTCAAGAAATCTAACAAATTAACTAAAATGATACAAGAGCTGAAAGATGAAATAGCCATATCGAGAAAGAGCCAAACTGATCTGATCAAACTGAAAAACTCACTACAAGAATTTCATAACACAATTGGAAGTATTAACATGTAATAAACCAAACGGAGAAAAGAAACTCAGAGCTTGAAGACTGGATATCTGAACTAAATCAGTCAGAGAAAAATCAAGAAAAAAGAATAAACAAAACCTCCAAAAAATATGGGATTATGTAGAGATCAAATCTACAACTCATTGGAATCCATACATGAGAGGGAGAGAGAGAGCAAGCAACTTTGAAAACAAATTTGAGAATATTGTGCATGAAATATTCCACAACTTCACTAGAGAGGTTGACAGTCAAATTAAGGAAATTCAGAGATATCCTGTGAGACACTATCCAAGAAAACCATCTCCAAGACACACAGTCATAAGATTCTCCAAAGTCAATGCTAAAGAAAAAATATTAAAGACAGCTAGCAAGAAGGGGCAGGTTACCTACAAAGAGAACCACATCAGGCTACCAGTGAACATTTCAGCAGAAAGCCTAGAAGCCAGAAGAGATTGGGGCTTATATTTAGCATCTTTAAAGAAAAGAAATTCCAATCAAGAATTATCCAGCCAAACTTAGCTTCATAAGTAAAGCAGAAATAAAATCATCTTCAGACAAGCAAATGCTAAAGGAATGTGTTGCCAACAGACCTGCCTTATGAGGGGTCCTTAAGGGGGTGCTAAACACGGAAATGAAAGAACATTAGCAGCACCACAAAAATATGCTTACGTACATAAACTATTGACACTTTAAAGCAACTACACCATGAAGTCTACGTAACAACCAGCTAATAATACAATGACAGAGGATCATTCCACGCATATCAATCTTAAACTTGCATGTAAATAGGCTAAACACCCCACTTAAAAGGTATAGAGTGGCAAGTTGGATAAAGAAGCAAGACCCAACTCCATGCTATCTTCAAAAGACCCATCTCATATGCAATAACACTGATAGCTTCAAATTAAGAGATGGAGAAAAATCTATCAAAAGGAAAACAAAAAAGAACAGGGATTCCTATTTTTATTTCAGACAAAAGAGACTTTTAAGCAACAGTAATCAAAAAGGATAAAGAAGGATATTACATAACAATAAAGGGTTCAATTCAACAAGACTTAACTATCCTAAATATATATGCATCCAACACTGAAGCACATAAAACAAATTCTTACATAATCACACAGTAATAGTGGGAGACTTTAACATCCCACTGACAGTATTAGATCATTGAGACAGAAAACTAACAAAGGTATTTGGGACTTAAATTTGACACTTGACCAAATGAACCTAAAAAACATCTACCAAAAACCCCACCCAAGAACAACAGAATATACATTCTTCTTGTGTGCATATGGCACATACTTTAAAATCTACCACACCCTCAGCCATAAAGCAATTCTCAACAAATTTAAAAAAAAAATGAAATCATACCAATCATACTCTCAGACCAAAGCACAGTAAAAATAGAAATCAATACTAAGATCTCTCAAAACCATACAATTACATGGAAATTAAACCACGTGCTCCTCAAAGACTTTTGAGTAAAAAATAAAATTAAGACAGAAATCAAGGAATTCTTTGAAACTAATGAGAATAAAGATGCAGCATTCCAGAATCTCTGAGACACAGCTGAAGCAGTGTTAAGAGGAAAGTTACAGCAGTAAATGCCCACATCAAAAAGTTAGAAAGATCTCAAATTAACAACCTAACATCACACCTATAGGAACAAGAAAAACAAAAGCAAACCAACCCCAAAGCTAACAGAAGAAAAAGAAATAACCAAAATCAGAACCGAGCTCACAAAATGAAGAAAAGAAACACTGTACAAAATATCAATGAATAACTCAGATTGAAAGACCACTAAGTAAACTACCAAATAAAAATGAGAGAAGATTCAAATCAACACAATCAGAAATGACAAAGGAGACCTTACCACCAGTCCCACTGAAATACAAAAAACCCTCAAAGAATATTATGAACATCTCTATGCACATGAACTAAAACACCTAGAAGAAATGGATAATTTCCTGGAAACTACAACCTCCCAAGATTGAACCAGGAAGAAATTGAATTCCTGAACGGACCAATAATGAGTTCTGATATTTGATCAGTAATAAAAAAAAAAAAACCCTACCAATCAGAAAAAGCCCTGGACCAGATGGAGTCACAGCCACATTATACCATATGTATTAAGAAGAGCTGGTACCAGTCCTAATGAAACTATTCCAAAAGATCAAGGAGGAGGGACCCCTCGATAACTCATTCTAAGAGGTCAGCATCATCTAGATACCAAAATCTGGCAGAGACACAATAAAAAAAAAAAAAAAGCTTCAGGCCAATATTCCTGATGAACACAGATGTGAAAACGCTCAAAATATTAGTAAACCAAATCTGCCAGCACATCAAAAAGCTAATCTTCCACGATCAAGTAGACTTTATCTCTGGGATGCAATATTGGTTCAGTATAAGCAAATCAATAAATGTGATTCATCACATAAACAAAACTAAAAGCATGATCATTGTAACAGACACAGAAAAGCCTTTTGATAAAATTCAGCATCCCTTCATTTTAAAAACCCTCAACAAACCAAGCATCAAAGGAACATAACTCAAAATAAAATGAACCATCTATGACAAACCCACAGCCAACATCATACTGAATAACCAAAAGCTGAAACATTCCTCTTGAGAACCAGAACTAGACAAGGATGACCACTCTTTATTACTCCTATTCAACTTAGTTTTGGAAGTTCTAGCCAGAGCAATCGGGCAAGAGAAAGAAATAAAAGACATCCAAACATGAAGAGAGAAAGTCAAACTATCTCTCTTCATGAATGATATTTTTCCCTACATAGCAAACCCCACAGTCTCTGCTCAAAGGCTCCTAGATTTGATAAACAACTTCAGCAAAGCTTTGGGATACAAAATCAATGTTCAGTACACAATTTCATTCACAACAGCCACAAAAAGAATAAAATACTGAGGAACACAGCTAAACAGATTTGTAAAAGAAGTCTATAATAAGAATTACAAAGCACCTACTAAAAGAAATCAGAGATGTCACAAACAAATAAAAAAACTATATGCTCATGGATAGGAAAAATCAACATTGTTTAAATGGCCATTCTGCCCAAAGCAATTTACAGACTCAACACTATTCCTATCAAATAACAATTACATTTTTCACAGAATCAGAAAAAACTATTGTAAAATTCATATGGAATCTTAAAAGAGCCCAAATAGCCACAGCAATCATAAGCAAAAAGAACAAAGCTTGAGAAATAACACTACTGGACTTCAAACTGTACTATGAGACTACAACAACAAAAACAGATATATAGACTAAGGAAACAGGTTGGAGAACCCAGAAATAAAGCCACACATCTACAATCATCTGATCTTTGACAAAGCTGACAATAACAAGCAATAGGGAAAGGACTCCCTATTTAATAAATAATGCTAGGATAACTGGCTAGACACATGCAGAAAAATAAAGCTGGACCCTTTCCTTATACCATATACAAAAATCACTTCAAGATGGAGTAAATACTTAAATGTGAAACATAAAACTATTAAAGTCCTAGAAGAAAACCTAGGAAATACCATTATGAACATAGGCCATGGCAGAAGTTTCATGAAAAAAATGCCAAAAAGTAATTACAACAAACCAAAAATTGACAAATGACACCTAAGCTAAAGAGCTTCTGCACAGTAAAAGAAATCACCAAAAGAGTAAACAGACAACCTACAAAATGGGAGAAAATATTGCAAACTCTGCATCTGACAAAGGTCTAATATTCAGAATCTATAAGGAACGTAAACAAATTAACATACAAAAACAAACAACCCCATTAAAAAATGCACCGAGGACATGAACAGACACTTCTCAAAAGAAGATATACACGTACATGTGGCCAACAAGCATATGAAAATGTGCTCAATATCACTAATCACTAGGGAAATGCAAATCAAAACCACAGTGAGATATGATATCACACCAGACAGAATGGCTATTATTAAAAAGTCCAAATATAACTGATGCTGGTGAGATTGCAGAGAAAAGAGAACACTTACTGTGGTTTTTGCCATTACTTGTAATGCCAAAAACCGCAATTACTTTTGCGCCAACCTAATACTATTGGGTACTATGCTCATTAACTGGGTGATAAAATAATTTGCACACCAAATTGCTAAAACATGCAATTTACCCATGTAACAAACCTGCACGTGTACCCATGTAACAAACCTGCACGTGTACCTAAAATAAAAGAAAAATAATAATATCAAAGAAAAGTGAAATAGATATTTTCTGTCATTTTAAATCAGCCCTACATATGCATTTGACTAAGCAATAAGCTCAATTTCTATACTATTTTCTGTGGAACCTATTGTTTAGGCAAAGTCGAAAATAGGAAGTGTGGAAATAAGATATCCAAAATTGTTTCAGTGTTGAATGGTTTCAGGCACAGAACAAATTTTGATTCATTTTTTAAGATTAAAGCTGTCTTGCTTAATAATGAAATAAGCCCTTGTTCCATATTGATAAGCAGTGCATTTTTAAAAAGAGAGAAATTACAATAAATTTTTTTAAATCTTATTATTCACTGAGTTTTCCTTCAAGTTTTAAAAACTTTTTCATCTTCAATGCATGGATTTGTTGAATATTTCAAAATAGGGCAATATTTACATTCAAAAATAGTTTAATGAATAAATTTTATATTAAGTTTTTAATGCAATAATTACAAAAATGCTACAAAGAGCATTACACTAAAAAATCCTTATTATATTGATTTAAAATAATTTTGGAAGGCTGATATTTACGTACCTTTTGTAACTCTCCCACATCTTCATGTAAAACATGTACACCCTTAAACGTCATAGATAAAAATACACATAAGTTCATGATATGCAATGTTAGTTTTAACACTGTGATATTAGATTAGCTTTATATCAGGTCGATTTTCTTTTCAAACATTTCTAATTAGTGACTACATATTAAGATAAATACAGCACTCTGTAGGAATAAATAAAATGTAGCAGAGATCTTACTGAAACCAAAAACCATTCTTACAAACACATTTACTTTCATAATTACTTGGAAGCTGGCTCGGTATTTCAGTCAGCATGTAGCCCTTGACTCTTTCATCATCATAACCAGGCATGATATATTCTCCAAAATGGCTAAATTCAGACTATTCTATAATCTAATAAAAAGTTGTAATACCCAGGAATTCAAAACTCTTGGACAAAACATATTTGCCTCTATGTGTAAAGTCAATGTAAAGAGGACAGGGAAAAAAAGGGTTATCCAAGGTAAGTACTTCCCCCTGGGATTTTAAGTGAGCCAACTGAGAAAATGTAAATTCAGGATGGAGAGAAAAACCTCACTTATATTACTATTCCACTCAACTTTTCAATAAAATGTTCAGCAGATAGCACAACTTCCTTTGGCATTTTGAAGAATAGGTCTATTAACAGCAACACATAAATTTTTTCTCCTCCCAGTGAATATTTTGAAAAGCTCAGCCATTATACTAACAGAAAAAATACATTCTGATAATCAGAGAAAAACTGCTTTTTCAATGACACATTGTTTAAAGCAAAACTAAAGTGTTTGTACAATATTTCTTAAATCTGACCAATATTAGGAAATTTGAATAAGCAAATATAAAGTACAACTTCTGATTTTAAATAACATTTTATGGCTAGAAGAAGAAAGTTTCAGATAAAATAATAATACTTTATCCATGAAAAGTACAATTTAGCCAAACTCTAAGTACAAGCTTTATAAAATTTTAAATTTTGAAGTATAAATGTGTGTTATTTACATTAAATTAATAATATATTTTTTGATGATGCCCCAATTCCAAAATATGTAAAATTATTTATTTGGTAATATATCCATAGATCTTACAAATTACTATGTAACTCAGTTTTCAGTGTCTTTTAAAACTAAAATAAAAATCACAGCTTTAATTAAGCACCAATCACAAAAAAAAAAGTTAGATGTTTTTAAAAGTCACTTCATCAAAATGAAATACTGGTGTTAGATTGTTTCCAAAATTTAATTTTTTTGTCTCAAATGACTTTCTTTTCTAAGCAATTCTCTTTCACTACCTCTTAGAAATCATTCAATGAATAACAAGGCAGTGTTGTAGTAATTACATACTGTAATTATTTCTAAAATTTCTATGGGGCATTGTCTTAACCATTTTACTAAAGAACTGCAGGAATTGTAAATAATAGTTTTCTGAATACAATAAGTTACATATATTTACTATTAACTTCCTTAAGCTTATCTAATACTGGATTGAAAGTTGGTATTGAGTTACACCAGAATTCCCAGCTTCTAGAATTTTCCTGCTAATAAAAATGCTAGATAAGCTTTTACTATTCAACGTAAAGAACAATGTTTCTTGCCTATATGTGAAGGAAAATATATAAAAAACTTTTATTTTTGCTTTTTCATTTTTTTAGTGTTGGAAAACCTAATATAGATAGGGCACTATGCCAAGGCGGGAAATTGATTCTGACTTTAAGATAAAAAACAAAAAAAAAGCTAAGAAAATTAAGTGTGGTTAAGACAAAATATAAAGCAATATAAGAAATATCGCACATAAGAGACATGAGTCCATTCTCTAAAAGTTTAGAGAAGAATAAAAATGGTTTCTGGCTATGATTCAATGGAGGGCAAATCAAGGTACATTTATAGCAGAAATCAGTTGCCTATGGCTTTAGCTGATGAGAAGAATTTGGACATTTAGTTCAACCAAATGTTGGAAAAAGAACACACAAAGTTTATGGGATACATTTATGTTATTAATAAGTGTTAATGGCCTTTCTTGTGCTTAGAAAATCATGACTTAAAAGGCACATTTTCAGTTTGCTCCATTAGGACAAAAAAAAGGTCGTTTCATTTATGTATCTCTTACAAAAAGGCACCTTGCCTGTAGTAGTTGCTCAATAAGTCATTGCTAAATTGATGAACTACCTAATGTAAACCTACTTCATGGAACACTCATTTGATGGTATAAATAAATAGCACAAAGTGTACCAAGAAACTGTATACTTCTATTGTAGATATTCACTTATTTATGCTATTAACTTATATAGCAATAAATCAGTTGTCAAATGCTTTATGATACATACTCCTCGTTCCTCTTTAACTTATAAGAACTCCATGTGTTTACTAAGAAAACTCGTTCAATAGCTCAGGCATTGTACATTTTTGTTTCACCACGCTTTGTAATAAAACTCTCAACTTTTGTTTCATTCGGATGAAAAGACAACTAACCTCATTTTAAAACACAGACTTCTATGTCTCTTTGTGCACTATGTGTTGCAAATAAAGAAGAGTTGTGAGTATGAGAAGCAAAATAATGTTAGTATTAAAACATAAAGAAAAATAGCAGTTTGAGAAAAATGAGAGAGATTTATTATAAGAAATTTGCCCTTAAGACTGTTTCTGTACTATTTCTCAAAGAGAGTAAATAAACCCTTCATGGTAGATGCTATTTTTATTTTGAAACATTTGCAATTTTCTACTTCTTATATTTCAAGGGCAAGAAATAGGATACCCATTATTAATCTTAATAATATCAGGAGAACTATACTGTTTTACAAACAATAAACTTTGGTATGAACTAGCCCATTTAAATCGTAAGCCCTTTTTTACTTTTATTACTTAAATCACTGCTTTATTTTTTCCCTGAAGCTGTAGAGGGATTTGAGAGGGTTAAGTATTTTTGAAGAATAATCTTTTCTGTATTTTCTCCCCAGGATCAAATGATTCAAATGGACTTTCTTTTCAGGGAGAAACAAAGACTTGGTAACATAGTTGACTGTCCCATTGACTAAATTTTTTAAATGTAGGATAAAATATTGAAAACATTACATAAAATATGTATTAAAAGGATGGCAAACATAGAAGTTTGAAGACAAAAAAGAAGAGAAAGACTAAATATGAGTGGAAAGAAGAACACTGAATACAAATACTCCATAAAAACATTTGCCATTCATGGTTGGCTGTGAAATGTGGTTATCAATGGTCTCTTAGTGTTCGGAAAACACATGGAAAAGCAGCAGGAACTGCCCAAGGTGTGAGTATCTAATATAAGAAGCCCCCATTTATTTGGACCCAAGATCTGTAGTGTCCAATACTGTAGCCACCAGCCACATATGGATATTGAGTACTTGGCACCTGTCTGATGATATTGAAAAACTAAATTTTAATTTTATTTTAATTAATTTTAATTTAAAAACTGATATTCAATTCAGTTATTTCAAAATTTTAGCTATGTTTGGAACAACCTAGGCATTCAAAACTACTTTTTCAACTGTAACATTTTTAAAACGTAAACACCGATACTTTTTCGATAAAACTATAATGTTGGAACTGATCTGTGCTCTGTGTGAAGAACCGCATTTCAAAGACTTAGTATGAAAAAAATGTAAAAATCTCAATAATTTCCATATGATTATATACACATTAAAAGAATATTAAAGAAAATATATGACTGTAATTATTTTACCTGTATCTTTTTATTTTTTAATATTGCTACTAGAAAATTTTACATTATGTATATATGACACATATTACATTTCTGTTGAACGGTGCTGGCCTAGCAAATTAATGCCCAATGTACGTGTAGACTAAAAATGTGTTTACCAAACACCACTTGCAAGGAAAATTGTCTGCCTTGAACTTTAATGATGGGAAGAGGAGGAAAAAAACAAACAAAAACCTCCCAAATCCAGATTTTTATTTGCTGCAGCCTGAATTAATACTACCTAGGTAGTCTAAAAACCATAAAGCCAGTAATTAAGTTTCAGGTAGCGCCAACTTTGCAGTGCATCCAAGAAACTGGCAGAAAGAAACATAAGTCTTCTCTAGATGAACATAATTTTCATAAATAAAGTTAAAAGAAGATGAGCTTAAATCAAAAATAACAAAACATACCTGGAAACAAAGCACCACGATCAGGAACCAATAGAAAAAGCAGGCAAGAAGTGAGACACACAAATACTTTAAAATCAGACAGATAATAGTGTATCATTTATTTATACAACAGAGTATCACAGAGTGTCTTCTATTTGGCAAATATTGTCCTATATTCTTAAAATATATTAGTGAATAAAACAGAAAACTCTCTGTCATCAAGAAGTTTGTATAAACAGACATCTGAGGAAAATGGTAGATAGGAGACAGAACTAACGTGCAGCTCCCACTCAGATGGACAGAACAGCATGTGGAGACTCACACAGTGAACTTTTGCTGCAAGAACTACCACAGGAACATGCCAGGAAAACATAAAGAATTCACAGACCCTTTAAAAGGGGCAGATTGCTGCTATAAACTCTGTGAGACAGCCATAAAACTGTGAGTTCCCAAAGTGTGAGAGGGGCAAAAGACTACCTCCAAACACATATCCCCACTGGGGAACCTGAAAATCCCAGTCATGGGAGAAAGATTTAACTCTACCTAGAGCTGGAATGGATTTTGGGAGCTGAGCAAAGAAGTAGAAAAATCAGTGGGAACCTGTAGGAACTCCTGATCCAAGCTCAAACTCAAGGAAGCCATTCCCGGCCTTTTCTCACAGGGGCCCTTGGGAGTGGAAGGCAGCCAGTGGAATTGGGGAGGGGCCACAGGGTGATGGAAGCTTATAGCTGAAATTGTAGTAAGTTTGACTACGCACAAATTTTCCTGAGCAGATTCTGGGGAGTGGGGGGTGAATAGGAAGTACAGATGTAAATACAGAAGCCAAAGCTAAAGGTTCAGGCAGGTGGGGAGGGGCAAGGCCTGAGAGCTTTGTTTGCTATCTCAGTGGGGAGGATTGTAGCCTGGGAAAGATCTCATCCCTGCTCAATGGCTGCCTGGATATAAACTCAGTGCAGTTGGGGGTTCACAGTGGGAGTGAGACTGGCCTTGCTGGCTGCATGGGGGCTGTGTGAGGTCTGTCACTGCTGGCTTTACCCTACTTCCCTGGCAACCTGTATGACACAACAGAGGCAGCCATAACCCCCCTGGGACCATAACTCTGTTGCCCTGAGAACCACCCTCCCATCCCCCACAGTGGCCACAGCAAGCCCTGCCCAAGGAGAGTCTGAGCTCAGACCCACCTCACCCTGCCCCCACTTGATGGTTTTTCACTACCTGCCCTGGTAGCCAAAGACAAAAGACATAAACTCTTGGGAGCTCTATGCCCCTGTCCATCACCTGAGAAACTGAAGTACTTATTCTGACCAACATAGGGCAAGATTATATCCCCTTTCTACTACTGCTGCTGGTGCTTTCTTGCAAGTGCCACCTCCTGGCTGGAGGCCAGCCAATTCGAGCCATTACAGCAACTTATAACCAAACAAACCTACTCCAAAGAAGGAGAAAATAATAGCTAACTCCACTGCCTGCAACACCTTGACTAACCAGAGATCCTGAGTTTGTTCATGTGACAATTTTACTGCTAGCATAACCAGCATTTGAGAAAACCAGTGCACTAAACAAAACTACAACTAAGGACTCCCACAGAGCCCACTTCACTCCCCTGCCATCTCCACCAAAGCAAGTGCTGTATCCATGGCTTGGAGACCTAAAGATGGATCACATCACAGGACTCTTTGCAGACATTCCCCAGCTGGGTGGCTAGACCCAGTAAGCTCAGAGCCCAGTAACCCTGCTGGGTGGCTAGACCCAGAAGGGCAATAACAATCACTACAGTCTAGCTCTCAGGAAGCCCCATCCATAGGAGAAAGGTGAGAGCACCACATCAAAGGATTACCCCCGGGACAAAAGAATCTGAACAGCAGTCCTTGAGTTCCAGATTTTTCCACTGAAACAGTCTACCCAAATGAGAAGGAACTAGAAAAGTAATTCTGGTAATATGACAAAACGAGGTTCTATAACACCTTCAAAAGATCACTAGCTCTCCAGCAATGGATCCATACCAAGAAGAAATCTCTGAATTCAGAAGGTTGATTAGTAAGCTACTCAAGGAAGTGCCAGAGAAAACTAAAAACTGACTTAAAGAAATTTTTTAAAAATACAGCATACAGGGCCGGGCGCGGTGGCTCACGCTTGTAATCCCAGCACTTTGGGAGGCCGAAGCGGGCGGATCACGAGGTCAGGAGATCGAGACCACGGTGAAACCCCATCTCTACTAAAAAAATACAAAAAACTAGCCGGGCGTGGTGGCGGGCGCCTGTAGTCCCAGCTACTCGGAGAGGCTGAGGCAGGAGAATGGCGTGAACCCGGGAGGCGGAGCTTGCAGTGAGCCGAGATTGCGCCACTGCACTCCAGCCTGGGTGACAGAGCAAGACTCCGTCTCAAAAAAAAAAAAAAAAAAAAAAAAAAAAAAAAAAAAAAAAAAAATACAGCATACAGGTGAAAAAGTCTCCAGAGAAATTCATAAAGAAAAGGCAATCACAACTTCTGGAAATGAAAGACACACTTAAATGCAAAATACACTAGAAGGTCCCAGCAATAGAATAAAAAAGTAGAAGACAGAACTTCAGAGCTTGAAGACGGGGCTTTCGAATTAAGCCAATTCAAAAAAGACAAAGAAAAAAGAATTTTTTAAAAAATGAACAAAGCCTCCAAGAAATTTGAGATTATGTTAAATAACCAAATACAAGAATAATTGGTATTTCTGAAGAAGAAGAAAAATGTAAAAGTTTGGAAAACTTATTTGAGGGAATAATTAGGGAAAACTTCCTTGGTCTTGCTAGAGATGTAGACATCCAAATACAAAAAGCTCAAAGACTGCACTCCAGTGTTTATTACAACACTATTCACAATAGCCAAAATTTAAAAGCAACTCAAGTGTCTGTCAACAGATGAATGAATAAAGAAAATGTGGTGCTTATACACAATGGAATACTATTCAGCCCATTAAAAAATGAGATCCTGTCATTTGCAACAATCTGGATGGAACTGGAGGTCATTATGTTAGGTAAACTAAGCCAGGCACTCAGGAAATTCATCCCCAAAAGATCACCACTTAGGCACATAGCCATAGTTAGGTTATCTAAAGTCAAGACAAAGGAAAGAATCTTAAGAGCTGTGAGGCAAAAGTATCAACTAACTTATTAGAAAAACCTATCAGATTGACAGTCGATTTCTCCACAGAAATGGTGCAAACCAGAAGGGAATGGGGTCCTATCTTTAGCCTCATTAAGCAAAATAATTGTCAGCCAAGAATTTTGTATCCAGCCAAACTAAGCTTTATAAATGAAGCAGAGATGAAGTCTTTTTCAGAAAAACAAATGCTGAAAAATTGCAGAAAAACAAATCCTGAAAAAATGTGCAACTACCAAGCCAGCACTTTAAGAAATGCTAAAAGAAGTTATAAATCTTAAATCAAAACCTTGAAATACACCAAAATAGAACCTCCTTAAAATTTAAATCTCACATGATCTGTAAAACAATAACAAAATGGAAAAAAAAAAGTATTGAGGCAATAACTGGCATGAAGGATGGAACAGTACCTCATATCTCAAAACCAATATTGAATATAAATGGCCTAAATTCTCCACTTATTAAATGATACAGAATGGAAGAATAGATAAAACTCCACCAACCAAGTATCTGCTGTCTTTGACAGACTCACCTAACACATAAGGACTCACATAAACTTAAGGTAAAGGGGTAGAAAAAAGATATTCCATGCAAATAGAAACCAAAAGGAAGCAGGAGTAGTTATTCTCATATCAGACAAAACAGACTTTAAGGCAACAACAGTTAAAAAAGACAAAGACAGACATATAATGATAAAAGGATTAGTACAACAGGAAAATATTATAATCCTAAATATATATGCACCTAATACTGGAGTTCCCACATTTGTAAAATAATTACTACTAGAACTAAGAAATAAGATAGATGGCAACACAATAATAGTGGGAGACTTTGGTACTCCACTGACAGCACTAGACAGGTCATCAAGAGAGAAAGTCAACAAAGAGAAAATGGACTTAAGCTATACCCTAGGAAAAATGGACTTAACAGATATTTACAAGAAAATTCTACCCAATAACTGCAGAATATACATTATTTTCATTAACACAGGTAACATTCTCCAAGATAGACCATATAACAGGCTACAAAACAAGTCTCTATAAATTTAAGAAAATTAAAATTATATCAAATACTCTCACAAACCACAGTGAAATAAAATTGGAAATTAACTCCATAAGGAACCCTCAAAATTACACAAATACATGAAAGTTAAATAACCTTCTCCTGAATGATCTCTGGGTCAACAATGAAATCAAGACGGACATTAAAAATTCTTTGAGCTGAATAATAGTGACAACACCTATGAAAACTTCTGGGATACAGCAAAAGCAGTACTAAGAGGAAAGTTCACAGCATTAAATGCCTTCATCAAAAAGTCTGAAGGAGCACAAATAGACCATATAAGCTCACACCTCCAGGAACTATAGAAACAAGAACAAACCAAACCCAGCAGAAGAAAAGAAATAACAAAGCTCAGAAAAGAAATAATAAAATTCAAACAAAAAATAAAAAAGATAAATAAAACAAAAAGCTGGTTCTTTGAAAAGATAAACAAAATCAATAAACCTTTATAGAGATTAACCAAGAAAAGAAGAGAGAAGATTGAAATAGGCTCAATCAGAAACTAAATAGGAGATATTACAACTGATACCACAGAAATACAAAATATGATTCAAGGTTACTATGGATACTTTATGTGCAGAAACTAGAAAATCTAGAGGAGATGGATAAATTTCTAGAAATATACAACCCTCTTCAACTAAACCAGGAAGAAATAGAAACTCTAAACAGACCAATAACAAGTAGTGAGATTGAAACAATAATTTAAAAATTGCCAAAAAAAAAAGTCCAGGACCAGATGGATTCACAGCTGAATTCTATCAGACATTCAAAGAAGAATTAGTACCAATCTCACTTAAACTATTCCAAAAAACAGAGAAAAAAGAAACCCTCCCCAAATCGTTCTATTAAGCCAGCATTACCCTAATACTAAAACCAGGAAAGAATGTAGCAAAAGAAAGAAAACTACAGACCAAGATCCCTGATGATCATAGATGCAAAAATCCTCAACAAAATACCAGCTAACTGAATCCAATAGCATATCAAAAAGACTATACTCCATGATCAAGTCAGTTTTATACAAGAGATGCAGGGTTGGTTTAACATATGCAAGTCAATAAATGTGATACACCACATAAACAGAACTAAAAACAAAAATCATATGATCATCTCAATAGATGCAGAAAAAACATTTGACATAATCCAGCATTGCTTTATGAAGAAAACCCTTAGCAAAATTGGCAATAGAAGGGACACAACTTAAGGTAATAAAAGCCAGCTATGACAAACCCACAGCCAACAGTTAGTATATTGAAAAGGGAAAAGTTGAAAGCATTTTCCCTGAGAACCAAAACAAGACAAGGATGCCCACTTTTACCACTTCTATTCAACATAGTACTGGAAGTCCTAGCCAGAGCTATCAGACAAGAGAAAGAAATGAAGGACATCCAGGTTGGTAAAGAGAAAGTCAAACTGTCACTGTTTGCTGATGATATGATTGTATACCTAGAAAACCCTAAAGACTCATCTTGAAAGCTCCTAGATCTGGTAAATGAATTCAGTAGAGTTTCAGGATACAAAATTAATATACACGAATCAGTTGCATTGCTATACACCAACATCAAACAAGCTGAGAATCAAATCAAGAACTCAACCCCTTTTACAATGGCTGAAAATTAAAATAAAATACTTAGGAATATACCTAACCAAGGAGGAGTAAGACCTCTACAGTGAATACAACAAAACATTGCTGAAAGAAATCATAAATGACATAAATAAATGAGAAACACATCCCATGCTCATGGATGGGTAGAATCAACATTGTAAAAATGACCATACTGCCAAAAGCCATTTATAAATTCAATGAATTTCTTATCAAAATATCATCATCATTCTTCACAGAACTAGAAAAAACAATCTAAAATTCATACAGGACCAAAAAAGAGCCTACATAGCCAAAGAAAGACTAAGCTAAAAGAACAAACCTGGAGGCACCACATTACCTGACTTCAAATTATACTACAAGGCTATAGTCACCAAAACAGTATAGTATGGGTATAAAAATAGGCACATAGACCAATGGAACATAATAGAGAACCCAGAAATAAAGATAAAAACTTACAGCCAACTGATCTTTGACAAAGCAAACAAAAATATAAAGTGGGGAAAGAACACCCTATTCAACAAATGATGCTGAGATAACTGGCAAGCCTCATGTAGAAGAATGAAACTGGATCCTCATCTCTCATCTTCTACAAAAATCAACTCAAGATGGATCAAAGACTTAAATCTAAGACCTGAAATCATAAAAATTCTACAAGATAACATGGGAAACTCTCTTCTAGACATTACCTTAGGCAAAGAGTTCATGACCAAGAACCAAGAAGCAAATAGCAACAAAAGAAAGATAAATAGATGAGACAATTAAATTAAAAAGCTTTTGCACAGCAAAAGAGATAATCAGCAGAGTTAGCAGATGACCCAGAGAGTGGAAGAAAATGTTCACAAACTATGAATCTGACAAAGGATGAATATCCAAAATCTTCAAGGAACTCAAACAAATTAGCAAGAGAAAAACAATCCCATCAAAAAGTGGGTGAAGGACATAAATAGACAATTCTCAAAAGAAGATATACAAATGGCCAACAAACACATGAAAAAATGCTCAACATCACTAATTACCAGGGAAAAGCAAGTCAAAAACTACAGTGCAATACTACCTTTCTCCTGCAAGAATGGCATAATTAAAAAATAAAAAAAAAAATAGATGTTGGCATGGATGTGGTGAAAAAGGAACACTTCCACACTGTTGGTGAGAATGTAAACTAGTACAACCACTATGGAAAACAGTATGGAGATTCCTTAAAGAACTAAAAGTAGAACTACAATTTGACCCAGCAATCCCACTACTGGATATCGACTCAGAGGAAAAGAAGTCATATAGCACACTTCCAAACACATGTTTATAGCAACACAATTTGCAACTGCCAAAATATGGAGCCAGCCAAAATGCCCATGAGTGGATAAAGAAAATATAGTGAGTATATATACTATGGAATACTACTCAGCCATAAAAAGGAATGAAATAATAGCATTCACAGCAACAAGGATGGAGTTTGAGACCATTATTCTAAGTTAAGTAACTCAGGAATGGAAAGCCAAACATCCTGTGTTCTCACTTATTAAGAGAGAGCTAAGCTATGAGAATGCAAATGCATGAGAATGATATGATAGACTCTGGGGACTTGAGCGGGAGGTGGGGAGGCTGTGAGGGATAAAAAAACTACACATTGGGTACAGTACACATTGCTTGGTTGATGGGTGCACCAAAATCTCAGAAATCTCCACTAAATAGTTTATCCATTTAACCAAACACCACCTGTTCCTCAAAAACTATTAGATAGTAATAATAATAATAAAGTTTGCAGAAATACAGTGTCTAAAAATTTTCAACAAATTTAATTTTAAAGTCTGATTGCTTTTACTAGAAGTTCATGAGTCAGGCAGCATCCATTTTAAGGATTTAGAAAAGGTGCTCTGATGAGCAGAGCAGAGGAGGTGGGCTTCACAGGCAGAAATGAGCTGAAAAAGCAGAAACAAGGAATAAAAAGATTGGTCACTTTAAAGACACTTTCCTGATAGATTTCAGAGAGGACTTCCATATTATGCTGGCTCAGGTTAACTGGGCCCTTTTCTATTAGTTGCTGTAAATATCCTGTTTTAAGGAAAAGCTGGTGTGTTTGAGGATTCTTCTTTTTATTTTTTTTAAGGCTTCAGTTTGATTATATGACACTAGTGATTGTATTTTGCTTTGCTCTGTTGGAGCCTAGTGCACAAGCTCAGCCCAAAACAATGGCATGTCATAAATTTTACTTTAAAATATATGTGTGAAATAGTGTAAGACATATTTTAAAATATGAAGTATAAAATATTCAAACATGAAAAATAACGAAATTAATATTAAATAATAAAAGTCCAAACTGACAAAATGAGAAATAAGAAATCACAAAAATTAGTAAATGAAACTTATAAAAACTTTTTAAGATCAAAATTTTGAAAATTAGACTCTGGGGGGTGGAGCCAAGATGGCCGAATAGGAACAGCTCCAGTCTACAGCTCCTAGCATGAGCGATGCAGAAGACGGGTGATTTCTGCATTTCCAACTGAGGTACTGGGTTCATCTCACTGGTGAGTGCCAGACAGTGGGTGCAGTACAGTGGGTGCAGCGCACTGTGCGTGAGCCGAAGCAGGGCGAGACATCACCTCATCCGGGAAGCTCAAGGGGTCAGGGAATTCCCTTTCCTAGTCAAAGAAAGGGGTGACAGACAGCACGTGGAAAATCAGGTCACTCCCATCCTAATACTGCGATTTTCCAACAGGCTTAAAGAACCACACACCAGGAGATTATATCCCGCACCTAGCTCAGAGAGTCCTACACCCATGGAGCCTCGTTCATTGATAGCACAGCAGTCTGAGATCAAACTGCAAGGCGGCAGCGAGGCTGGGGGAGGGCCGCCCGCCATTGCTCAGGCTTGAGTAGGTAAACAAAGCGGCCCAGAAGCTCGAACTGGGTGGAGCCCACCACAGCTCAAGGAGGCCTGCCTGCCTCTGTAGGCTCCACCTCTGGGGGCAGAGCACAGACAAACAAAAGACAGCAATAACCATAGTGTTGGAAGTTCTGGCCAGGGCAATCAGGCAGGAGAAGGAAATAAAGGGCATTTAATTAGGAAAAGAGGAAGTCAAATTGTACCTGTTTGCAGATGACATGATTGTATATCTAGAAAACCCCATTGTCTCAGCCCAAAATCTCCTTAAGCTGATAAGCAACTTCAGCAAAGTCTCAGGATACAAAATCAATGTGCAAAAATCACAAGCATGCTTATACACCAATAACAGACAAACAGAGAGCCAAATCATGAGTGAACTCCCATTCACAATTGCTTCGAAGAGAATAAAATATCTAGGAATCCAATTTACAAGGGATGTGAAGGACCTCTTCAACGAGAACTATAAACCACTGCTTAATAAAGTAAAAGAGGATTCAAACAAATGGAAGAACATTCCATGCTCATGGGTAGGAAGAATCAATATCGTGAAAATGGCCATACTGCCCAAGGTAATTTATAGATTCAATGCCATCCCCATCAAGCTACCAATGACTTTCCTCACAGAATTGGAAAAAACTACTTTAAAGTTCATATGGAACCAAAAAAGAGCCTGCATTGCCAAGTCAATCCTAAGTCAAAAGAACAAAGCCAGAGGCATCACTCTACCTGACTTCAAACTATACTACAAGGCTAGAGTAACCAAAACAGCATGGTACTGGTACCAAAACAGAGATATAGACCAATGGAACAGAACAGAGCCCTCAGAAATAATGCCACATATCTACAACTATCTGATCTTTGACAAACCTGACAAAAACAAGCAATGGGGAAAGGATTCCCTATTTAATGAATGGTGCTGGGAAAACTGGCTAGCCATATGCAGAAAGCTAAAACTGGACCCCTTCCTTACACTTTACACAAAAATTAATTCAAGATGGATTAAAGACTTAAATGTTAGACCTAAAACCATAAAAACCCTAGAAGAAAACCTAGGCAATACCATTCAGGACATAGGCATGGGCAAGGACTTCATGTCTAAAACACCAAAAGCAATGGCAACAGAAGCCAAAATTGACAAATGAGATCTAATTAAACTCAAGAGCTTCTGCACAGCAAAAGAAACCACCATCAGAGTGAACAGACAACCTACAAAACGGGAGAAAATTTTTGCAACCTACTTACCTGACTAGGGGCTAATATGCAGAATCTACAATGAACTCAAACAAATGTACAAGAAAAAAACAAACAACCCCATCAAAAAGTGGGCGAAGGATATGAACAGACACTTCTCAAAAGAAGACATTTATGCAGCCAAAAAACACATGAAAAAATGCTCATCATCACTGGCCATCAGAGAAATGCAAATCAAAACCACAATGAGATACCATCTCACACCAGTTAGAACGGCCATCATTAAAAAGTCAGGAAACAACAGGTGCTGGAGAGGCTGTGGAGAAATAGGAACACTTTTACACTCTTGGTGGGACTGTAAACTAGTTCAACCTTTGTGGAAGTCAGTGTGGTGATTCCTCAGGGATCTAGAGCTAGAAATACCATTTGACCCAGCCATCCCATTACTGGGTATATACCCAAAGGATTATAAATCATGCTGCTATAAAGACACATGCACACGTATGTTTATTGTGGCACTATTCGCAATAGCAAAGACTTGGAACCAACCCAAATGTCCAAAAATGACAGACTGGATTAAGAAAATGTGGCACATATATACCATGGAATACTATGCAGCCATAAAAAAGGATGAGTTCATGTCCTTTGTAGGGACATGGATGAGGCTGGAAACCATCATTCTCAGCAAACTGTTGCAAGGACATAAAGCCAAACACCGTGTGTTCTCACCTATAGGTGGGAATTGAACAGTGAGAACACATGGACACAGGAAGGGGAACATCACACACCGGGGACTGTTGTGGGGTGGGGGGGGGGGGGGTAGCATTAGGAGATATACCTAATGCTAAATGACGAGTTAATGGGTGCAGCACACCAACATGGCACATGTATACATATGTAACAAACCTGCACGTTGTGCACATGTACCTTAAAACTAAAAGAATAATAATTAAAAAAAGATCAAAATTTTACAAATTCATCACTTGATTAAACAATTGATTATATATTAGAGGTATATATAATACTAGAGATATATCACTATTACATGTCTACATGTGTGCATGTAATACACAGAGAGATAAGGAAATCAAAATATAAAAAAGAATTTAAGAGGCATGAGAAAGGAACTCTCACATGAGAGTTCCAGAAAGGGTGAAAAGACAAAGCAAAAAAAGGGCAATTTCCAAAAAAATATTACTGAAGATTTTCCAGTATGTTGATAGATATCATCCTGCTGATACAATAAATCTAGTTAATCCAGAGCACAATAAATAAAAAGAAATCCATGCTCTGGATAATATAGCAGAAAAAAAAAAAACCCACACAGCACCAAAGACAAAGAAGAATTTAAGAACACTAAAGAAAAATTTAAAAGACAAATTTCCTACATAGGAATAAAAATAAGACTGAAAGCTGGTTTCTCAATAACAGGAATAAAACCCAGACAACAAATAAATGGTCTCTCCAATGTCCTTAAAGAAAATAACTGTCATTCTAGAATTGTATTCACAGAGAAAATAACTTCCAAGAATTAAGGTAAAATATATGAATTTTTTTTTTTTTTTTTTTTTTTTTTGAGAAGGAGTCTCGCTCTTTCACCCAGGCTGGAGTGCAGTGGTGCGATCTTGGCTCACTGCAGGCTCCGTCCCCCGGGGTTCACACCATTCTCCTGCCTCAGCCTCCCGCGTAGCTGGGACTACAGGCACCCGCCACCTCACCCGGCTAATTTTTTTGTATTTTTTAGTAGAGACAGGATTTCACCGTGAAATTTTTAAATACACACAAACTTAAGTTTGGCATGAATAGAACCAAGAAATTCAAAAATTTTCAAGCAGAAGGAAAGTAATCCAAAATGGTCATCAGAAATGCATGAAGGAATACTGAAATGAAAATAAGAGAAATATGAAGATGAATTTAAACAAACATTTAATGTAAACAATACTGTTACTGTGGGGTTAAAAACAAATGGGATAGAAATAAATGTTACATAAGAGTAGAGAAGTGTTATGACTGTTAAACAGATTGTAAGACCTTCGAATTATTCAAGAAGAATGTAAAATTGTTAATTGACTTTTGATTTTTAAATAAATTGTCAGCCTTAAATAATGAAAATTAGAAAATATGATTAATTATAGAGTTTATTAGAGTACAAAATGTGATCATGGCTACCTAGATAACATAGACTCCAAACGAATGTAGTCAGTGCTCCTAAGGAGGGAAGTTAAGGCTTCGCTTATATAAACAAAGAGAGAGAAACTTAACAGGGTTGCAACATTTTCCACACAAGGCCAATGCATACATTACGGCAATTTGATCAGTTACAGTTTGCTACATTCCAAGGAAGATTGCTTTAAAATTCCATACGGAGGGGTAATGGACTCAAGGGGGCTCTTACCCCTGGCACAGTTCAGTCTTTCCTAATCATCCACAGTACAAGAATAAGAAAGGGAATTAATCTATAATTGTAGAAGCAGAAGCTGGAGCTTATGCTATGTGACTCAGGCCACACAGTCACATTTTTCTCAAGGTTCAATAGTTTAAAGTTCCAACAGATTTAGGCTTAAATTATTTAATTTCACAAAGAATGGATATTAAAATGTCTAGGTTAACTATAAATAAAAAGCCCATTGAGAATATAGCTTCTATAAGAACAGAGGTTTGAAAGTTTAAAACAAACACACACATACAAACAAAAGACAAAAAGAAAAATAGAAAAGCAAATTTAGTAAATGTAGAATGAATAGGAAGTATGAAATAGATGATAGAAACAAATCCAAAATAAGAGTGATAATAATAAATGTAAGCAAAGACAAGTTTACCTGACTGAAGTAAATATATACCTATGCAAAAATAGCAACCAAAAAAAAAATTCTAATGACTGCCATCTATTTAAATATAAAAATAAATAAAAATATAGGATATATATTGGGAAACTGCTACTCAAAATCAACCATGTATGCCATTATTAACTTCAGAAGATATAGACTTTAAGTCAAAAAGCATCTGTAAAGAAAATATAGATCAGGAAGTTTACCATTTCTAAACTTAGATACATCCAAATTAGCTCCAAAATATAAGAAACAAACTGAGAAATACTTTTTAAAAAGGAATTGAAAAATCACCCAATGTGCTTAGATTTTCATATACATTTTTCTTTAACTTTTATAGATCTAGAACAACACAAAATCAGTAATTAGAGGACAAACAACTTGATGTAAATGTGAAGTAATGGCATATAACAAATGGAAAATACCCATTATTTTCAAGGATGCATAGAATATTATGAAAACTGACAACTGAGTCATGAAGCAACTCTCAAGAAATTGGAAAGATTTGTATCATAAAGACAATTTGTTGTTGTTGTTTTCTGTTCATAAGAAAATCAATTTAAAAATCAAAATTTCAAAGATAACACTTTTTAAAATTTATGAATCACAGAAAAATCATAATTAAAAATTCTAAATATTTTAGAAGTGAGTTTTAATAAAAATAGTACATAAAAAAATCATGGAATACAGCTATCACGGATATTTGTAAAAAAATGTATATTTCAAATGCTTGTAATAGGAAATAAGAGACATTCAAAATTATACATTAGGCATTTAAGTTAAGAGATTAACACACAACAAAGAATAACCCTCCCCCAAAAACGAAATGAAATGATAAACATAAGAAATGTATAACTAGTGTTTTGAGCTGTATAATAAATTTAATTAACTTATGCCAAAACTTACCATAGTTAAAAAAGACAAGGCACAAATGAACAGTATTAGAAATAAAAAAGAAAACTATACATAAAAATCAGTGCAGCAGATATTAAGCAGATAAGAGGATATGATTACTTTATCTCCATAAACACAGAAATTTAGATGAAATTAACAAGTTTGTCAAAAGATAAATAGAAGCCACAAAAATTCTATAAACATTAAAAAATAATGAACTAACGGTTTAATATTTTCCCAGACAATTTTACTGGTGAATGCAATCCAAAACCAAATAATGGCAGTTTTACACACACTATGACAATGTATAGAAATAAAGCAAGCAGTCTCCAGCTCATTGTAAGAAGCAAGTATAACCTTGAGAACAAACTTAATAAAAAGAACATAAAAAGAAAATTACAAAGAATGATCACTCAGGAACACTGATGCAAAAATTCTAAAAATATAATAACAAACCTAATTTAGCAATGAATGAAAAAGATACTATATTGTGAACTAATTGGGATTTTCCCAAGAATGCAAAATTGGTTTAACATTAAGCAAGCAATTAATGTAATTTGCCAGTTTGCAAGATTAAAAGTAGAAAAATAGTAATTAATTCTATAGATAACAAAATATAATTAACATTATTATAAAAAAGAAGAAAGCTTGCTTAAAGATATCTATAAAAACCTACAGCAACACAATGTTGAACTATTTAAATTGTTTCTCTTAACATCAAGAACAATATTTTTGCACTATCACTACTTTTATGTGACTGTTCTTAGGAATGCATTAAGATCAAACATTGAAAATGATTAAGAGTGTTAAAAAGACATTTAAAAAACAAAAAGGATGAAATAAATGATAGTTATTCACATATAACATTTTTCTATGGAGAAACCCAAAGAATGTATGAATAAACTTTTAGAATAAGCAACTACAATGTTGTAGGAATTAAAATTAATATACAAAAGTCTTTAAACACATTAGTGACACTCATTTAGATCATAATTAAAAATAATGTTATTGTGAAAGTCAGCATTTAGTACTCTACTATCCTTTTCCCAAATTTCTTTTAAAAATAAATAAAAATAAAAAAGAGAGTTGCCAAAAGCTGAGAGATCCTAGAGGGATTTGACCTTTGAAGAAAGTGAAGCATCCTGAGTGAGATGAATGATTACATGGCTTTAATTCGAAAGACATTCAGCAGTGCTCATGATGCAGAGGTTAGAATTGAGCTTGAGGTGCTAGAAGATGAATCCCAGACTGAAAATTGAAGAGAAGAACATTCAAAAGGAGGTAAGCACAGCAGAGAACTAAATCTACATATAACTCAATTCAAATCTTGACTAATTCCCAGGATTGCATCTCCACATGGAAGACTGAAAGAGGACTGGGTGGATAACATCAACTAAACATCAGCTAAAAGAATTCAGTAGCGGTTCCAGCTGTTACTCACCAAAAGGGAGACAGGGTTTAGAGTTTCCCAACTTAGAGGGGCTTGGTAAACAATTCCGCTTTCCTGGAGACTTTCCCTAGAAAATCAATGTGTGATCTATCGTTAAGAAAAGAAAATCAATAAGAAGGGAATATGAGATGACACAGATAATAGAATTATCAGGAAAAAATTTTAAAACATGAAGACAGTTCTATATGTTCAAAGGCTTACAGGAAAAGTATAGTAATAAAGATTAACATATCAGAAATCTCAACAGAGAAATAGAAATTATGAAAATAAAGAAAATTCTAGAAATCACAAGTACTGTAATTGAGGGTGTAAATTTTGCTAGAGAAGTTTAATACAAGATTATGTATGGCAATAGAAAAGATCAATAAATTTGAAGTTCAAGCAACTGAAGTTATCCAATTTGAAGGAAAGAGACAAAAAGTATTGAAATAAACAGAATTTCGGTGAACTCCAGAACAATATTAAAGTCTAGTATATGCATAATGGAAATGCCAAAAGGAGATGAGAGAGAGAATGAGGCAGAAAAGATATTTGAAGAAAATATAAACACATGAATGGAAGAAGC
The DNA here is from genome assembly GCF_009828535.3 of Hylobates moloch. NCBI lineage: Eukaryota > Metazoa > Chordata > Mammalia > Primates > Hylobatidae > Hylobates > Hylobates moloch. The sequence goes on from NW_026652281.1 coordinate 28,665,502, forward strand.
TTAGCAATAAGAAAAGTACAGAGAAACACATACCTAGGGATATCACAGTAAAATGCTGAAAACAGAAGAAGAGAAACCTTAAAAACAAACAGCAAGAAAAAAAAAACCCACACATCCACTACTGGGGACTCAATGATATAAATGATGACTGGCTTCTCATCAAAAAATAATGAAGGACAAATACAATGGAATAATACCCTTAATGTGCTAAAAGAAACAAAAACTGTCAGCCCATAACACTATCTTCCAAGAAGTGTAAAATAAAGACATTTTTAAATAAACTAAGGCTAAGATAATTCATCATCAGCCAACCTGCACTACAAAAAATAGTAAATAAATGCATCTAAAGCACATGAGTCTAGATAAAGTAGGCTTCAAGACGAGGAGTATTACTAGAGATAAAGAGGGAAATTTCTCAATAGGCAATATTAATTCTTAATAGTAACATTTCTAAATGTATATGAACTTAATGAGTGAGCTTCAAAATACTCAAAGAAACATCTTCTAGAACTAAAGGAAGAAATAGGGAAATCCATAAAGTTGAATATTTTAACACCTATCTCTTTTTAATTGATAGAAGAACAAAAAATCAATAAGGATTTATATGATTTGAACAATAGTGACCAACTGCAACATATAATCAAGAAAAATAGAAAAGTGTACAGAGAGAAGGAAACTGTCAAAGAAATAGTTTAAATAAATTGCCCAGAATTTAAAAACTTGTTTCTAAGTTGATGGGCATTTGTACAGCACAAGTGGGAAAAGACCCACACTAACTCATGTTATCATGAAATTTCAAACCTCTGGTAAAACAAAGGAAAACAAAACAAAACAAAAGACATGTTTCTAAAAGCTCTCAAGCTCTCAGAGACAAAACAAAGAACAAACAAAAACAAATACCATATCGTGAATCAGAAATCTATTCCAATTCATAGTTTCAGACATAATAGAGTAAGTGAAATTGGACTTACCGTCCTGCTATAAACAACTATAAAACTGAACAAAGTATACGAAGTATCTCTATTCAGACATTAGGCAATGGTAATATGAAGCTATAACCCTTGAGAGAGGAGAAAAACATGAGGCGAAAGCCACATTCTTCCTGGGGGCACTTTTCAAACCATGGCACAGAGAAAGCAGTAATCTTTCTGGGAAAAGATATTGGAATGTATGAGTGTTGTATTAATTTTCTATTGCTGCTGTAACAAATTCACACAAGCTTAGTGGCTTAAAACAATACACATTTATTGTATTAGTTTCCCTGAATCAGAAATCTGGGTACTGCATGAATCAGCCAGTTCTCCACTTACGGTCTCATAAGATCAAAACCAAAGCGTTGGCCGGGCAACGTTACTTTCTGTAGGCTCTAGGAAGACATTTCCAAACCCATTCAGCTTTTTGGTAAAATTTAGTTCCTTGAGATTAAAGAGCTAAGGTCTCTGTTTCTTTGCTGGCTGTCAGCTAGGAGCTTCTTTCATCTCAAGACCACAAGCATTCCTTATCATATTTCCTTTCCATCTTCAAAGCTTGCAAGGGCATGTCAAGTACTTCTCATATTCAAATCTCTCTGATTTCCCCTTCTGTTACATCTTTCTGATTCTAAGTGGAGAAAGTGCTATGTTTTTAAGGGCTTGTATGATTAGATTGAATACACCTGTACAATGCAAGCTCATCTCCCTATGTAAACTCTGTCACCTTAATTATATTTGCAAACTATCTTTTGCCACATAATGTCATATATTCACAGGTTCCAAATATTAGGGCATGTACCTCTTTTGCGGATTATCCTGACACCCGTAACTTCTTAAGTGGCTAAAATTTGAAGAGCCGGGCACCAGAAAGGAAGGAGAAATTCAAAGAAGGAGCACCCCAGGAAATTGCTTAGGTTTCCCCTTGAATCACTGACCAAAAAAGTTCGCTGCCTATGTTTGGGAAAAGACTTTGCAAGGTATGACAGAGAGCACCTACCAAGAAACTGTGAGCTGAATGGAGATTACTGAGACTGCAAGATGTGTCTAGAACTCATTGAAAATGTACCTCCTTCTTCTGTCAGGCTTTGCCACAGGGGTTCTCACTGTGTGTGCCATGATCCTTCTCACTTCAGGACCTTCATGCATATTGTTCTCTCAAGCTAAAATCCTCTTCATGTTCTTTTGTCCAGGTAATCCCTATTCATTCTTCAAGTATTTGGCAAAAAAAAAAAAAAAAATGACAGTACCCCCACCTCAAAGATGTCCATATCCTTCCTAATCCATAGAAGCTGTGAATATGTTATGTTACACAGCAAAAGGAATGAAGGTTGCTAATCAGCTGACATTAAGATAAGGAGTTTATCCTGGATTATACAGGCGAGCCCAATGCAATCACCAGGGTCCTATAAATGTAAAACAGAAAGGCAGAAGAGACAGAGTCGGAGTGATGCAGGGTGAGACAGACTCAAGAAGTCACTGCTGTCTTTGAAGACAGAAGGGGAAAAGCAGCCAAAGAATCGCAAGAACTCTCTAGACACTAGGAAAGGCAAGAAAATGCATTCTCTTCCCTAGAGCCTTCAGAAATGAATGCGGCTCTGCTGATACTTTGATTTTAGCCCCCTGAGCCCCATTTTGAACACTCTGACCTCCAGAACTATAAGATTAACAGATTTATTTTGTGTCAAGACACTGAGTTTGTGGGAATTTGTCACAGCAGCAATAGGAAACTAATACAAGTATCAAATTACTACTCAAAGGAGCTCTCCCTGGAAATCCAGATCAGGTCATAATCCACTCCTCCATGTTTCCATGGGACCTTTATAGTACTCATTGCTCATTGCATTCATAATTGTTCTGTAGCTCTATACACCAATAAACTATATGCCTGTCGTGTTTATCACTCTATTTCTAGTACTTGTCCCTAAATCTGGATGATACATAGTGCTTAAAACATATCATTGAATGAATAAATAAATAAATTTAAATTATGACAAACTTATCTTCTTCCAATCACCATATGGTAAGATATTTACAGAAGAAATGATTTTAAGTTGCTGTTGAGCTTTTACAAATTGAAATAAAAAAGAACCCCTAAAAAATACACACAGCATCTGCAACCTTTGAGCAAAAATCTGTTGTGCTTTATTTCATTTACTGCTGAAAGCTTTATGTTGTTTGAAAAATAAATGGAGCTTTTTTTTTTTTTTGAAAGTCTGAGTGAGTGTGATGATCTAAAGTCACAGACTTTAGATCCCATTTTAAAAATGCATAGTTGGACATTCACTTCACACATTCTTTTGGATCTTGTTAAAAGGTGATATATGTAAGCACTGTATTGGCACAAAACAATCTCCGTTATTCTTCAACCTAACCAACAGAAAGGTATCACTATCTTAGAATATCTAAACCAGTGGTTCTTATGCCTGATTGTATACTGATTTATATTAAAAGAGGAAAAAGAAGTCTGGGGAAGGAGGCAGGAAATTCAAAAAGAAGAAATGGTAAGGCAATTTAAATTGTTTGGCTAGAGTGCAGTGGCTTAATCTGGGCTCACTGCAACATCCACCTCCCGGGTTCAAGCTATTCTCCTGCCTCAGCCTCCCAAATAGCTGGGATTACAGACACATGACACCATGCCCTGCCAATTTTTGTATTTTTAGTAGAGACGGGGTTTCACCATGTTGGCCAGGATGGTCTTGATCTCGACCTCGTGATCTGCCTGCCTCGGCCTCCCAAAGTGCTGGGATTACAGGCATGAGCCACCACACCCAGCTGGCTAGCACAGGTTATATATATTCAATATTAAAATATATACATTGTATATGTGCAAAATATAAAGTAAATATATATTACCTACAAACATTTTCAAATAAGACCGCAGAATTATACCTCATTTTAATTGAAAGAAAAGCAAGAGTTCTGCTAACTCTAAAAATTTTCTATGTGGTCTTGAGCAAACTCATAGATGTCCATTAGCTTCAGTAACTGTTCCTCAAAGCAGCCTAAATTTTGTACCTCAAAGTGGGCCTTGACAAGTGCATGTCTGTCTGCTTCTATCATATAAGCTTATTAAGGGGCATTTGCCATTAAGCGGAACTAGGGGCCATTTTGGGCTCTTGAGGAAAAAAATTCTTGAGGGACATGTTTTCCTCAAGAAGCTCCTGTGGAAAAATTCCATGGAATTTAACATCATAGCTGTAAGCTTAAGTCACACTTTATATCAGAACCACAAAAGACACTGTTTCTCAAATAAAACATATTTCAGAAATGGGTTCACTACTTTTTTGTAAAGAGACCAGAATCTATACTCGTAACGCTGATCCCCAGACCACCTTAGCAGTGATGGACTTCAATTGTATGTTTTTTAAAAAGGCAGTCAGCAATTCCTCAACTCGTGCCTCCTCAGTTGCCTCCTTTCTCCCTACTTCAACAACACTATACACATGTGTGAGTGCACACACACACATACACACACACACACACACACACACCCCCTATCATACACAGAAGACAATATTGTTTTCTGGGGTTTTGTTAAATATATTTATGCATGTGTGCACATGGTTTGTACTAAATAGTCAATAACTGTTTCAGGTGTGTACTGTTGGTTATTGCACAGGCTGTATGCACATAGACTCATATACACAGTCACATATGACTTACATGTGTCTTTGCCTTATCTGTAGGTGGTCCCATAGTTCACAGGAAAGTCCTGCCGTTAGCAAGTTCAGACATATGGGATCATTCATATTTGTTCATTTGTTTTCACATGTATCTTCAAAGCTGTCTAACATATTCCCAGTTTCCTTCTCCCTTCAGGACACTATCAGTTATATTCAGAGAAACATATGTGTACTAGAAAACTGAAGCCTTATAATCAGTTTTCAGTCTCCTTTTCAATTTGAGGCATGTTTCTGTATTTGGCAAAATTTTGTCACAAACTCTAAGATTCAGTTATCTAGTTTCATGAGGATAGAAATCCCTCCCTGTTTTTCATATTTTATATTTAAGAGCTGGGTTTCAGGGAAGGGAGGTAATTAACTCTATGTGCACTCTTACCCCTAAGACTGTCAAATAAAAAGGGACATTTTAAGTATTTATGGACTCCAATGTAATATGCAATCGTGATAGGTCCCTGAGGGCACAGTCTTGTTAAAAAGAAAATATAACAAAGCCATCTTAAGGATCTAATATAAGGGATGTTTGCAGTCAGAATATCATCATTTCCCTTCTTTCTAGCACAGAATTGGAGGATTTTGGTAGCATATTTCTGTGACTACTCAAATATGTCAAAAGCTGTGGTTTTGAGACCAATGACTAGCGACTATAGGTCTGCATGGGGACCCTTTATCAAGACTTAAAGGTGTTTCCCCCCGCCGCCCCGCCAACAGTCTTATAAACGGGATTCTATTATTTTCACAACCAAATATCTGACTATACTGTGTGAATAAACACTGAGTACTTGAGAATGTTAAAGGGAGAGTGGCTTAAATATGGTATTGAGTGATCAGAAAATGCTACAGGGTGAGAAAAAGACATGAAGCTGACCCTAAAGCAGGGAATAATTTATGAATATAAAGGATAGGAGGGAAAGAGACTTCTGTGGATTAAACAACACATGAAAATACGTAGAGGCAAAATGTTAATGGTATGTGAAGGGAATAGCAAACTGTGACACAATTTCATCAGCAGTTGTTGGGAGAACTAATGGATAAGATAAACACAGAATGACAAACCCATTATGGGGCATCAAGGACTATGAGCCATTTAGAGTCTTTGGCAGGAAGAACCTTGAGGAAGTTGCTTCAGATTAGCAGAGCCTGCAAGATATATTAGTGATAAAGAGGTAGGAACCAGGAGAGATGTTAAGAGACGAACTAGATAACAGTGACAGCAAGCCACTGAGGCTTCCATTGATTCATTGTAGTCTATCAAAGAAACCCTGAATATGCTGAATTGTAGTTATTTTGCAAATTTGACAGAAAACATCAGCTCTGAAATCTTTTCTCAATTAAATCTTTTTTAAAATAAAAATTGACTTTATCTTTCAATTAAGATGGTCACTACTTCCTTAGTTGTACCACAAGCTCAAGGCCAAATAGAAGGTGATAATGATAGATTCCTACAGTGGCAATGTTGGAGTGAAGGTACAGATCTTTAAATATGAAGATTTCAGAGAACTGAGAGGCTTTGGTTTGGAAACACTTTCGATGCTCTACAATCCAGGTTCTCAAGTCTACCAAACTTTTTGAGCAACGATAATCAGATTTCTCTGCCACTGAACATAGATAAGTCTTGAATATTTTTCTAGGAAACATGGAACCCAAGGCAGAGAGATTCAACTCAAGTTATTAGAAGGATCAGAAAAGGAATGTCTTGGAAATATATGAGAAATCTTATGAAAATCTAAAAATAGCAATAAGGCATTGCCAATCCACAAAGAGTCAACAAGTTATTTTATTTCCTCCAGGGTTATTGAGTCTTCATCTCTGCTTCTCTCTGACCAGCTGTCCTGTCATGTCACTCTTGTACACTTATTTATATATTTCCTTGGGGTGTCACTGCTCCTCTCTGCTACAATAAGATACATGACTTTAGTTTTCCGTTGTGCTGAACCTGGTCCTAAACTTACATGACCTCTCATTTCCAGTGCCTATTACCTTCTATTCATTTTCTTTTTATACCACTTAAAATATTTTTAAAATAATGACTAAATAATTTATTCTTCTTGAAAAAGAGATCATATAGCATGCACACATCTAAGGAAAAAAGGACCAAGTCACCTGAAATGCTGAGGTGACTCACATTATTTTGATAACAATATTAGTTTGCTAGGACTGCCATAACAAAATACTGCAAATCAGGTGGTTTAACCAACATCAATTTATTTCTCACAGTTCTGGAGGCTGGAAGCCTCAGATCAAGGGGTCCAGAGGTTTGGCTTCTCCTGAGGCCTTTATCCTTGACTTGCATGGCCACCTTCTCTCTGTATCATCACGTGGTCTTTTCCCTGTACACACATATTCCTGGTGTCTCTCTTCTTACCAGTCATATTGGATTCAGGCCTTACCCTGTGACCTTATTTCACCTTAGTAACCTTTTTAAAGACTCTACTTTTAACTACAGTCACATCAAGGATTAGAGCTTCATTGTATGAATTTTGGGAGTATACAATTCAGTCCACAACAGTGACAATAATTTTAAAACTCTCTCCCCTTTTCACATGTATATACACATTTACACACATATGGTTATACTTTTGCATTTTCATACATTGAATTGTATATAATGTACTTTTTTTAATTTTTGAACTTTCTACGTCTTATAGTCTTATTTTTGGCCTCTCCCTTCTTTTCTTTGCCTGACCAACACAAACTGATAACTAATGCTAATAATTCTATGTGTTTATTTTCATATTTTACAAGCATATCTAATAAAATCAAAGGGCTTTTTGACATTGCTTACTTTTCTGCAACTTGCACTTCCCACATAACAATGCATGGTAAAAGTTTATCCTAGTCTACAAGTAAAACTCTAACCCACTCCTTCTAATAGATGCATAACATTCTGTGCAATTGATGTACTGCAATTTATTTAGTCATCCTCCTCCTTAATTGGCATTAATTTCATTTTTAATTGTTGCTATCACCAACTACATAGCACTAGACACATCTTTAAATGGTAGAGAGATAACTTATTTAGGATAGATTCCCAAGAGTTGTATCACTGGGTTGAAGATTAGGTGTATATTTAAGTTTTACAGATCCTGGTAAATTGCTTATTTAAACTCTATAACAATTCATGTTTCTACAGTTATATGAGCGTACACTTCCCCTAACATTTACACCAACAGAAAGAATTATCACTAATTTTACTACCTGCCAATCTGATAGAGATGAAAACTAGAGCTCACTGTTACTTTAATTTTCATTTCCCTGAACACAATGAGACTGAGTATAAATTTACTGGCAATTTTCTTTTGTATGAATTGTGGCCTTACATTTTCCATTTTCCACGGCATCATTAATGCTTTTTTATCATTTTGTAGGAACAGTTTGTATTTTATTGCTATTGTCCATTTACCATTTATATGTATGCAAATGTATCTCCCAATCTATTCTTAAAATTGTGTTTATTCAGTAGAAATGCTTGCAGTTTCCTTTATCTAAATTTGTTATATGCCTGGTTTTTCAAAAAGAAATGTTTTAAATAAGTGAATATAAAAAACCTCAAGGTACTTTTATGATTATAGAAGCTATTTGTCACTTACAGTTCACCAATATTATCAATATTATCTAGCAACTTTGAATGATCAAAAATGAATTTTAACAATTTCCTTTAATGTTTTCCAATAACACTAGTATATTTCTTTTTAAAATTTTAGACACATCAGAAGTTTATGTTTATCAGCTCTGAGCTGTAAACGACATTAATTTATTCTTTCCCACAGAGGGCTGAGTGGACAGTTGTTATATCCACTCACTCCATTGCTATAGAGAATATATTCCTACACTGATTTACAGTAATTAAGTTATTTGAGAACCTAACTGACTGCAGTTATTTGTTCTAAAATCAGCATGGACCAAAGCTCTTAATTATTTCCACTGTGCCTAATAGCAATTCCAAAGGCTGTAACTGCAATCAAAGACCATATGTAATGAACTACCCAAAGAGACATTTTTATGACGCATATTAAATGCAATGAAAATGTAAGAGTGGGAGACTTAAAAGAATGAACACGGAATGTCGTAAATTAAGGATCCCCACACCATTGCTGATTTCCACATTATGCATTTGTCAAATTAAAGGAATAAAATTAGTATTGCTTAGCTATGCAGCAATTGAGGAAGCTGATATAAACTCATAAATCTGTGAAGGGCACAAAATTCAATGAAAATATATTATTGAGCACAATTGTGAGATGAGTTATAATTAGAAACATTAAGAGGACACTTATTATAAAATCTGATGGATATGTGCAAAGTTCCAAACTTTTCTTAAGAGCTGTCAGCAAATTCAGATTTTCAAGCTTTCTGAAAAAGCCTGGAAATCACACAGACAGAAAGGCAATAGGCTCAATGGAAGAGCACAGGCTTTGGAGAAACAGAAAACTGAAAATTTGGCTGTGATCTACCATTTGGTTATTGTGTAACATTAGGCAAGTTACCTAGCCTTTCAGGGTCTCAGTTTCTTCACTCACAAAAATAGGATAGTAACAGTTTTTTCCCCTCATGGAATTGTAACAAACATTAAATGAATAATATTCACTCGAAGTGCTTAGCACACTGCTTAACACATAGAGCTCAATAAATGACACCTGCCATTACTAAAGTAACACTGGGGTTGTTGGGGTTTTTTTCAAATTCCAGAAACACACTCTTAGCCAAATCAGGAAGATGATAGCACTTACTAGATCCATGTTATATTCTGCAACTCTAAAATATTTAAGAAAGGAGTGATCCAATGTACAACTATTTTATCATTTAAATTCATTAATGATTTCATCAACAGATGAATGGATAAAGAAATGTGGATACATACACATACAGGTCCACACACACAACAGAACACTATTCAGTCTTAAAAAAGAACATCGGCCGGGTTCAGTGACTCATGCCTGTAATCCCAGCACTTTGGGAGGCCGAGGCGGGTGGATCACGAGGTCAGCAGATCGAGACCATCCTGGCTAACACGGTGAAACCCCGTCTCTACTAAAAATACAAAAAATTAGCCAGGCATGGTGACAGACACCTGTAGTTCTAGCTACTCGGCAGGCTGAGGCAGGAGAATGGCGTGAACCCAGAAGGCGGAGGTTGCAGTGAGCCGAGATTGCACCACTGCACTCCAGCCTGGGCTACAGAGCGAGACTCCAACTCAAAAAAAAAGAAGAACATCCTGTCATTTGTGACATGGATCAAGCTGGAGGACATTTTGCTAAGTGAAATAAGCCAAGCACACAAAGATAAATGTCACGGGATCTCACTTATGTGAGCAGTCTTAAAAACTCCACTCATAGAAGCGGAGAGTAGAACTGTAATTGCCAAGGGCTGAGGGGGATGAGGGTAGGAGAATAAAGAGATGTAATTTAAATTTAACAAAGACATGGTTTCAGTTAGAATGAATAAATTCTTAAGATCTATTGTATAGCATGATAACTGTAGTTAATAATACCATACTGCATGCTTGAGAATTGCTAAGAGATTAGATCTTAAATGTTCTTACCACAAAAAAATGATAAATATGTGAGGTGATGATATGTTAATTAGCTTGAGTTAATCATTTAATAATGTATACATATATCAAAGTATCACATTATACACAGTAAGTATATATAATTTTTGTCAATTATACCTTAAAAACAAAAAAATAAGAAAAAACATAAGGTTTTATGATCTTTGTAGTTTAATAACACCACACTTTGCACAAATCAAGGGCTTAGTAAATTTTGGTGGGTTTTATTCTAAATAAATCATAATTCATCAATGCTTTATAATGAAATAGTCCTTCATAATTTTATAAATTTCTATGAGGAAAATATGCCAAGGCTAAGGCAAGAACATATTTTACATTTATCCCAGGAAATTCAGACATGCAAAGATACATTGGGAATTCTACAATTTTATCTGCTTAAATATAAATATGCGATTTAGTTATTATAAAACATTCTGGATCCCTCCATTTTCTTTATCCCCCATCCAACCAGTTACCACTTCCGAAATATTTCGGACTTCACCCACTACTCCGCAACTCCACAGCTACTTCCCAGTTTAGGCAGCCACCTAGATTTCTATAATTGTCTCCTTAACTAGTCCTCCCTCCTTCGCGTCCCTCTCTCATATCAATTTTATGTGCGGCAGCTGGTGTGATCTTTCTAAAATATATGTCACTTCTCTCCTTGAAACCCTTGAGGGGCAGCTATTTTCCTCAGATAAAATTCCAAAGTTATTAGCATGGTATATAAAGCCTTTTTGGCAAGTCATTCTGTACTTATGTCATATCCACTGCCACTTCCCACCCACACACCATGTCCCAAATACAAATTACACACCGGTTGAAATCAACTACTTTAACTTTTCAAACAGGCCATTCTTTCTAACATAGTTATTTTCCTCCATCTGAAGCACTTTTTTCCTTCTTCACGGCTGGTTAACACCTACTCGTATTTCAGGCCTCAGCTTAGAAGTCACTTAAAAAAAAAAAAAAATCTTTCCAGATCCCCTAAATTTGGATTATGTCCTGTCTTTAAGTGATTTTAGCAATCTAAATTTTATTTAATCATTTATTCATGCAAGAAACATTTGAAGGCTTACTACTTACCAGACTCTGTTCTAGGCACCAGGATATGTTCATGCAGATAAAGCCTAAGCTCACCAAAAACTTATTAACGGAGTGGGCAGAAAACTAAAGAATAATTAATATATATAAAATGGGAATAAGTTCCCCGGACAAGAAAGAAATCAGAACAAGAGGAACAGAATGTGTTAAGTTGGGGTGTGATGTTATCTTATAGGGTGTCAGGGAGAGCCTCACAGAGAAGACGACATTTGAACAGAGACGTGAAAGAATGAAGCAGCGAGCAAGATGAGTTTTGAGGAAAGGAAGTTACAGGCAATGGGAAGAGCATATTGGTATGGCCTTCAGGTGGTGAAGTGCTTGGCTGCTTGGCTAGTGAGGTTGGAGCAGAGTAAGCAAGGGAGAGGAAATGAGGTCAGAGAGATGGGGGGCCAGGGGGAGCTGCAGATCATCTGGGGCCCTGGAAGCACTGTAAGGCCTTTAGATACTCCACTCCATGAGGGCAGAAGAAGGAGGGTATGAGGAAAGCACTTAACCTGTGTTTAAGAGTAGAGCGCAGCAGCAGCTGTGGAAGCAGAAAGACCAGTTAGCTTACTGCAGTGCATAGGGCAAGAGATGATGGTGGTTTACACCTGACTCCAAATAGCAACTAGAGGTCAGATTGTGCATATATTTTGAAGTTAGGATTAACAGAATTCACTGATAGATAGGGTGTGAGGTGTGAGAGACAAAAATCAAGGTTGTCTCAGAGTTTTCTGATCTGAGTAACTAGAAGGATGGAATTCCCATTTCTAAAATGATGAATACTGCAAAAGAAGGAGGAAGCATGGGAGAAGCATAGAATGTAGACTCGTATATCTAATAGTATTCAAGTGACATCAATTAAGCAGTTGTGTAAACAAAGAGATTTCCAAGATGGATGTTCACCGGAGAGTCAGCAGCAATCCTAGAAGAGATTACCCAGGAAAGGAGTAGAAACAGAAAAGAGATGAAGCCTGGGGACTGAGCCCTTATTTAGGAAGATGCAGAGAAACCCACAAAGGGGACTGAAAAGACATGGCTGGTAAAATGAATATAGGGAGAGTGACATCCTGAAGGCTATGTGAAGACAGCATTTTTAAGTAGGAGAGAGTGATCACTATGTCAGATGAAGTTAATAGGTCAAGTAAGGTGAAAACTAAAACAACATTTAATTTGGCAACATGGAGGTCACTGGTGATGTTTATAAGAGCCATTTTGGTGGAGATATACAGCCAAAAGATAATTAGATAGGAAAGAACAATAAGAGGGAAAAGTGGAGAAGTTAATTTATTGACCACCTTTTCTGATGAATCTTGTTCTAAAGAGACATAGAGATAGAAGTGACTGGAGGAAACTGTGCGTTCAAGAAAAAGTTTCTCTTTACATAAGGGAGTTAAAAATGTTTATGTGCTAATGGGAATAAACGAATGAATATTCTGTAGCAACAGGACCGTTTACAAGATTTACCAATGACCTAATATCCAATATGTGTGGTGTGCTTAAATACAATATTCGGCCACTGCCTTTTAGGTACTAAGGTTTTATTTGCAGAACAATAGTAAGAGAAACAATAATAACAACAAAAAGACCAGACATACATAGTTTCAAAGATTTGTATCCATTTTATTAACACAAGGATAAAATCGTTCATTTTCCAATATTAAGGCAATATATTTATAGATTTCACCTCCACTATCAATCTCTTTAAAACTGAATGAATAATAGAACTGATGGGCTCTATTTTGTCTTTCAAAGTTTTTCATTATCTACATCAATGACTAAGGGAGAGGAAGAAGTCAAAGAAAAAGGACAACAGTGATGGAAATAACCATTTATCTGGTTTTATAACGCTTATCTTTTTTCAAGAGCTTTCTTAATGAGTAGCTTATCATTTTGATATGAAAGCCAATACAAATGTCTTTCTGAGAACCCATATGGCTTGCTTCTCTAGGAACAAGGGTGGGAACAATAGGGGCATCTGAGACTGGGAATAACTCAGGTAATAAAACCACAGAATGATAACCATAACCCCAACAATAACAATTTGCACTCACCAAATATCTGAATATTTATCCCACACAATGATTGATGCTTTCCAAGCATTGTCGCTAACTCTTGAAAAGAAATCCTAACTACATATTATCATCCTCATATAAAAGATGAAGAAGGTGATACTTGTAAAGAATAAATAATTGACTAATACTCCAATTGACTGAGATATAGAACTGAGATTCAAACTCAGGACTGCTTTGTACCAGAACTCCCCTCTTTCCAACACGCCGTGCTACCTCTCTACCATCAATTTTCTACAATTAAGTAGGTTAAATCTATGTATAATTCTAAAAGAGACCACTCTTCTTATTATTCCTACTATCTGTATTCCCCCAAAAGCTGTTCTACCATTATCGCAGATGACCATTAAACAATTATCTCATCCCCTAATGATATATCTATCCTTCTACATTTCCATTGCCTCAAAGACTGTAGCCTCAAGGCAACTCTGCCTTATTCTTGTCCCATACAAAACCGTGATGCCTAAAAGTTATATAAATTAGAAGCTTATGGATATGCTATGTACTGTCTCTTTAATGATTCTGAATTTTCTTTTGTTACATAATCGCATTCTGAGAAAATGTAAATGCTAAATGTTAACAAGCATCACACTGCTGTGACAATAAAAGGCATTTTTTGATACCTTTGGTGACAATGAGAGAAGTCGCAAAGTTGGAAAAGAAAGATCTGAGTGGAGTCTTCTATAGGGATATAAAAGTTAAATGACAGAGCCCTTTATCATCCTGCCAAAATGTAAATTCTTGACTAAAAGCTTCATCTTTATAAAACTGACAAAATACATCAGACTTTAATTGGCAATAGAGTGATAATGGAAAGGAAATGTGGCTTAATTGGAGTTCTCTCCCTGAAAAGGCAGAGCTTAGTAGTGTTATTTTAATTATTTCTAGCCGTTAATCCTGCAATCATCTATTATTTTCTCCATATATTACACCAGGAAGCACTCCCTGCTGTAAATCCTATGATATTTAAAAAGCAAATGCCTAGTAAAAACAAAAAGACCCAGTCTGGATTCACTGTCTCAGCAACTGCTCTGGAGAACCATAAACTGACTTTTAAATCATTAGTGGTCAGGATGACAAATGTGGCTAATTTAATTATTAACAATAGCATTCTTGATTCAGATGCCATTTAATCATTACTTGCATCTGTTGCATTTATTAACCAATTAAGCAGTTAATGTGATACTTAAGGTGTTTCCCTTCAATATGAGTCTTTTATTTTTTTCTATACTGCTTTTATATAGCTATATAAACATATCACAAAAACATACTACAATAATGAGCACCAGCGACAAATGTAACTGGCAGTCTTTTCAAAAATGAGAAGTACTGTGAGAAAAGATACTCTTAAGACTTCCATGAACCATTTTAAGTACAAGCACAGCAATTACTTTTTTTCTTTTGCTTTTTCAATGTTCCATAAACTCATTTATACAGTAGATTCTTTTTCAATTTTTATTGCATGTGACTACATAGAATGTGTAAGATTCCAATGTTCACTAATCTGAGTATGATTTTAATCTACACTGAAATCCATGCACTTTTCTAATTTTGGGATTCCAATTTTATCTACCGTTTTTTCAGACTTAATTTAAATTTAATTTACAAATACTTAAATGTAGCTGGGAATGGTGGCTCACACCTTTAATTCCAACACTTTGGTAGGCCAAGGCAGGATGATAATTGGAGGTCAAGAGTTTGAGACCAGCTTGGGCAACATAGCAAGACCCGTCTCTATTTATTTTCTTAAAAGAAAAAAACCTTAACTTTATATTTCACCATTTTTAAAAGTAAAATTTTCCAATTATATCTTAACTTCCAATCATAATTTTTATGTCTTAGAGTGTAAATTTAAAATCAATAAAGAAATCATTGCAATCTAGCCCAGAAATATGCCAAAAAGTACATTTCAATGGGAGTTGAATGTAGCCTCAAAATTGTAATTATCCTAATTTTGCACATTCCATATCATTCCTCCAGTTCTTTTTGTAGAGATTTCCAGATTACAGGTCTCTGAAACTTAATTAAAAATTAATGTTTATTGGGTGGCATTCAGTTAACCAATTTTTCCCACTACTTCCAAAGCAAATATATATTTAAATATGTTCATACCACAGCAGATTATGAAATACATATTGTTGATGGTGATTTGAGTTCCTTTTTAGGAATTCAAAACACATTTGCAAGACCCCATCTAAATAGGACCATCCTCAAATTTTTGTTTTCCTAAGAACTCTGCTTTTAGGGGAAAAGTATTAGGAAATTTATTTCAAAATCTAACTGCCAAGACAGCTGCTGATGGAAGTAAAAAGTCAACTTAATCTTCTACATATGTAGTCTTCTAGAAAAGATGTCTAGACATGAACTTTACACATGAAAAATTATTCAGTAGAGGCAAAATTGAGTTATACTCAAAAAATTGAGGCACAAAAGTGAAATCATCTTAGGGAGATTTTCAACCACCAGTACTGTAGACAAAAAGGATGTTTCTGGCCAACTAATCACTATGAGGGAATAAAGTAGTAACTAAGAGTATGTGTTCTGGAATCTGATCACCTGAGTTCAAATTCTGACCTACCGCTTACTAGCTGTGTACACTTACTGAGAAGATAAATTTCTCTCTACAACAATTTTCTCATCTGTTAAAGAGGATGATAATTATCGCTACTTTATACAATTGATATGAGGATTAAATGGGATAATAAATGTACAATATTTCCTGGCATATAGTAAATATTCAACACAGTTACAATACTTTAATATATTTTAATAATTAATGTTATAATTTTCTTTATTCAAACAGCTCATTCTGTGTGAATTCTGACTACCTCAACCCAGTGTGGGTATACTTGCTGGCCTATCCACAATTCATGCTTTTAATTGCTTTTAAATTTTTAATCAGTTTCTAATGCACTAGTTTTGTGGTCATAAAATATTAGAGCTGAAGAAATAATCAGCTTAGAAATCTTAGAAAAAGATCTAGAAATGATATTATTCGAAGAGATCTTAGAAATAATCTCATTCAAATTTCATCATTTTTAAGGCTCAGAGAGTTTGTTACATGCTCAAAGTCAAACAGCAAACTTAAAACATTATAGAGATGTGTGGAATATTAATGCATCTGGAATACAGATTATTGGGAGCTTCCTAAATGTTTTCTTTGTTAAGATTCTCTTATTGCAAAAAATTAAATCAACAAATCTGGCCTTAAAGAAAATTTCTGTAGACTATATTTTCTATTTAGTCATTAGTTCTTTTATTCAATTTTTATTTTTAAAATTATAAATGGATGAATTATAGTTTTATATCTCTATGGGGTATAATGTGATGTTACAATTTATGCATATAATTAGAATGATTTAATCTAGTTAATTAACATATCCATCACCTCAAAAACTTATTCTTTTTTGTGCTGAGAACATTCAAAATTCACTCTCTTACAAATTTCATAATGTACATTATTATCTACTGTATTTACCACACTGTGCAATGTATCTTAAAATAATCAAATTTATTTCTCCTATTTGAGTCTTTGTATCCCTGGACCATCATCTGCCCCGTTACCCTCCTCTCCAGCCTCTGGTTACCACTATTGTACTCTCTGCTTCTTTAAAATTGATTTATTTAGATTTCAGGTATAAGTGAGATCATGCAATATTTATCTTTTTGTGTCTGGCTTATTTCATTTAGCATGATATTCTCCAGGTTTATCCATGTCGTTGCAACTAACAAAATTCCTTTCTTTTATTAAGGCTGGATAGTATCCTATTGTGTATATATGCCACATTTTCTTCATCATTCATCTGTGATGGCTGCCTAGGTTGATTCCAGAGCTTAGCTGTTGTGAACAGTGCTGCAATGAACATGGTAGCTCAGATATCCCCTCCATATACTGACTTCAAATCTTTAACTTAGAGGTAGAATTGTGAATAATACAGTAATCCTATTTTCAGTTTTTTGAGGAACCTCCATAGAGCTTTCCATAATGGCTGTACTAATTTACATTCCCACTAAGATTATACAAGCATTCTCTTTTCTCCACATCCTTGCCAGCGCTTGTTATCTTTCATCTTTTTGAAAATAGCCATTTGGATAAATGGAAAGTAATATCTCATTATGGCTTTGATTTGCATTTGCCTGTTGATTAGTGATATTAAGCATTTTTTTATATACCTATTGCCCATTTGTATGTCTTCTTTTGAGAAATGACTATTCAGATCCCTAACCTAACTTTTAACCGGATTATTTATTTTCTTTCTGTAGAGTTAAATTATATATTCTGGATACCAACCCCTTATCAGATGTATTGCTTGCAAATACTTTTTCCCAATCTACAGGTTGTCTCTTCACTCTGTCCTTTCCTTTGTTTTGCAGAAGCTTTTTAGTTGGATGTAATTCCATTTGCCTATTTATAGTTTTGTTGCCTGAGCTCTTGGGGTCAAATCTAAAAAATCATTACCCAGACCAATGTCTTGCAGTTTTTTCCTCTATGTTTTCTTCTAGGAATTTTACAGTTTTAAGTCTTATGTTTAAATCTTTAATCTACTTTTGATCCGATTTTTGTGTATGGTATGAGATAAACATTTAATTTCATTCTTCAGCATGTAAATATCCAGTTTTCCCAACACAGCTTGTTGAATAGACTATCCTTTTCCTATTGTGTATTCTTCACACCTTTGTTGAAAATCAGCTGATCATACATCTCTGGGTTCATTCCTAGGCTCTCTATTCTGTTCCATTTGTTGATGAGTTGATTTATACACCAGTATCCTTCTATTTTAATTACCATCACTTTGAAGTTTGAAATTGGGTAGTGTGATGCCACCAGCTTTGTTCTTTTTGCACATGATTGCCTTGACTATTTGGGCTCTTTCATGGTTCCATGTAAATTTTGGTATTTTTTCTATTTCTATAAAAAAAGACATTGAAATTTTGATAAAGATTGCATTGAACCTATAGGTCACTTTTGATGGTATGGACATTTTAATAATATTAATTATTCTAACGCATGAACACATGGTATCTTTACATTTATTTGTTTCTGCTCCAGTTTCATTAATGTTTTAAAGTTTTCAGTATACATAATTCTTAGAATTTATACCTATGAAAATATTGGCTCATAACACATTTTAATGCCTTTTTTCATTCCAAAGTAGGTTATGAATATTGGAAAAAGAGAAAGAATTTTCCCATTGTCTGCCTCCACTTCCACTCCTCACACATAATCACTATAATAAGAATTTGGTGTGCATATTTCCAAATATTTTTCTGCACTCTTTATTTAAATAAATTTTAAGTACCTTTTCTAGGCCAGGATTTGTTTTACAAAGAAGGGCCAACTAAGGGAATGTCAGATAATATGTGTTAATATTACATTTTCATGGCTTGACCATCTTTCTTCTTTAATCATTTTTTCATCTCTTCAATGTAATAAAGATAAAATAGTTTAAGTTATCACGGGAAGAGTTTGACTAGGTATAGAGAAGCGCTGGGCAAAAGTGTAATATATATATATTATATACATATATATATATATATATAGACACACACACTAAAAATAGGTACATATTATAAAGTGAGAGCCAAACTATAAAGACCATAACTTGTATAAATAAATTATGTGCTTATGAAAGGAATATAAGTTTATAATCACTCCAATGCACTTCATCAGACATTTAATAAACACTCAACTGTTCTGTTAGTACTAGGACAATAAACAGGAAGAAAATACAGCATCGAGGAGTACCCACTCCCACAAAATGAATTTACCAACATCAACTTGATTAAAAGAAAAAATTCTGCATAAATGCAAAGATGTATAAAATGGATTGTTGTATGGCCTAGAAAATTCACTGGCTAAAAGGAAGCCAGCTGGAAATTGGGCACTTGAATTGACACTCTTGTCTGATTTCAAATTTCTTCAGCAAAAGAAGCTGGACCCCAAGAACACCCTTTAAATATCCCAAGCTACGAATGCTTGCAGAACAGAGAACAGACTTCAGTTTGCCTTTATTTTAGCAATGAAGGAAAAAAGTTACACCTGAAAGTCAAGGTAATTCTGATTTTAAAGGCATACACATAAATACACATAAACTGTGTACATTTGCTTTTATTGAAATGGAACATCTATGAACTATTTTAATTAGTTACATAACGCAGTATTTGCCAAAGACAAACGAAATTATCCTTTCTGAATATCTGTGTTTTATTTTCTCACTCTAAGATTTCATTTCAAATATGTGACCTTATAAACCACAGAACCCCATGGTTCTCATTTAACTCAGGAAGAGAAAGCTTTAGAAGGTATACCAGCATTTCATAGAGTTAATAAATATTTTAAAGCAGTGGATTCAGGTATAGTTTTATGAATTACGACACTTGAAGCCAATGATTTCTCAATGTCAGCAAGTATTTTTAGGGGTTTTTGATAAATTGTTCTAACAAAGCAGTTTTCAAGTGTTGTGAAATAGGGAACTTTACCAAATATCTTCTAACAGTTCTCCTTGACACTGTTCTTAAAAAGTTGATATGCCCAAACTTTAAAAGACAGTGGAATTAACACAAATAACAGTATTAAATCTCTTGGTTTCATGAAAAAGCAAGTGACCCCAACAAGGCCTTATGCAGCCAGGGTTTTTTTTAATCCAATTGATTATCATTCAACATGCATTGTCTTTTAGACCATTGGTATTAGATAATAAATTTAGGCATTGCTACATTTAATGAAACAATGATTTCTTTGTAATTGGTGAGATCAATGCCAACATAATTCACAATAGTTGTTTCGCTACTCAAATGCAATAAAGATGATAAAACCTGTAGTGGTTATGCAGTATTATTTAAATAAAACAAGGAACACTAATTTTCAAAGCACTCAAGATGCTCAAAGATCAGGTTCTCTCCCCCCATGAGATTACCATCTCCTGTACATTCCTCCCTGCCTCTTACATTGAAACCACTCCCAGGTGTAGCTGTTCCTCCCTCTGATCCACCAATCCTGCAGTGTATTGTTTGCCTTTGCTAATACAGTTTCTATGTCAAAAAAAAAAAAATGCAGTTGCTTCCTTCTCCACTTTTTTTTCCTAAATTTTTTCTGTAAAGCTTAAATGAAAGTGCCATCCCCTCCATGAGACTCTCCCAAATTTCTTTCTCTGCCTACTGGTTCTAAGGATAAAAGCTCATTTTTTTCTCCATGAACCCACAACACTTTGCTCATGATTGTCTTCAGACATGCCAAGAATTTCTTTATAAAAAATCCTCAATAAAATATGTTTTATCTTTTTGAATGGGGTGGGTAAGACTAGTCATGACAGTCACTGGTTTATCTCCTTTGAATTGCACAAAATTTGAGCCAATATGCGTTATAGATTGGACAGGTAAGTGACAAAGAAAGAAGAGAACTAACATTTCTTTTTTTTTTTTTTTTTTTTTTTTTTTTTTGAGACGGAGTCTCGCTCTGTCGCCCAGGCTGGAGTGCAGTGGCGCAATCTCGGCTCACTGCAAGCTCCGCCTGCCGGGTTCACGCCATTCTCCTGCCTCAGCCTCTCCGAGTAGCTGGGACTACAGGTGCCCGCCACCACGCCCGGCTAATTTTTTGTATTTTTAGTAGAGACGGGGTTTCACCATGGTCTCGATCTTCTGACCTCGTGATCCGCCCGCCTCGGCCCTCAAAGTGCTGGGATTACAAGCGTGAGCCACCGCGCCCGGCCTACATTTCTTAAGCATGAACATTGTTAATAGTATAAACAGTAGATATTTCATATCTATTAACAACTTTAACCCTAAAAATAACCCTATGCGTTAGATTCTATTATGCACATTTTCCAGAATAGAACACTGAAAATCAAGGAGTCACTCGCTTTGCTTAATCCAGTGGTAAATCTCAGTTGCTGTTCAAATGATTTAAAGTGTAAATCACCTTAGCGAAAGCTAATATGCAGTATAGCATAGCAATTAAAAACAGGTGTAAGCCAGGTGCAGCGACTCATGCCTATAATCCCAGCACTTTGGGAGGCTAAGGCAGAAGAATCACTTGAGGCCAGGAGTTCAAGACCAGCCTGGCAACATAGTGAGATCCTGTCTCTACAAAAAGATTTTTTAAATTAACTGGATGAGGTGGTGCACGACTGTAGTCCGAGCTACTCAGGAGGCTGAGGTGGGAGAATCACTTGAGCCCAGGAGGTCGAGACTGCATGATCACATCACTGTTACTGCACTCCAGTTTGGCTGACAGAGTAAGACCCTGTCTCAAAAATAAAAATAAAATAACAAATAAAAACAGGTCGGAGAATAATATTAGCAAGATGGTAGAATAGAAGGCTCTGGACTCTCCTTCCTTCCATGGACACACCGATCCAATGGCAACAGAGATTAATTCTCATTATGAGAAACGTAGCAACTGTCTGAGAGTCTCCTGTACCTTGAATGAGGGCAAAACTACCCACATTAGGAAAAAGTTGGACATACTCTCACCAAAATCCCCACTCCTGGTACAGGGCCATAGGGTCAGGACGGAATTTTTTAGTTTTTTTTTTCTGAGGAGTGAAGAGTTTTGACCACGTATTCACTGCCCCAACTTTTCTGGCTGATACCCAAGGATATGGCTTCTAACTTGCCTGTATTTGAGAGCTAATAGGGCTTGGGATACCCAACACATGGGGGCTGCAAAGAACAAAGATGGTGGTTTGGACTAGCATAAAGTTTTGAGAGGCCTAGGATCTCTGGACAGGTTGATTGTTCAGGGTCTTCCACTGTACAAGTCCAGTTTGTGAAGACTGGAACAGTGGATATCTTGTCTAATTCATAGACACCAACACAGAAAGTCAAGAAAAATGAAAAAACAGGAAAATATGTTCCAAATAGAAGAATTAGATTCAAAAGAGGGGTTCAAAAGCAGTCTAAATCAAGGAGAAGAAATAATCAATGACCTCAAAGATAAGCTATTGAAAATTAATCAGTCAGATTTTCAAAAACAGAAAAAAAGAGGGGTAAAGATGACAGCTTAAAGGACATGTGGAACACTATCACGTGGACCAATGTTCACATTATGGGAGTTTCAGAAGGAGAAGAGAAAGAAAAAGGACAAGACAGCTTATTTAAAAACAATAATAATGAGAAAAAATTTCCAAAATCTGAGAAAGAACATGGATATCAAGATTCAGGAAGTCTAAAAGTAGGTGTGATTTTTGAAAGCAAACAAACTTAGGTTTGAGTCCCACTTCTGCCACTTAAGAGCTAAGAAACCTTAAGCAAGTTTATATATCCCATTTAGATTCAGCTGCTCCAACTGTGCTATGAGGTCATTATCATTACTAACCTCAGGGGTTTTATGGAGGGTATTAAATACTGGAAACCATTAGCACAATACACATAATATAATGTCCAGCCCATCTACTTAAAATTATGCCAAGTTTACTTCTTATAAAACTTTACAAGAGAAGTTGCTGTCCTAAAGAATGATTCATTGTTTATGTTAAGTGTGAGGATTTTAAAGGACTGGGATCTATAAAGTTATAGAACATAGGGCATCTTTCTTACCGGTTCCTGCCCTATAACCTCCTTCTGACTTCTTAAACAAAAGTAAAAACTTCTTTTAGGGTTAAAATAAAGATTGGGGAAAGCAGAATGAAAAATAAGACACGCGCATCTCTAAAAGATAGAGCAGGGGCTGAATTTATTCAAACTGGTTTTATGATTTTTGTTAAGCTTTCACTTCTCATAGAGTTTAGTTCTTCGCTTATAATAAGGAGGATTCCTCAGTAATCCAGAAGTTCAGACTTATAGAACTGCATTTACCATAGGCCAACTGAAACAGAAAGTAGCCCAGAAAACAGTATCTAAGCTCCAAATACAATTTCCTCACAAAATTCTCCAACTCCTAGGATAGTAAATAAGAGGAGACATCAGGGGTTGCCACCATGCCACAAGATTAATCTACCACTAAGGAAGCTACCAAGTTTAATCCAAATGATTAAAATGTGCTCATGCCACCAAAGCAAAACCATTGAGCTTGTGAAGCTTGGTTGTTATTGAAACTCCTGAATGATGCCTTTCCATCAGCTCATGACTCTCATCCTATTTGACTTCAAGAAAATCCTTTAACTGTTCTGCTCCCTGCTTTCTCTATGATCTTCCATTTTACTAGGGATCTTATGGATCTTATGGGCAATAATGAGATTGCCCAATTTATACCTTGGATTTCTCCTTAAAAGCCACAAATTACATTTAAATATAAAATGTTTGTATTTTCTAATTATATAAGGTAAGACAAATGAAGTTGAATGAAATGAAAAATTACAGATGTCACAGCAAATTAAAGAGAATACTTCTAAGAAGCAGAAAAAATACGCCATACTTAAGGATGTAGTTAATAAAGAATAACTTAAAATGTTTTGTTCTTTCTTTATAGTATTAAAGGAAATATTTTTATGAAGAAGATAGCTAGTTGGATTTATTCACGTTTATACCTATTTAATCATGGTCAGAGTCTCTTTTTCACCCTCCACTGTGAAATATTCATTTCTCCAAATGCCATTTGAAACATAAACCATGACTGGGCTAAAGCTTTTTCCCTACAATTATCTGCTATATCCGAGTTTAAGTTATTCAGCAGCTATCACATTAATTATGTCTATCTGTCAAATTATTCCCATAAGTCCTATAGACATTCTTTGAAATGGAGCATTCATTTTGTATTTATGCATATTTTATTATGTTACTGAACATTTTATTAAAGAAAAGCAATCATACGAATTGACTTTTATGATAAATAACCTAATATTCACAGTCCTTCCCATATGTTTGCTTAGTCATGCTTATTTTCATAATGTTATGTGTTGGAGAATAGAAAAACTGCTGCTTATCCAAATTGCCAATCTTCTGCTACCTTTGCCACATTTTACTGCTATTGTTTCCCATACAATATCGTATTGTGTTATTTTTCATACAAATTCTCACTTGAAGCTAAAATGAGGTTGACAGATACAACTATTTTAAAATATTATTCAGTCATTTACAGCATAAACTTAAATTACAGAGAAATATAAAATGACCAGTTGATTCTATCTGGGGGAGCATTTTAGACATATAATGCCTCCTGACATTATATAAAATTATACAAAGGCCCTTCAAAAAGGTTCTGGAAAAATATCAAAAGATAAAATTTAAAAATATAAATTTTATTTCTCAGCATAAGCTCTATCAAGTTCAAAACATTTTGTTAAGTAATGATACCAGACATTTGGTCCATCCATAAAGAACTGAGGGTCTCGAAATTTTAACCAAGTCAATGTAGTATTTTTTACATTATTAACTGAAGAAAAATGAGCGTCTTTTAAAAACTTTTAAAATAAGGAAACGAAGTCAGAAGAAGCCAAATCAGGACTGTAAAGGCTGCCTAATTTCTCACCGAAACTCTTACAAAATTCCCATTTGATAAGAATGAGCAGAAGCGTCATTGTGGTAGGGAAACGTTAGTGGTGGCAGAGTTATGAGTTACCCCGAGTTACCAGTGGTATATTCTTCCGTGTCCACAACAACTTCAATCCTTGCCTCCTCAAAAGAACGAATTCGGCCGGCGCGGTGGCTCACGCCTGTAATCCCAGCACTTTGGGAGGCCGAGGTGGGTGGATCACGAAGTCAGGAGCTGGAGACCAGCCTGGCCAACATGGTGAACTCCCGTCTCGACTAACAATACAAAAATTGGCCAGGCCCAGTGGCAGGCACGTGTAATCCCAGCTACTTGGGAGGCTAAGGCAGGAGAGTCACTTGAACTCAGGAGACGGAGGTTGCAGTGAGCCGAGATCACGCCACTGCACTCTAGCCTGGGCAACAGAACAAGACTCCGTCTCAAAAAAGAAAGAAAGAAAGAAAGAACTCGACTGAGGGGCATAAGGCAGAAAAAGAGTCTGAGGCAAGTTTCAGAGAAGTGGAAGTTTATTTAAAAGGCTTTAAACAGGAGAGAAACGAAAGCACCCTGCGAAGAGATCCAAGGGGGCGTCTGAAGGTCCAAGAGAAAAAATGGGCAGAGAAAAAGCGCCTTTAACCTTGATCCTAGCACTTTATGTCTCCCCTCTTTCCCATGATTCTTCCCTTAGGGTGGGCTTTCTGCATAGCGCAGTGCCCTCCTTACCTTTGGGAACTGAGCACGCACAGCACCGTGTGTTCAGGGATTTTATATGCTTGCCCATCTGAGGCTTTCTTCACTTTTCTGGTGGAATGTGACCAGGAAGATTATACTTCACCATTTTTGTCTCTTAACAGGCATGCCCAGGAAGTTGCTTCTCCCTGTGGCCTGCTTTCAATTAGCATTTTTAATGTTAACAAGTGTAGACCATCAGGAGATTATCTTTCCTTGGCTGTCGAATTACTCTTGTTAGAGAGGCAATGTGATAATCGCCAAACCAGCACCTGACATTCCTAGTGGGTGTGGGGAAAGCCCTCCCCTGACCTGCTCATTGCCTTTGTAACTACCTGGAATGGTAAGTGCTCTATGTAGGAGTACCACTTTTTATCTTTTTATTTCATATTCCCACTGTACCTTTTCTATGTTTAGATATGTTGAGATACACAAATACTTACCATTGAGTTATAGTTGCCTATAGTATTCAATATAGTAATATGCTATACAGGTTTGTAGCCTAGAAGCAAGAGGTTATACCATATAGCCTGGGTGTATAATAGGCTATAGTATCTAGATTTTTGAAAGTATATTCTATGATGTTTACACAATGACAAAATTACCTAACAATACCTTTCTCAGAACAGATCTCTTTCATTAAGTAATACATGACTATACTAGCCAGGCATCTTTCTATACTGATAAAAAAAAAAAGAATTAGTAGGAAAACAAAAGCTAAATGAGTAATTAATTGATAAAGAAAAGGCGAAAGAAAGAATAGGAAGGGAATAAAATATTTTAAAGGAAAGTGTACAGTCTTCTTTTGCATTTAGGGGTAAGAGATAAATATAAATGAATAAATTTTATTTACAGAAATATAATGTTCTGCAACATAAGGAAATATGCATATAAAGAAAGGAAGTTAAGGAACTCAACAACCCATTTTCTATTTTAAAGAGAGGCATAGATAGACGGGCACATTGGCACATGCCTGGAATCCCAGCAATTCAAGAGGCTGAGGTGAGAGGATCACTTGAGCCCAGGAGTTTGAGACCAACCTGGGCAACACTGCAAGCCCTCATCTCTTAGAAAAATAATTTAAAAAGGCAAAGTTGTCTACTGAGATAGAATGAATTTGGATATTTACAACTAAGTCTGTGAATTGACAGCAGCACTAACTTTTACATTTGGGTGATTTCTTCAAGCCAATTTGTGACTCAGTGAATAATGTATAGGGTAGGTAGTTGGAAAAGACTTTGGAACTTAATGTTACAGCTCTTGTCATTTTAGTGGTTAAAGTCATTATGGAGGTCAGGTGGGTACAGAATATATAAAGCCATGAAGAATTGATGGCTCTGGAGAACAAGCAGTTCAACACTGGAGAGCTTCATGATGTTTCGTGATAGAACTGAAGAGATAGAAGTTGGCAGTGAGTGTTTGGTGTATCAGAATAGAAGACTTTAGAGGTGATAGAACTATGAATGTTATAACTGAATTATATCCGCTCAAAAGTTCACATGTTGAAGTTCTGACTCTCAGTACATCAGAATATAAATGTATTTGGAGATATGGTCTTTAAAAAAGGTAACTTAAAATAAAGACATCAGGGTGGGCCCCAATCCAATATGACTGTCTTCGTATTAAGAGGATATTGGGATGTAGATATGCACAGAGAAGGATCAAGGAAAAACACAGGGAGAAAAATGGCCATCTACAAGAACTAGGTTTTACTGTCTTAGTATTTCCGGTGTCCTCACAGTACCTACACATAGAAAGCGTTTTGCAAATTTAGTTAAGTTAAACTAAACAAATGACTCCTTTGAATATAAAAGGCAGCATGCTTTATTTTCATATATAACCACAGAAATAATACATGCTAAAAGTCCTTATACAGTGGTCTTGCAGTCAACCACGGCCTGAAAATATTAAATAGAAAATTCCAGAAAGAATTCATAAGTTTTAAACTGCATGCTGTTCTGAGTAGCATGATAAAATCTCACTCTGTCCCACTTCATGCATTCTTTTGTCTGGCAGATCCATGCTGTAGATGCTCCTTGCCCTTTAGTAGCCATTGTGGTTATCAGATCATCACGATGTTGCAAAGCTGCCATTCAAGTAACCCTTATTTTACTCAAAAATGGCCCCAAAGTGCAAGAATAATGATGCTGGCATTTGGCTATGCCAAAGAGAAGCCATAAGGTGTTTCCTTTAAGTGAAAACTGAAAGTTCTCAACTTAATAAGGAAAGAAAAAAAAGTCATATGCCGAGGTTGCTAAGATGTACAATAAGAACAAACCTTCTATCCATGAAATTGTGAAAAGGAAAAATAAAATCTATGCTAGTTTTGCTGTTGCACTTTAAACGGCAGAAGTTATGCCCACAGTGCATAAGTGCTTAGTTACGATGAAAAAGTCATTAAATTTGTGAGCATGAACAGAATCCTGTTCTGACTGAGGGCAATTGGGTTTGGTAATATCTTCAGTTTCAGACATCCACTGGGAGTCTTGGAACATCTCCCCTAAAGATAATAGGAGACTGCTGTATTTATAAAGTTTATTATCTGAATTCCTTTTAGCAGCAACAGCAGGCAACAGAGCTTGTAAACATACAATTTGCTATTATAAATTACAACAGAAGAATTGTTTAAAAGATAAGTTAGTATCATAACCGTAAAAGCTATATGTATATTTTTAATTTATTTTAATGGTAGAGGGAGGAAGAAATACAAAATGATAAAGTGGCATTTTCATTGTTGGCATGTCTCTAGGAACCTTTAATAATATGCCAGAGTAACAAGAAGTTAGATGCTATTAAACACACGCAGTGTAATATCACCGTAGAATTGTTCATTAGCTAGACTGCTCAGAGACCATGTAGCTTTCTGAAGGGTCGTATATAATAACTTTGATCTCAAAATTTATAGTCAAAAAGTCCCTGATCATATTAACACCATGGCTTTTTGTCTGTGTTTCACTGTAATCATGATGGATTTTCTTAAGATGTACACCTTTCATGTTCAGGTACAAATAGCCTAAGATATGATTAATGGTTGGCACTAAATTGGATTTTTTTTCCATATACGGGAAAACAATCATAAGACAGACAAGTAACCACATCGGCATTCACAGGAGAGTTGCTTTTTCAAGGAATCAGCATAAAGAAAATATTGGAAATCTGGTGCAGTGTCAAGTTTTTACAGGGGAATTAGAAAGTAGCTGTCTCAGCCTAAATCTCTTGACTTCACAGTTGTACTGTTTCTGTTTCAAATAGTCTGAAAGTTGCAACTATCTAGAGGAACATGGCCTACAGATGAGAAGAAGGAGCACTGGAGACCCTTGCATCTGGCTCTGAAATACTCATTTAACATCTAGTCTATATTTACAGTAAAGATGCCCAATAAATGTTCTGCTTCCTAATAACTTTGTCAGATCACTGAACTAATCAAAATCAAGAAAACAAAACAATTTTTAGGTGATTGTCCTCCTAAATTTGATGTAAACTTAAATATAGGAAGAATAAATGAGGTTATTTTGGAAGTGGCCGTTGCAGGAATTCTCATATGATCATGGATTTTATCATTAGAAGGCATATTAAAAGGAATTTAGACCCTGCCCGTCATCCAAAAGTCAAGCAAACCATCTGAGATCACTAGTTCCCAAACTTTACTGAATATCAGAATCACCTGGAAGTTTTGTTAATCCACAAATTGCTGGGGCCCAAAGTTTCTGATTCAGTAAGTCTGGAATGGAATTGGAGAATTTGCATTTCAAACAAGTTCCCAGATGACAGTGATAATGTTGGTCTGGAGTCACACTGGAGAACCTCTGCACTAGATCACATTCACTAACTTACTTCAGCAATTATCAAGTCTGCTCTCTGATTGGAATTGTGCTGGGATATATAAATAATACAAAAATTAACTGATTTTGAAGAGCTTAAGTTTCGTGAGAGAAACAGAAAATATAAAGGATTTCAATGTACTACAATTAAATGACAGGATAGACCAAGCCAGGGTGTTATGAGAGCATAAAGGAGTGTCATCTTCCCAAACTAGAGTTAGGAATGCCTTCCTGGGAAGATGTTACTTGAACATGGCCTTGAAAAGGGGAAGCTGGGAAAGGCACTCCAGGCAAAGGGAACAGCAGGATAAAAGATACAGAAACATGAAGTAGCTAGGTATAGGAAATGTAAGCAACAGAAGTTGCAAACATACAATTTTATATTATAAATTATAATACAAGAAGATTTTAGAAAGAAAATGCACATAACTAGAAGGAATCTATGTGCATTTTCTTAAATAATCCTAATAGTAATTAAAATATCAAATATAGCAGAAGGTTTTGCATTTCTCTGTTATCTCTATACACCTCTATTACATATCTCATTAGAATATTATTTGATTTTAGGAATAAATGTACCATGCATAAGAGCACCTATCGTACAATGCCCCAAATGGCCTAGAAGATTTCTTTCTGTCTAGAAGGACATGAAAGTTATTTTTATATTGCCATCTCAAAGTGAGGAAAAAAGTATTTTACCTTGTTTTTAAATGAACATAAAACGATAGTAAATGCAACAAGCGACTGCCTTTTTGGGGCACCTAGAAGTCAGTTAATCAGGACTCAGGTAATGAGTCCTGTCTATGAAAGCTTTCAGAAGGTAGAAGCTCTGCATGGGGAAGTAGGTCACAGAACCCTTCCCTCCTCAGCACCTTCCATCAGGCTGCCTCCTGCCCTGCTGGAACCCTAGGGGAAGGAAAAAGAGCCTCTTTGTCTGTGAATTTCACTGTCATCATGGAATCTGATGGGAGAGAGAATAATAAAAGAACAGGGAATTATATGTGAGTGAGATGCTCTCAGGCCTGAGAAAAGGCAACTCTTAGCCCGGTTCATACCCACATTGAACATGATGGCACGACAAGGGAAGAACGGTGAAACATGAACAAAATGTTGAGTAAAAGCCTCTAGATGTAGCATACTGTATGATTCTATTTACATATCGTTCATAAACAGGCACAACTAAACTATTGTGGAGGTCAGGATAACAGGCTATGTCTGGGGAGGGAAAAATAGATTCTTTGAATTGACTACCAGGATTGATTGAGAGGAACCAGAAGGGGAGTTTCTGGAGTATGGCAACTCTCTACCCATATTCTTTCCTTGGGCTGGTGGCTACATGAATGTGTGTGTGTGTGTGTGTGTGTGTGTGTGTGTGTGTGGTAATTCGTTGAGCTGCAAATTTGTTGTATACACTTTTATATATGTGGATTATACTTCATAATAAGAGTTTTTTTAAAAAAATGTAAAAACTTGTGTAAACTTCTCTTCCTCTTATTTGGTCAGAATTTTTGCTCCTGAATATATTGGATTTTCAAGTCTCACAGCTCACATGAACCTAGGCTACTGTGCATATCATATTTGGGGTAAATGTCTGTTTTCTAGGTGAAATAGGAAACAATTGTTTTAATTCAAATAAGAGATTATGGCAAGAATCAAGGCAAAGAGATGGGAAGAGTAAAATAGGATAAAATCAAGGGTTTTCAAACGTAACCCTAATAGGACTTAGTGACCAATTAAAATGGGTTAAGGTAAAATTGTCAAATCACTTCAAGACTTCAGACTTGAGAGACCATGTGACTGGTGATGTTTAACCAGGATAGAGAAAATTTGAGATGCCAATTCTCCATTCTAGGTCATGTTATCTGCTAAGCCAGAAATGTGCATAAAGGCAAAAATTTCCTTTTTCAAGGAGACATTTCATTTAGTTGTGTTCCTGCCTCAGCTGAAAAAAAATGATTGCCATCTATACAGAACTTATAAATGCTTTCGCAACGGCTAAGTAGTGTTCCAAGGAATCTTGCTTTGTTTAGGTTTTTATCTCCATATGTTCCAGGTTGACATGTTGACACTAAGACGTGGGATAATTTCAAATTTGAAACTAAGAAAAGATGGATCAGAATTGACCGTAGACAAAATAAGGATAGGAAAAATGAATGAACAGATAATGTCATTGAGATAGAATGTAAAGTCACTTCTTCTAAAGATATTGTTCTGCCTGATGCCTGAAGTTTCATTATTAGAGATTCATTCTAAGCTTTAGCATTTTATTCTCCCTGACATTTTCTTTTAAGTTCAAATATTCATGAGAGAGATGGGTCTGTCATATCACTTTCATCTTTCATTGGCAAATTGAAATAAACATACACAAAACTTTGTAGAAATTAAAGCTAATTTAAATATGATTTTTAGTATAATGCCAGGGATACAGCAAGTGCTAACTAACTTCTGTCTCCAACGCAGAAGCCAGGAAATAGTAATTATAACAATTTTACAATTTTTAATTCTTTGAATTTATTACCAGTATTGTTTGAGTAACTTCTCTGAAGAATTTAAAGAGCGAACAATTGCCATCCTTCTGAGATTATGTGTGCAGTATCAGAAGTTGGGGGTGCCAATAATTTGTTCTAATTTCTCACCCATAAAAATATGTAGTAAACTCTTAGCTAATTGGAAATAACTATTTAGAAGTCACATTGGGCCCATATAAAGACAACAACTAAATAAACATCGTATTAGTTCGTACACTGGCAAACTGAAATATAGTGACAAAATCTCTACGGGGATCTTTGATTCCTACAAAGCCAGAATAAAATTTATACCACAATCTCAGAGAGTAAAGTAGTGGTTCCAAAACTTTGCTGCACATTAGAATCACCCAGGGAGCTTTTGAAAATCCCAGTGCCCAGATAACAGCTAATGCCAATTAAGTCAGAATGTCTGCGGGGGAAGCTAGGTATAAATATTTCTTAAGATAACCAGGTGGTGTTTTAAAATGTGCAGCAAAATTTGGGAACCACTGGTGTAAGGTAACAGTTTTATATCCACCACAGCTGTTTGGAAAGCATTAGAAGTCATACATTAAAGGTTTAATTTGGGAAAAACACTCAAATAATGCTTTGATCCTTTTTCCCACTAATCCATGACAACTACCCTTCCCAAACTACTTCCTTGACAATCCAACATTATCTGCCTTTGGGGAGAGGAGAAGAGAGGAAAGAAAAGTGAAAAAGACCTCAGACGTATCGAAGTATCAGAGAGTTTGCTATCATTCAGCATTTGGGGGATTTGAGTATTCTAACTCTTACAACCTTGTTATCTTATCCACAGATTACTTTGTGTTCAACACTATGGATGGGTATTTGTTGTACCTCCCTGGACCCAGGCAAGCAGATTTATAAATGGATGAGAGGCCCTTGGGTATTGATGGCTGCCTGCAAACTTAGCCCAAACTAAGCAGTGAGAGACATGATTAATAGTGAGTCAATAAGCCATTCCTTTCTTCTTGGTACATCTCTGGGGTCTAGCTTCCCCATCACTTTCTCAGGATCACAAGCTTCATCCTAGCCTTCTGTTGTCTTCATTGTGCCATGGAATTCTTCATACTGTTCTCATTAAAAACTTCCCAGGAGCTTCCTAGGAGATGCAGCATGAGTTTTCAGTTTTTACATCTCTGAGACCTCTTTCATAGGTAACTATAGTTAACTATAGCATGTATAAAACTAAATACTTAACAATAAAATGCATCCAGTCTCTCACATATGTTTACTGCTTTGTGACCTTGAAAATACAATTTTACCTACAAGATAGGTGGTGCCCTGTTTATCTATCCTAAATTGATCTGAAGTTTAAGCAAAGTAA
Source organism: Hylobates moloch (assembly GCF_009828535.3). NCBI lineage: Eukaryota > Metazoa > Chordata > Mammalia > Primates > Hylobatidae > Hylobates > Hylobates moloch. The sequence continues at coordinate 28,698,674 of NW_026652281.1, forward strand.
TCAAGAAGCAGAACTTGGTTGAAGAGTTGATGACATGCCAGGCAAAAACAAACAGGTACACAATAGGCTGCAGAGAAACAGCTGAGTGAAAGAAAACCACCAATATTTATAATAGTTAAAAAGGTTACCTATCTTTGCCAATAAGTCTTACTTGTATATTTCACTTCTATTGCTTATTGGAAGAAGGACTACAGCACATATGCTGTGAGGTTAATAAAAACATCTCTTTGAAGATGATTGACATGTATACATCACTGCAAATTATATTGGGCAATACTTACAAGCCTGACTTATGAAAAGTTTCTGTTCTGATTGCAGCTTTATATTTAATTCCAGAGAATTTATTCTGTTTGTCCTCATATATAAAATAATAACTTTTCTTACTTCTAACCTTAAAGTCTGAACAATCTAACTGAATTTTAGTTACTTCACTAATTTTCATAGCCAGGCTCAAAATTTCTCTAGAATCATGAGGATATCAAGTGCATGGAATTGATGTTACATTAACATTTAAATAATTACTTGAGCTTTTGGTGTCTCAATTTTTTTAGGTTAAAATAGCTAAAGATACATAACATCATTCTTTTTGCATCACTAAAAGGAAGGTTAAATAGGGAATGTCTATAAATGCTTTGAAAACCACAGATAAAATTTATTAAAGGAGTCCAACATGGATATTTTTATAAGTGCAATTCAGATTTTATCTCATTTTAAAAGTTACAAAAGTTGCATTACTCTTCTAGGAAAACATTCTAATAGTGATATAATATTAAAATATAGGAAATCAGCATCTTTAAATAATATATAATTTTAAGGACATTATTTTATGGTTATACCATTATCAAACAGAACTACTGAGTACCAAAAAAGTTTATGCCAGCCAATATTTATAATAAGCCAGTTTGTGATTTCTGTTTTTAGTGGCATGCTTGGTTTATTTTAAAGCTTGAAAGAGGACTTACAGTTTCATTTTGACATATAAAGACCCTGCAAGTCATAACCCTCATCTTTACAACAAGAAAAGACTGGACAATCTGAAATTAATGTCTTTTCTTGGATTCAGAGCAGCTGAAGTCACAGGAAAAATCACCACCCGGAAATCTGAAGAGATAATCCCATTAAAGAGACACATCTAAAAACTTCTTACTGTGAAAAGACACCTCTGAAGGCAGTAACTAGTAGAAACACTTAAATAGTAATTTTCGCGGCTTAATGGAGACTGTGCGTGGACTAGCTCCAGAGTAAGAAACTCCTTGGGGCCACAATCTTAGTGAGATCCTCACAATGTTTTGGACCTTACCTCCAGAAACTTCACCAGATTCTCACAGTGATAATCCTAGAAAGATCTCTTTGGCCCCCTGGATCTCTGTTAAGGGAGGGGAAGAATAGTCATTGTGAAATAGGACAAAGGGTTTCTCCATAACCAAGGTGTATTGGTCAGGTGAAAAGCCTATTGCCATAGTCTATCACAGCTGGGAGAAGGGCATTCCTCCCCCTCCATCTCCCTCTAACCCCTCTTACCCTTAAGAGGAATAAAGGTCAACAAGGGTCAGGGTGTCAAAGAACAGGCTGGAAATGCTGCAGCCATGGAAGGTGGTAGGGAGCAGGGGAGAACCTTACCGCTGGAGAAACAGTCGGGAGATCACAGCCCTGATGCACAGACCCACTAAAAGTCAGAAATCGAATCAGATAATTATAAAATACTCTCCCTCTGCAGCATCGTACTACACACAAAGCTCCAGTATAACAATAGTGGGTTACAACTGACAGAGCTATAAGACACGGACTTTCTCTCATGGGGAGAACTTAGGCAAGCCCAAAGTCAAGAGGGGAAAATAACAGTTTTTACATCTCTGAGACCTCTTTCATAGGTAACCATAGTTAACTATAGCATGTATAAAACTAAATACTTAACAATAAAATGCATCCAGTCTCTCACATGTGTTTACTGCTTTGTGACCTTGAAAATACAATTTTCAAGAGGGGAAAATAACAAAATAACAAACTAGAAAAACTTTGAATTATCTGGCTCCTGTGGCTACAGAAGACATTAAATACAGATGAGATCTTCACCATATTAATATATGACCTCTCACTACAGGCCTATTTTCCTCCGTTTATGTTACTCTATCCAACAAATCTGGTTTTCAAAAAGGATCATGAAGACAAAACCAAGAGAAAACAGTGTGCAGAGACAAAGCAATCATCAGACTCAGACATAGATGATGTGACATAATTTTTGAAATTATCAGAGAGAGAATTAGTAGATCCAACATGGCTGAGAAGAGATTAAAGATAGATGAATAGAAACTTCCCAAACTGAAATGCAAGAGAAAAAAAGACTATCTTTTTAAAAAACAGAACATTCAAGAATGTGAGACAATAACAAAATGTTTCACACATAACAGGAATACCAGAAGGGGACAAAGGCAAACAGAAAGATACTTGGAAAAATCCCCAAACATTTGGAAACTAAATAGAGCATCTGTAAGTAATCCATGAAAAAAAATCTCAAAAAATTCTAAATATTTTAACTACATTAAAATGTAATGCTTATATTAGAAAATAGAAAAGATATAAAATCAATAAACTAAGTTTTCACCTTAGAAAATTTTTTAAGAAGGAATTTGAGCCTAAAGCAAGCAAAAGAAAAATTTATAGTAACAAAAAGAGCAAAATGTGATAAAATTGAAAACAGAAAAAAATAGAGAAAAATCAAAGAAACCAAAAGTTATTCTTCGAAAATATCAAAAAAAATTGATAAACATCTCTACCCAAACTAACCAAAAAAAGAAAGACACAAATTATCAGCATCATAAATGAAAGAAGAGTCATTGATCTCATGAATATTCAACAGCTAATAAAGGAATACTATGAAAAATTCTATGCTCACAAATTTGATGATTCGGATGAAATGGACCAATTCCTTGAAAGACATGAGCTATCAAAACCCATGCAAGAAGAAATAGATAACCAAAATACTTCTATATCTACTAGAAAAATTAAAGCAATAATTAATAACCTTCCAAAAAAGAAAGCACCAGCTTTCTTTCACTGGTGAATTCTACCAAACATCGACAGAATGATACCAAATCATCCTAATCTCCTCCAGAAAGCAGAATTAGATGGAGCACTTCCTAATCATTCTGTGATGCCATAATTACCCCAATACCCAAACAAGACAATGACATTACAAGAAAACTACAGACAAGAAAAAAAAAACCAAACACTGAAACATAAGAACTCATCTAACACTAACAGCTAGGTATTGGTGTTGTTAGGAGCAGACCTGGCACTCTCAGCTAAGCTGTGACATTCTTCTGTTAAAATTAACCTCACAGAGCATTGACACCAGATCGGGTAGCTCTATGACTATAATAAAGTGAAATTAAAAAAAAAAAGAAAAAGACTATTTCGTGACCTTGGCAAAGCACATACAAAAACAAGATAACAGTGGAAACAGCAAAAATCACCAAAATCCTCCTTATTATTATGAATAATAAGTGCTGTTTTGCCAGTTATGGACTTACCTTCATATTTATTCTTCCCACCCTCTAGATAAGATTCATTAAAATATTCATTTGAATAATCACCCTGCTTTCTGACAGTACCCAATCCAGAGAAAACTCCATTTCCTTCGACCCTCCTGAAAAATACCTAACACAAACACAAATCCTATAGTAAATCATTCTTAACATTTTCCTCTTATGAAGGTTCATGGTTCACCACGTGTGTGGTCTCTTCTCATAGCCATAAGTCAATAAATCTAACTTCATTTGACTATAGATATATTCCTGATGGTTTTGGACTTACAGATTTGACACAGAGATTATTCATCCCTTTACTCCCAGTACCTTATGGCATTTCACAAGAATTTTTTGAACAAATAAATTAAACTCAGATTCAAGTTAGTTCTAGATATCCTGACCATATTTAAAGGCTGACACTGGTGATTTTCAAATTTACAGTCTGTAAAATAATTCAGGACATACAGATACCAACTGAACATAGTATAACAGCATTAGGCAGACTTGAGATATATAATTTAAAAATCATAGTTCTGGGCATCTGGCCATCAATAGCAGTAATGAAGAATAGTAAATCAAAGGCTTCAGATAAAACTCTAAAATGACAAACTTGTGAATATTACAGATACTGCAAAGACAGATGCTGCTACAAATCAAAGAAGCATCATTTTGCGTGCGTTTTATAGAGAGGGCTATCTGAATGGATATTCCCAGGTTCTCACAGTACTCTTGGAAACCAAGGCATGGAGTATTTCAATCTTGGTGCAATGCCATTTTTACAGTCTACAAATGCACTTAGGGAAGAGAAAATTCATGCTCTTTGCTCAATAATAACTTAAGCAGACAGCCAATCCAACTGATGGCAAAATAGAGAAAGTGAAACAGTGTAACTAATCTATAGAATATACTTTTTTGCAGCAGTTGAAACTCACATATACATCATACAGTAAGTCTCTGTGCCATCTATAGGAGTAATATATTTCATAATTCTACATCCACATCAATCCTTGAAGCTCCATTGTGAATTTTTTGTCATTCAAGTTGCTGGTTAAAGGACAAAATGTGTTCTACATTGAAGTTTGATCCCTACTAAGTCTGGCTCTGATTTGGATGGTCTCATTGGTTATATTGGTAAAAATGAATGATTCCTGTTATAAAGTAAAACTGAAAATTATTTCTATTTTTAATTTTTAATTTAATTGTGTCATGCTGTCAACATTGTAGTATAAGCTCACATGTATGTATATTTGGAATTTATATTCTTGGAAGGATATAGCAATACGGAGTGATGATACAATGTTTAGTTTACATTATAAATTAAATTGCCCTGTTTCTAACATAAATTCTGTGCTTACTATAATTTGAAGAAATGGCAATTCTACATTATAAATGAGTGCTTTTTGTTTAAAAAACATTAAAAGCTGGTTATCAAAACGAAGAAAATTTAAAACACCCAAATTTAAACATCAAAATATGTCCATAGTTTGGTGCATAGCCTTCCACATTTTCCTTTTCATATTATACTATTTTTTCCATAATAATATCTGCTATAAATAACACTTTGTAACATAAATTTTGACTCAATAATATTAAATAAATGTCTTTCATATCAACAAAGTATTTTTATACTGTTATTTGAAAATATTAATTCCGTTTATATTAAGCAATTCTTACTTTCAATTTTTAGTTGTTTTTTTTAAAAATGCAAGACTTCCAGGATGAACAAGTTTTATAAATCAGTATCTCAAATTTCCTTGTATAAATTATCCAAAAGCAACAAGGAGAATTTATAAAGCAAATGCCATTGTCAATGCAGATAGAAAAATCCCCAACTTCTAAAATATGTATTAAGTGTTGCCAAAACAGCTGAGGTAAAGGAAGTAGATAGGGAGGAAAAATTTGGAATAAAAATTTAGGGTGAAATTTGCCTAATGCAGTACCTACCCAAAACTTCCATCAAAATGTGTTTTATAAAAGTGAGAGGTTCTAACTGATGATCAAAAAGCGTATCCCTTGGGGTGATATCACGACGATGGCAGAGTAGGAGATACCATAGCCTTTATTCCCCTACAACACAAATAAATGCAGATAGCTATCCAGAAAACAAACCATTATGGTTCCCAGTGGCCTGCTCCACAGAGGACACTGGCATCTTTTGCCACTGAGGTAACTGACAGTCATTCTTGTTGGGGAACTCCAGAAGGAGAAATATTGCACACCTCTTCCTTCTTCTCATCCAACAAGAAGCAGCTACTATAGAGTTGTTTCAGGAAAGAAGCTACCGCCTCACAACCTCACATGTACCCTGACCGCCAAGTGATGGCTGCACCACAAGTGCACGCACTCCCGACGTGGATGCACCCAACCCACCCACGTCTCAGATACTGGAGCATTTGACATAGTGAGCTTGTTCGCAATCTGGGTCACCAGACAAGGTCTCTCTGAGCATGCCTGCTCTCTGGGCACTAGCTCAGCCTCCATAAAGAACTAGGCCTTGCCGTGACCCTGAAGCCACTGTAACTCTACACATGCCTATGTTCCCATTCTTGACTCCCCGGCTGCTTCACAAGCATCTGTACCGTACACAGTGTTACCAATGCAGCACCAGGAGTTCCTGCACTCAAAACATCAGTACCTTTACCACCTCATATCCTGGAACTATAGTCCCTCCACACATGCCTGTGTTTCCAGCTTCAGCACAAGACCACACATTCGGGCATGACTCATCAGACCCTGTCGCTACCATCACTGTGAGCAGGCCATAAGCCAGATTCCATTTCAAGAGAGATGCTCTGAACCCAACTTGCCTAGTGGGAGAAAGAGACCAGGAGGACATTAGCAATCATAATTACTAAAGACCTCAGGAATCCTCACCATCACTGCAAACATCCACTGTATTAACTGCTGAGAATTCCTACAAGCTGTGACAACACCCATCTCAACTCACAGAGCGACACAGAGAGTAAACAGCTGCACCCTCACTGGTGCCAAAACTGCTGTACCATACCCAACAAGTGCTTTCATACTGCTCCCCCATGGAGGGAGGTCTTTACATGCCAAAACTAGCCTATAAAATCTGACAGAGGTGACTGTGCCACCAAGTGCAAACACGTCAGTGTATGTCAACAAGGAACATGAAAACCGAAGAAGACATAACACCACCAAAAAGACACAATAATTTCCCTGTAGCTGACCCAAAAGAGCCAGAGATATAATAACTACCTGGCAAGTAATTCAAACTCAAAATAATTGTTTTAAGGAAACTCAAAAAAACTTGAATAAAATACAGAGAAATAATTCAGTGTCATAAAGAAAACAATAAACTACTAAAAAATGCTAACAGAAAGATTGATGTTTTTTTAAAAATCAAACAGTAGTTTTTGGAACTAAAAAATACATTGTATGAAATGAAACACACAATAGAATATTAACAGCAGAATTCATCAATTAGAAGACTGTGAACTCGGACAAGTTGTTTGAAAATATACAGTTAGAAAAGAAAAAAGAATGGAAAAGAATAAAGAACGTTTATGCAAGTTACAGAACAGCAACAAAAGAGAAAATATTTGAGTTATAGGATTTTAAAAAGAGAAAGAAAGTGGTAGAAAGCTTATTTAAAGAAATAATAGCAGAGATCTTTCCAAATCTTGGGGAAGATGTAAACATCTAGATATAGGAATGTTAAAAGTCTCCAACAAAATTCAATCCAAACAAGATTGCATCAAGACCTATTATAATCAAAATGTCAAAAAAGAAAAGAAAAAGAGAGGATCCTGAAAGTGGGAAGAGGAACAAAATAAAGGAAATTATATATAAGGGAGTTTTGATAAGGCGAACAGCAGATTTCTCAGCAGAAACCTCATAGGCCAGGAGAGAGTAGGATAATATATTCAAAGTGCTGAAGGAGAAAACTCGCCAAAAAAGAATGCTGTACATGGCAAAGCTGTCCTTCAGAAATAAAAAAGAGATAAAGGTTTTCCCAAAAAAAGCTGAGAGAGTTCAGTAACACCATACCTGTCTTACAAGAAATACTAAATTATAGAGTTCTTTAAACTGGAAAAAACCTGAAAGAAAAGGATGCTAATTACTAATACATAAAAGTAGAGTGTATAAAGCTTATAAGCAAAAGTAAATGGATAGTCAAATTCCGAACACTTTAATATTGTAATGGTGATATGTCAATTACTTATATCTTTAGTATGAAGGTTGAAAAACAAAACTATAGAAAATAATAGATTCAATAATTTGTTAAGGCATATGCAATATTAAAGTAGTAAATTGTGACATCAGAAACATAAGATGAGTTAGAGGAGGAAAAATATAGAGTTTTATATGCAATCAAAGTTAAGTTGTTGTCAGCTTTAAAAAGCCTTTTAAAATGATACAATGTTTTGGGTGGAGCCAAGATGGCCGAATAGGAACAGCTCCGGTCTCCAGCTCCCAGCCCCAGCGACACAGAAGACTGGTGATTTCTGCATTTCTGCTTGAGGTACCGGTTTCATCTCACTAGGGAGTGCCTAACAGTGGGTGCAGGACAGACGGTGAAGCGCACTGTGCGCGAGCCGAAGCAGGGCGAGGCATTGCCTCACTCGGGAAGTGCAAGGGGTCAGGGAGTTCCCTTTCCTAGTCAAAGAAAGGGGAAACAGACGGCACCTGGAATATCGGGTCAGTCCCATCCTAATACTGCGCTTCTCCAACGGGCCTGGAAAACGGCACACTAGGAGACTGTGTCCCGCACCTGGCTCGGAGGGTCCTATGCCCACGGAGTCTCGCTGATTGCTAGCACAGCAGTCTGAGATCAAGCTGCAAGGCGGCAGCGAAGCTGGGGGAGGGGCGCCCGCCATTGCCCAGGCTTGCTTAGGTAAACAAAGCAGCCAGGAAGCTCGAACTGGGTGGAGCCCACCATAGCTCAAGGAGGCCTGCCTGCCTCTGTAGGCTCCACCTCTGGGGGCAGGGCACAGACAAACAAAAACTCAGCAAAGAACCTCCACAGACTTAAATGCCCCTGTCTGACTGACAGCTTTGAAGAGAGTAGTGGTTCTCCCAGCACGCAGCTGGAGATCTGAGAACGGACAGACTGCCTCCTAAAGTGGGTCCCTCACCCCTAAGCAGCCTAACTGGGAGGCACCCCCCCAGTAGGGTCAGACTGACACCTCATTCAACCGGGTACTCCTCTGAGACAAAACTTTCAGAGGAACTATCAGACAGCTGAATTTGTGGTCTCACGAAAATCCGCTGTTCTGCAGCCACCGCTGCTGACACCCAGCCAAACAGGGTCTGGAGCGGACCTCTAGTAAACTCCAACAGACCTGCAGCTGAGGATCCTGTCTGGTAGAAGGAAAACTAACAAACAGAAAGGACTTCAACACCCAAAACCCATCTGTACATCACCATCACCAAAGACAAAAAGTAGATAAAACCAAAAAGATGGGGAAAAAACAGAGCAGAAAAACTGGAAACTCTAAAAAACAGAGCACCTCTCCTCCTCCAAAGGAACGCAGTTCTTCACCAGCAACGGAACAAAGCTGGATGGAGGATGACTTTGATGAGTTGAGAGAAGAAGGCTTCAGACGATCAAACTACTCTGAGCTACGAGAGGAAATTCAAAACAATAGCAAAGAAGTTAAAAACTTTGAAAAAAAATTAGAAGGATGGATAACTAGAATAACCAATGGAGAGAAGGGCTTAAAGGAGCTGATGGAGCTGAAAGCCAAGTTTCGAGAACTACGCGAAGATTGCAGAAGCCTCAGTAGCAGATGCGATCAACTGGAAGAAAGGGTATCACTGATGGAAGATGAAATGAATGAAATGAAGAGACAAGGGAAGTTTAGAGAAAAAAGAATAAAAAGAAATGAACAAAGCCTCCAAGAAATTTGGGACTATGTGAAAAGACCAAACCTACGTCTGATTGGTGTACCTGAAAATGATGGGGAGAATGGAACCAAGTTGGAAAACACTCTGCAAGATATTATCCAGGAGAACTTCCCCAATCTAGCAAGGCAGGCCAGCATTCAGATTCAGGAAATACAGAGAACGCCACAAAGATACTCCTCGAGAAGGGCAACTCCAAGACACATAATTGTCAGATTCACCAAAGTTGAAATGAAGGAAAAAATGTTAAGGGCAGCCAGAGAGAAAGGTCGGGTTACCCACAAAGGGAAGCCCATCAGACTAACAGCTGATCTCTCAGCAGAAACTCTACAAGCCAGAAGAGAGTGGGGGCCGATATTCAACATTCTTAAAGAAAAGAATTTTCAACCCAGAATTTGCTATCCCGCCAAACTAAGCTTCATAAGTGAAGGAGAAATAAAATACTTTACAGACAAGCAAACGCTGAGTGATTTTGTCACCACCAGGCCTGCCCTAAAAGAGCTCCTGAAGGAAGCACTAAACATGGAAAGGAACAACCGGTTCCAGCCACTGCAAAAACATGCCAAATTGTAAAGACCATCGAGGCTAGGAAGAAACTATAGCAACTAACGAGCAAAATAACCAACTAACATCATAATGACAGGATCAGATTCACACATAACAATATTAACGTTAAATGTAAATGGGCTAAATGCTCCAATCAAAAGACACAGACTGGCAAACTGGATAAGGAGTCAGGACCCATCAGTGTGCTGTATTCAGGAAACCCATCTCACGTGCAGAGACACACATAGACTCAAAATAAAGGGATGGAGGAAGATCTATCAAGCAACTGGAAAACAAAAAAAGGCAGGGGTTGCAATCCTAGTCTCTGATAAAATAGACTTTAAACCAACAAAGATCAAAAGAGACAAAGAAGGCCATTACATAATGGTAAAGGGATCAATTCAACAAGAAGAGCTAACTATCCTAAATATATATGCACCCAACACAGGAGCACCCAGATTCATAAAGCAAGTCCTCAGTGACCTACAAAGGGACTTAAACTCCCACACAATAATAATGGGAGATTTTAACACCCCACTGTCAGCATTAGACAGATCAACGAGACAGAAAGTTAACAAGGATATCCAGGAATTGAACTCAGCTCTGCACCAAGCAGACCTAATAGACATCTACAGAACTCTCCACCCCAAGTCAACAGAATATACATTTTTTTCAGCACCACACCACACCTATTCCAAAATTGACCACATAGTTGGAAGTAAAGCTCTCCTCAGCAAATGTAAAAGAACAGAAATTATAACAAACTGTCTCTCAGACCACAGTGCAATCAAACTAGAACTCAGGATTAAGAAACTCACTCAAAACCGCTCAACTACATGGAAACTGAACAACCTGCTCCTGAATGACTATTGGGTACATAATGAAATGAAGGCAGAAATAAAGATGTTCTTTGAAACCAACGAGAACAAAGACACAACATACCAGAATCTCTGGGACACATTCAAAGCAGTGTGTAGAGGGAAATTTATAGCACTAAATGCCCACAAGAGAAAGCAGGAAAGATCCAAAATTGACACCCTAACATCACAATTAAAAGAACTAGAAAAGCAAGAGCAAACACATTCAAAAGCTAGCAGAAGGCTAGAAATAACTAAAATCAGAGCAGAACTGAAGGAAATAGAGACACAAAAAACCCTTCAAAAAATTAATGAATCCAGGAGCTGGTTTTTTGAAAAGATCAACAAAATTGATGGACCGCTAGCAAGACTAATAAAGAAGAAAAGAGAGAAGAATCAAATAGATGCAATAAAAAACGAAAAAGGGGATATCACCACCGATCCCACAGAAATACAATCTACCATCAGAGAATACTACAAACACCTCTATGCAAATAAGCTAGAAAATCTAGAAGAAATGGATAAATTCCTCGACAAATACACCCTCCCAAGACTAAACCAGGAAGAAGTTGAATCTCTGAATAGACCAATAACAGCTTCTGAAATTGTGGCAATAATCAATAGCTTACCAACCAAAAAGAGTCCAGGACCTGATGGATTCACAGCTGAATTCTACCAGAGGTACAAGGAGGAACTGGTACCATTCCTTCTGAAACTATTCCAATCGATAGAAAAAGAGGGAATCCTCCCTAACACATTTTATGAAGCCAGCATCATCCTGATACCAAAACCTGGCAGAGACACAACCAAAAAAGAGAATTTCAGACCAATATCCTTGATGAACATTGATGCAAAAATCCTCAATAAAATACTGGCAAACCGAATCCAGCAGCACATCAAAAAGCTTATCCACCATGATCAAGTGGGCTTCATCCCTGGGATGCAAGGCTGGTTCAACATACGCAAATCAATAAATGTAATCCAGCATATAAACAGAACCAAAGACAAAAACCACATGATTATCTCAATAGATGCAGAAAAGGCCTTTGACAAAATTCAACATCTCTTCATGCTAAAAACTCTCAATAAATTAGGTATTGATGGGACGTATCTCAAAATAATAAGAGCTATCTATGACAAACCCACAGCCAATATCATACTGAATGGGCAAAAACTGGAAGCATTCCCTCTGAAAACTGGCACAAGACAGGGATGCCCTCTCTCACCGCTCCTTTTCAACATAGTGCTGGAAGTTCTGGCCAGAGCAATCAGGCAGGAGAAGGAAATAAAGGGTATTCAATTAGGAAAAGAGGAAGTCAAATTGTCCCTGTTTGCAGATGACATGATTGTATATCTAGAAAACCCCATTGTCTCAGCCCGAAATCTCCTTAAGCTGATTAGCAACTTCAGCAAAGTCTCAGGATACAAAATTAATGTACAAAAATCACAAGCATTCTTGTACACCAATAACAGACAAACAGAGAGCCAAATCATGAGTGAACTCCCATTCACAATTGCTTCAAAGAGAATAAAATACCTAGGAATCCAACTTACAAGGGATGTGAAGGACCTCTTCAAGGAGAACTACAAACCACTGCTCAATGAAATCAAAGAGGATACAAACAAATGGAAGAACATTCCATGCTCATGGGTTGGAAGAATCAATATCGTGAAAATGGCCATACTGCCCAAGGTCATTTATAGATTCAATGCCATCCCCATCAAGCTACCAATGACTTTCTTCACAGAATTGGAAAAAACTACTTTAAAGTTCATATGGAACCAAAAAAGAGCCCGCATCGCCAAGTCAATCCTAAGCCAAAAGAACAAAGCTGGAGGCATCACACTACCTGACTTTAAACTATACTACAAGGCTACAGTAACCAAAACAGCATGGTACTGGTACCACAACAGAGACATAGATCAATGGAACAGAACAGAGCCCTCAGAAATGATGCCGCATAGCTACAACTATCTGATCTTTGACAAACCTGACAAAAACAAGAAATGGGGAAAGGATTCCCTATTTAATAAATGGTGCTGGGAAAACTGGCTAGCCATATGTAGAAAGCTGCAACTGGATCCCTTCCTTACACCTTATACAAAAATTAATTCAAGATGGATTAAAGACTTATATGTTAGACCTAAAACCATTAAAATCCTACAAGAAAACCTAGGCAATACCATTCAGGACATAGGCGTGGGCAAGGACTTCATGTCTAAAACACCAAAAGCAATGGCAACAAAAGCCAAAATCGACAAATGGGATCTCATTAAACTAAAGAGCTTCTGCACAGCAAAAGAAACTACCATCAGAGTGAACAGGCAACCTACAGAATGGGAGAAAATTTTTGCAACCTACTCATCTGACAAAGGCCTAATATCCAGAATCTACAATGAACTCAAACAAATTTACAAGAAAAAAACAAACAACCCCATCAAAAAGTGGGCAGAGGACATGAACAGACACTTCTCAAAAGAAGACATTTATGCAACCAAAAAACACATGAAGAAATGCTCATCATCACTGGCCATCAGAGAAATGCAAATCAAAACCACAGTGAGATACCATCTTACACCAGTTAGAATGGCCATCATTAAAAAATCAGGAAACAACAGGTGCTGGAGAGGATGTGGAGAAATAGGAACACTTTTACACTGTTGGTGGGACTGTAAACTAGTTCAACCATTGTGGAAGTCAGTGTGGCGATTCCTCAGGGATCTCGAACTAGAAATACCATTTGACCCAGCCATCCCATTACTGGGTATATACCCAAAGGACTATAAATCATGCTGCTATAAAGACACATGCACACGTATGTTTATTGCGGCACTATTCACAATAGCAAAGAGTTGGAACCAACCCAAATGTCCAACAACGATAGACTGGATTAAGAAAATGTGGCACATATACACCATGGAATACTATGCAGCCATAAAAAATGATGAGTTCGTGTCCTTTGTAGGGACATGGATGAAACTGGAAAACATCATTCTCAGTAAACTATCGCAAGGACAAAAAACCAAACACCGCATGTTCTCACTCATAGGTGGGAATTGAACAATGAGAACTCATGGACACAGGAAGGGGAACATCACACTCCGGGGACTGTTGTGGGGTGGGGGGAGGGGGGAGGGACAGCATTAGGAGATACATCTAATGCTAAATGACGAGTTAATGGGTGCAGGAAATCAACATGGCACATGGATACATATGTAACAAACCTGCACATTGTGCACATGTACCCTAAAACCCTGAAGTATAATTAAAAAAAAAAAAAAAAAATGATACAATGTTTTATGTAAGCCTTATGGTAACCACAAAGCAAAAACCTATAGTAAATACCTAAAAGATAAAAATTAAGAAATCAAAGCATACCACTAGAGAAAATCACCTAATCACAGAAGAGGACAGTAAGAAAGGAAGAAAGAAACAATCAATGGCTCCATAAAACTACCAGAAACCAAATAACAAAATGGCAGCAGTAAGTCATTGTCTATCAATAATTACCTTAAATTTTAATGGATTAAATTGCCCAATCGAAAGACATACAGTGGGCCGGGCGCAGTGGCTCACGCTTGTAATCCCAGCACTTTGGGAGGGTAGGCGGGCGGATCACGAGGTCAGGAGATCGAGACCATGGTGAAACCCCGTTTCTACTAAAAATACAAAAAAATTAGCCAGGCGTGGTGGCGAGCGCCTGTAGTCCCAGCTACTCGGAGAGGCTGAGGCAGGAGAATGGCGTGAACCTGGGAGGCGGTGCTTGCAGTGTGCCGAGACTGCGCCACTGCACTCCAGCCTGGGCGACAGAGTGAGACTCCGTCTCAAAAAAAAAAAAAAAAAAGACATACAGTGGCTTAATGGATTTAAAAAACACAATTCAACTATCTCCTGCCTCCAAAAAACTCACTTCACCTGTAAGGACACACACAGAAGAGATGGAGAAAGATATTTATGCACATAGAAACCAAAAGAGAGCAGGTGTAGCTGTATTTATACCAGATAAAATAGACTTTAACTCAAAAACTGTAAAAATAGAGAAGGTCATTATATAATGAAAAAGTGCTCAATTCAGGAAAAGGAGAGAACATTTATAAATACATATGCACCCAACACTAGAGCACCTAAATATATAAAGCAAATATTAATAGATCTGAAGGGAGAGATACACTGTAATACAATAGCTGGGTAATTTAATACTTCACTTTCAGCAATGGACAGATTATTCAGAGAGAAAAATTAGTTTAAAAAACCATTGAACTTGAACCACATTTTAGGCTAAATGAACCTAATGGATATATGCAGAACATTCCAGCCAACAGCAACAGAATACACATTATTCTCAAGAACAAATGAAACATTCTCCAGAATAAATTATATGTTGATCCATAAAATGAGTCTTAACTAATTTAAGAAGACTGAAATCATACAAAGTATCTTTTTCCAACCATTATGATATGAAACCATAAATCAATAACAAGACAAATTTCAAAAAATCACAAATACATGAAAATTAAACACACTCCCGAACAACCAGTGGGTCAATGAAATGAAAAAAAAAAATTAGCAAAATGTGAGTCAAAGAAAAATAGAAGCAAAACATACACCAAAATTAATGAGATACAGCAAAAGCAGCTCTAAGAGGAAAGTTTATAGCAACGAATGCCTACATCAAAAAAATTAAAAATGATTTAGCTGGACAAAGAAAAAAGAGAGAAGACAAAATCAGAAACAAAAGAGAAGACATCACAACTGAAACCACAGAAATACAAAGGATCATAAGAGGCTACTAGGAACATGAGTACACCAACAAATTGAATAACCTAGAAAAACGGATAAATTTCTAGATATATACAACCTACCAAGATTGAATCATGGAAAAATAGAAAATCCAAACAGAACACAAACAAGAAAGGTGATTAAATTCGTAATAAAAAGTTTCCCATCAAAGAAAGACCAGGACATAATAGCTTCACTGCTGAATTCTACCAAACATAAAAGAAAAACTAACACTAATCTTTCTCACACTCTCCCAAAAAATTGAAGAGGAAAGTATACTTCCAAACTCATATTATGATCCCAGCATGACTCTGATACCAAAACCAAACAAAGTTATTACAAGAAAAGAAAATTACAGGCAATGTCCCTGATGAACACAGATGCAAAAAACCTCAACACAATACTAATGAACTGAATTCAACAGCACGTTAAAAGAATCATTCATCATGACAAATGAGATTTATCCCAGGAATTCCGTCAATAAATGTGGTGTACCACATTAATAGAGTAGAGGACAAAAACCATATAATCATCTCAATAGTTTGAGAAATAGCATTTGAAAAAAATTCAACATCTTTTCACGATTTAAAAAAACTCTCAAAATATTAGGCATAGAAGAAATGGACCTCAATACAATAAAGAACATATATGATAAGCACATAGCTAACATCATACTGGTGAATAGGTGAAAGATTTTCCTCTAAGATCAGGAACAAGACAAGAACCCTCCCCCTACCACTTCTTTATTTTATCTTTTTAATTTTTTTTATTATTTCAATAGTTTTGGGAGAACAGGTGGTGTTTGGTTACATGAATAAGTTCTTCAGCGGTGACTTCTGAGATTTTGGTGCACCCATCACCCAAGTAGTGTACACTGTGCCCAATATGTAGTCTTTTATCCCTCACCACCCTCCCACCTTTTCCCCCAAGTCCCCAGAGTTCATTGTGTCATTCTTATGCCTTTGTGTCCTCACAGCTTAGTGCTCACTTATAAATGAGAGCATACATTCTTTGGTTTTCCATTCCTGAGTTACTTCATTTAGAATAATGGTCTCCAACTCCATCCAGGTTACTGCAAATGCCATTATTTTGTTCCTTTTTATGGCTGAGTAGTATTCCATGATATGTATACACACACACACACACACACAAACACACACACACACACACACACACACACAGGATCTACTTTTAGTTCTTTAAGGAATCTCCACACTGTTTTCCATAGTTGTTGTACTAGTTTACATTCCCACCTGCAGCGTAAAAGTGTTCCCTTTTCACCACATCCATGCCAACATCTATTATTACTTTATTTTTTAATTATGGCCATTCTTGCAGGAGTAAGATAGTATAACATTGTGATTCTGATTTGGATTTTCCTGATAATTAGTGATGTTGGGCATATTTTCCATATGTTTGTTGGCCATTTGTATATTGCCTCTTGAGAATTGTCTTTCCATGTTCTTAGCCCACTTTTTGATGAGATTATTTGTTTTTATCTTGCTCGTTTGTTTGAGTTCCTTGTAGATTCTGGATATTAGTCCTTGGTTGGACGAATAGTTTGCAAAGATGTTCTCCCACTCTGTGGGCTGTGTGTTTATACTCTGCTGATTATTTCCTTTTCTGTGCAGAAGCTTTTTAGTTTAATTAAGCCCCATCTATTTATCTCTGTTTTTGTTGCATTTGCTTTGGAATTCTCGGTCATGAACTCTTTCTAGGCCAATGTCTAGAAGAGTTTTTCCAATGCTATCTTGTAGAATGTTTATGGTTTCAGGTCTTAGATTTATGTCTTTGATCCACCTTGAGTTGATTTTTGTGTAAGGTGAGATGTGAAAATCCAGTTTCGTTCTTCCACATGTGGCTAGCCAATTATTCCAGCACCATTGGTTGAATAGAGTGTCCTTTCCCCACTTTATGTTTTTGTTTGCTTTTTTGAGTATCAGTTGGCTAAGTATTTGGCTTTATTTCCGGGTTCTCTATTCTGTTCTATTCGTCTACACCTCTCACCACTTCTATTTAATATAGTACAAGAAGTCCTAGCAAGAACAAATAGGCAAGAGATAGAAATGAAAGACATCCAAATTGGAAAAGTTAAATTGTAAAATTTCCATACAATTCTTATCAAAATTCCAATGAAATTTTTCACAGAATGATAACATGATCTGATATATAGAAAACCCTAAAGATGCTACTAAAACACTATTAGAACTAATAAACTGACTTAGTAAAGTTGCGTGATACAAAATCAACATACAAAAGTCAGTAGCATTTCTATACACTAATAATGACAAGAAAACAATCTTATTTACAATAGCTACCAAAAAATAAAAATATTTAAGAATAAATTTAACCAAGGAAGTGAAAGACCTGAAAACTATAAAACATTGATGAAAAATTGAAAAAGGCAGAAATAAATGAAAATATATTTCATTGTTGTGGATTTAAAGAATAAATATTATTAATATTAATATTGGTCATACTACCCAAAGTGATCCTCAGATTCCATACAATACTTGGCCAGGTGTGGTTGCTCATCCCTGTAATCCCAGCACTTTGGGAGGCCAAGGTGGGTGGATTACTTGCAACCAAGAGTTCAAGACCAGCCTGGCCAACATGGTGAAACCCTGCCCCTACTAAAAATACAAAAGTTATCTGGGTGTGATGGTGCTCACATGTAGTCTCTGCTAGTCAGTAGGCTGAAACATGAGAATCACCTGAACCCGGGAGGCAGAGGTTGCAGTGAGCCAAGATCATGCCACTGCACTCCAGCTGGGCAACAGAGCAAGACGCCATTCCATACAATTCTTATCAAAATTCCAATGAAATTTTTCACAGAAATAGATGAAAAATCCTAAAATTGTATGAAACCATAAAAGACCCCAAATTGTCCAAAACAATCTTAAGCAAAAAGAACAACAACACACCACCTGACTTAAAATTCTACTACAGGCCGGGCATGGTGGCTGATGCCTGTAATCCCATCACTTTAGGAGGCTGAGGTGGGCGGATCCTGAAGTCAGGAGTTCAAGACCAGCCTGACCAACATGGTGAAACCCCGCCTCAACTAAAGATACAAAAATTAGCCAGGCGGGCTGGCGCATGCCTGTAATCACAACTATTCAGGAGGCTGAGGCAGGAGAATCATTTGAACCTGGGAGGCGGAGGTTGCAGTAAGCCGAGATCATACCACTGCACTCCAACCTGGGCAACAAAGCAAGACTCTATCTCAAAAAAAAAAAAAAATTCTGCTGCAAAGCTAAGTTAATTAAAACAGCAAGATACTGGCATAAAAACAGATCCATGGACCAATGGAACAGAATAGAGAACGCAGAAATAAATCCACACATTTATGTTCAATTGATTTTATGACAAAGATGACAAGAACAAGCAATGGGGAAAGGACAGTTTCTTCAATAAATGCTGTTAGGACAACTGAATACCCATATACAGAAGTATAAAATTAGGCCCTTATCTCACACCATATATAAAAAAAGCCTCAAAATGAATTAAAGACTTAAAAGTCTTTAACCTGAAGTCTTTAACCTAAAAGTTTTAGACCTGAAATTCTAAAACTACTAGAAGAAAACAGTAGAAAAACTACGTAGCATTTGTTTGAGCAATGACTTTTTGGGTATGACCCCAAATTCAAGGCAATAAAAGTGGAAACAGACAAACAGGATTACATCAAATGAAACAGTTTCTGCACAGCCAAGGAAGCAAGAAACAGAGTGAAGAAACAAGCTATGAAATTGCAGAAAATATTTTCAAGTCACATATCTAAAAAGGGGTTAATATTCAAAATAAATTGGGAACTCAACTCAATAGTAAGAAAACAACCCTATTAAAAATGGGCAAGGGATAAGACATATAAATGGTCAATGAGTATATGAAAAAATGTTCAACACCAGTAATCCTCAGAGAAATGCACATTAAAACTACACAGTGAAGTATTACCACACATCTGTTAGAATGACTAGTAATAAGGAGATAAAAAATAACAAGTGACGACCAGGATGTTTAGAAAAGGAAACCTTTGCACACTGTTGGTGGGAATGTAAATTGGTGCAGCCCTTATGGAAAACAGTATGGCAGTTCCCCAGAAACTTTATAGCAGAAGTATCATATGTTCCAATAATCCCATTACTAAGTTATATACAATGGAAATGAAATTAGTATGTCAAAGAGATGTCTTCCCTCCCATGTTCATTGCAGCATTATTCACAATAGATACCCAAATTCTGGAAACAACCTAAGTGTTCATCAATAGGTGAATAGATTTTTAAAACGTGGCATATGTACACACATTCCTTCTTTTTGCTGTTGTTGCTTTTTGTTTTTTGAGACGGAGTCTTGCTCTGTCGCCAGGCTGGAGTGCAGTGGTGCCATCTCAGCTCACTGCAACCTCTGCCTCCCAGGTTCAAGCGATCCTCCTGCCTCAGCCTCCTGAGTAGCTGGGACTACAGGCACACACCACTACACCCAGCTAAATTTTTTGCATTTTTAGTAGAGACGGGGTTTCACCATGTTGACCAGGATGGTCTCGATCTCTTGACCTCGTGATCTGCCCGCCTCAGCCTCCCAAAGCACAGGGATTACAGATGTGAGCCATCACACCCGGCCACATTCCTTCTTTTTAAAGGTTGTAATACTATTCAACCTTTAAAAAGAAGGAAATTCTGTAATTTGCAACAATACGGATAAACCTGGAGGACATTATGTTAAACAAAATAAGCCAGGCACAGAAAGACAAATACTATATAATCTTACTTTTATGTGAAATCTAAAAAAAGTTGAATGCATAGAAGTAGAAAGTGGAATGCTGGTTATCAGGGGTTATGGGATGGAGGAGATTGTCAAATATTATGAAATTTTAGTTCAGTAGGAGAAATAAGTTCAAGAGCTCCATTTATAGCATAGTGACTAGGGTTGGTAACAATGTATCGTATTCTTGAAAATTTCTAAAAGTGGATTTTAAGTGTTTTTAGCTTGATTTAGTCATTACACAATGTATACATATTTCAAAACATTATGTTATACACAGTAAGTATGTACACTTTTTGTCAATTATATATATATATAAATACATTATAAAAAAAGAAACAGCTACAATTAGATGCAGCAGTCCACTATTTAGCAGCAGAGAAGAAAGATTTTCTAAATTGAAAATAGCAGTAAAACTGGAATGCTTTGATTTGCATTTCTCTGATGGCCAGTGATGATGAGCATTTTTGCATGTGTTTTTTGGCTGCATAAATGTCTTCTTTTGAGAAGTGTCTGTTCATGTCCTTCACCCACTTTTTGATGGGGTCGTTTTTTTCTTGTAAATTTGTTTGAGTTCATTGTAGATTCTGGATATTAGCCCTTTGTCAGATGAGTAGGTTGCAAAAATTTTCTCCCATTCTGTAGGTTGCCTGGTCACTCTGATGGTAGTTTCTTTTGCTGTGCGGAAGCTCTTTAGTTTAATTAGATCCCATTTGTCAATTTTGGCTTTTGTTGCCATTGCTTTTGGTGTTTTAGACATGAAGTCCTTGACCATGCCTATGTCCTAAATGGTATTGCCTAGATTTTCTTCTAGGGTTTTTATGGTTTTAGGTCTAACATGTAAGTCTTTAATCCATCTTGAATTAATTTTTGTATAAGGTGTAAGGAAGGGATCCAGTTTCAGCTTTCTACACATGGCTAGCCAGTTTTCCCAGCACCATTTATTAAATAGGGAATCCTTTCCCCATTGCTTGTTTTGGTCATGTTTGTCAAAGATCAGATTGTTGTAGATATGCGGCATTATTTCTGAGGGCTCTGTTCTGTTCCATTGATCTATGTCTCTGTTGTGGTACCAGTACCATGCTGTTTTGGTTACTGTAGCCTTGTAGTATAGTTTGAAGTCAGGTAGCGTGATGCCTCCAGCTTTGTTCTTTTGGCTTAGGATTGACTTGGTGATGCGGGCTCTTTTTTGGTTCCATATGAACTTTAAAGTAGTTTTTTCCAATTCTGTGAAGAAAATCATTGGTAGCTTGATGGGGATGCCATTGAATCTATACATTACCTTGGGCAGTTTGGCCATTTTCGCGATATTGATTCTTCCAACCCATGAGCATGGAATGTTCTTCCATTTGTTTGTATCCTCTTTTATTTCATTGAGCAGTGGCTTGTAGTTCTCCTTGAAGAGGTCCTTCACATCCCTTGTAATTTGGATTCCTAGGTATTTTATTCTCTTTGAAGCAATTGTGAATGGGAGTTCACTCATGATTTGTCTCTCTGTTTGTCTGTGATTGGTGTACAAGAAAGCTTGTGATTTCTGTACATTGATTTTGTATCCTGAGACTTTGCTGAAGTTGCTACTCAGCTTAAGGAGATTTTGGGCTGAGACAAAAACCACAATGAGATACCATCTCACACCAGTTAGAATGGCCATCATTAAAAAGTCAGGAAACAACAGGTGCTGGAGAGGATGTGGAGAAATAGGAACACTTTTACATTGTTGGTGGGACTGTAAACTAGTTCAACCATTGTGGAAGTCAGTGTGGCGATTCCTGAGGGTTCTAGAACTAGAAATACCATTTGACCCAGCCATCCCATTACTGGGTATATACCCACAGGACTATAAATCATGCTGCTATAAAGACACATGCACACGTATGTTTATTGTGGCACTATTCACAATAGCAAAGACTTGGAACCAACCCAAATGTCCAACAACGATAGACTGGATTAAGAAAATGTGGCACATATACACTATGGAATACTATGCAGCCACAAAAAATGATGAGTTCATGTCCTCTGTAGGGACATGGATAAAACTGGAAAACATCATTCTCAGTAAACTATCACAAGGACAAAAAACCAAACACCGCATGTTCTCACTCATAGGTGGGAATTGAACGATGAGAACTCATGGACACAGGAAGGGGAACATCACACTCCGGGGACTGTTGTGAGGTGGGGGGAGGGGAGAGGGACAGCATTAGGAGATATATCTAATGCTAAATGACGAGTTAATGGGTGCAGCAAACCAACATGGCACATGGATACATATGTAACAAACCTGCACATTGTGCACATGTACCCTAAAACCTAAAGTATAATAATAAAACTAAAAAAAAAAAAAAACTGGAATGCTATCTTGAACTTCATCTTCTCCTCTCAAGGAGTTTCCTGAAACGTGCTTGTGTTTTGAAACTCACTTCATTCAATGATGAGACAGAGGAAGGAACCGTAATAGTATGAAAAACATATCCTGCAGACTTCTATTTCTGGCCAAGATGGATTAACAGGGAACAGATTTCTTTTTCTGGCTTAATCAAAGAAACTGGAAAAAATATGTAAAACATATATAAAACAATGTTTTTAAGACAATGGACAGCAAGCACAAAGGGGTGGCAATCCCTGAGATACAGCAAACAAGTGAGGTGAACTTTGAGATTGTCTGTTTACTGACCTGAGAGTTTCCAGGCCAAAACACGGCACGGTAAATCAAGAAAACGGCCGGTATGGTCCCTAAGTCAAGGAGACAGAGGTTGGCTTCAGGAATGCTGGGGCAGCTAGAGTTCATGAGACAGAGAACGTAGCTGTACAGTGAGAGAACACAAGACATCTCCAAAGGGTCCCCACTAATCAGTTTATGTGTTAAGAAACTATAAAGACTGAGGAAAGTGTCGCCTAGAAGGATTAGAAGCTCACTGTTCAGGATTTATACAAGACTATGGAGAGCGTCCCTCCAAATCAGCCAGAATAAAAAGCCCCAAGATTCACAGGGCAATGGGTAGAGTATACTTGCCTCCATAATGGAGAATAATTAGCCCCAGAATAAATTTTGCTCTGCTGTCTAACAAAGCTTCCAACCTAACAAAGCTTAAAATATAAACCTGAAATGATGCAAGTCACAATAACTAAATTTTGTTTAAAAAGTACTAGGCATGAAAAGGAAAAAGGAAGCATGATTTTAATGAAAAGGAAAAAATCAATCAAAATTGACCCAGAACTGACACATACATTAGAAATAAAAGACAAGAACATTAAAACATTTATTATAACTTCATTCTATATATTCAAAAGGTACAAACATGAGATACATAGAAGACCCAAATGAAACCAACAGAGATGAAAACTACAACGTTTGAGGTAATACACTAGATGAAAATGTCAATCTGACAAGTGTGGATCTGTTTACTATCTACAATTTGACTTTTCCAGAACGTTATATAAATGGAATCATACACTACATAGCCTTCCAAGTGTAGCTTTTTATTTAGCATAATAGGTTCAAGATTCATCAATACTGTTGCATGTATCAGTAGTTTTCTCCTTTTATTGCTGTTATATTCCATTGTACCATTGTACATTAATTTTGTTTATATAAGCATCAGTTTAAGGATATTTGGGTTGTTTCAAGGTTGGGCAATTATAAATGAAGACAAAATAAATATTTGTACAGAAGATTTTGAAAAGGTCTCTAGAGAGGCTTTCATTTCTATCAGGCAAATACCTGGGAATGAGATTGCTGGGTCATATGGTATGAGTATTTCTTTAACTTTATAAAAAACTGCCAAATTATTTTCCAAAGTGTTTGTACTATTGCACATTCACACCACTAAGAAATGACCATTCTAGTTGTCCTGCATACTAATCAGGTATTTTTCTTTTAGTTATTCTAATCAGTGTGTAACAATGAGTTCTCTTTGTTTTAGTTTGCATTTCCCTATAAGCAAACAATGTTGAATATGTTGAAATTACATTGAATGATGATTTTGAAAATATTTTCACGCACTTGTTTCTCAATTATATTTCTTCTTTGGTCAAGTGTCTATTCAAATCATTTACTCATTTTAATTGAGTTTTTTGCTCTTATTTTGAGTTGTGAGAGTTTTTTACATTACTGATTTTGTCAGTTATATGTTTTGCAAATATTCAAGTCTGTGTCTTAACTTTTCATTTTTGTAATATTTGATAACACAGAGGGCAAATGAGGGGTGTTATTTTAATTAACATAAGTTTATCAATATTTCCTTTTATAGTTTATAGTTTTTGAGTCCTGCTTTTAAAAACTTTATCTCATTGAATACCTGAAGATTTTACTGTACATTTTTTCGGAAGTTTCATAGCTTTAGCTCTTACATACGAGTGTATTACACATTTTGAGATAATATTGTATATGGAGTGAGGTAATTTTAGGGTATATTCCTTTGCCTACGGATGTCTAATTAGTTGAGCATTATATGTTAAAAGGCTGTCACTACCCCCCATTGAATTACTTTGGCATCTTTATGAAAAATTAATCAACCATAACTGAATGTGTCTATTTCTTTTTTTTTTTTTTTTGAGACGGAGTCTCGCTCTGTCACCCAAGCTGAAGTGCAGTGGAGCAATCGGCTGACTGCAAGCTCCGCCTCCCAGGTTCACGCCATTCTCCTGCCTCAGCCTCCGGAGTAGCTGGGACTACAGGCGCCCATCACCACGCCCGGGTAATTTTTTGTATTTTTTTAGTAGAGACGGGGTTTCACCGTGTTAGTCAGGATGGTCTCTTTCTCCTGACCTCGTGATCCGCCCACTTCAGCCTCCCAAAGTGCTGACATTACAGGCGTAAGCCACAGCGCCCGGCCTGAATTTGTCTGTTTCTATTATTCTCTATTCTGATTTATTGATCTGTTGTGTCTGTCTTTCAAGCAATATGACATTGACTTCATTATTACGCCTTTATAATAAGAATTGAAATAGGTAATGAGTCCCCCAACTTTGCTATTGTTCAAAATTCTTTGGCCATTCTAAGTTCTTTCCTTTCTTTATGAATCTTATAATGAGCTGGTCATTCCCTAACCAATAAACAAAATTTTACTGGAATTTTAATTAGAATAGCATGGAATCTATAGATTTGGGGAAAATCGACATTTATTCCAACACAGAGTCTTCTAATCCATGACCATGGTGTATCTATATAATTCTCCTTTGATTTCTATAATTGGAATCAATATTTTGTCATTTCAGAATACAAATATTTTAAATATTTTGTGAGAGTTATTCCTGTTTTTCATGTTTTTAATCCTTCTGAACCTATTATAGTTACATTTAAATTTCCAAACTTTCATTCCCAATATATAAAAATATAATTTATCGGCCGGGCGCAGTGGCTCATGCCTGTAATCCCAGCACTTTGGGAGGCCAAGGCAGGCGGATCACGAGGTCAGGAGATCGAGGCCATCCTGGCTAACACCGTGAAACCCCGTCTCTACTGAAAATACAAAAAATTAGCCAGACCTGGTGGCGGGAGCCTGTAGTCCCAGCTACTCCGGAGGCTGAGGCAGGAGAATGGCGTGAACCTGGGAGGCGGAGCTTGCAGTGAGCCGAGATCTCACCACTGCACTCTAGCCTGGGTGACAGAGTGAGACTCCATTTCAAAAAAAAAAAAAAATTATATATATATATAATTTATCTTTAT
The DNA here is from genome assembly GCF_009828535.3 of Hylobates moloch. Taxonomy (NCBI): domain Eukaryota; kingdom Metazoa; phylum Chordata; class Mammalia; order Primates; family Hylobatidae; genus Hylobates; species Hylobates moloch. Next base: position 28,724,684 of record NW_026652281.1, read on the forward strand.
TAATCTTTTATTATATAAACTTGATTAACTATTGTATTTTTATTAGTTTTTTGTGAATTTTTTGGTATTTTCCAAGTAGATAATAATGTCTCCAAATGGAGATGTTTTTGTATTTTTCTTTCTAATATGTATGCCTTTTACTTCTTTTTCTTGCCTTAGTGCACTAAGATCTACATGATCCCAAAGAATGCAATCAGCCCTTTACCATAAAGTATGATATTGGCAGTAGGGTTTTTGGAGACTCCCTTTGTTGGTTTAAAGAAGTTCCCATTACTTCCTAGTACATTAAGACTTTTGTGTTGTTTTATCTCTGTCAGTGTGAGTGGATGCTGATTTTCTTCAAATACTTTTCTGTATCTATTGAAATGATTATGTGACCTTTCATCTATTGATATGGTAAATTTTATAGACTGATTTCAGTTAAACAAGACTAAATTCCTGCAATAAATCCCCCTTGATCATGATGTATTATCATTTTAATATGTAGCTGGGTTTAATTTGATAATATTTCTTAAGGATTTTTGAAAATATGTTTTGATTTAAGTTAAACAAGACTTAAATTCCTGCAATAAATCCCATTTGATCATGATGTATTATCATTTTAATATATAGCTGCGTTTAATTTGATAATATTTCTTAAGGATTTTTGAAAATACGGTTATGAGGATACTGTCTGTAATTTTCTTGTAATACCTTTGGTTTTAGTATCAAGGTAATGCTGGACTCATAAAATAAGCTGGCAAACAATTTTTATCCTCTTCTACTGGTAGAGTTTATGTAGGATTTGAATTCATTCTTCATTAAATGTTTGGCTGAATTTTCCAGTGAAATAAACTAGGCCTGAAGTTTTTGTTGTTGGGAGTTTATTAACACTGAATTCATTTCCTTTAATATAGAACTATGGCAGACAAAATCCTAATATGATCTCCAAAATTTCTTTCCCTGATGTAAATGCCATACATAATGCCCTTGAGTGTGAGGTGAACTTGCGCATATGATGAAATATCATTCATGTGATTATGTCACATGATATGACAAAATGGTGTTTATCCTGAGTGGACCAAAAGTAATTTGGTAAGTTATTTAAAACCAAAGTTTTCAATGCTCATCATCACTGGCCATCAGAGAAATGCAAATCAAAACCACAATGAGATACCATCTCACACCAGTTAGAATGGCGATCATTAAAAAGTCAGGAAACAACAGGTGCTGGAAAGGATGTGGAGAAATAGGAACATTTCACACTGTTGGTGGGACTGTAAACTAGTTCAACCATTGTGGAAGTCAGTGTGGCCATTCCTCAGGGATCTAGAACTAGAAATACCATTTGACCCAGCCATCCCATTACTGTGTATATACCCAAAGGATTATAAATCATGCTGCTATAGACACATGCACACATATGTTTATTGTGGCATTATTCACAATAGCAAAGACTTGGAACCAACCCAAATGTCCAATAATGATAGACTGGATTAAGAAAATGTGGCACATATACACCATGGAATACTATGCCGCCATAAAAAAGATGAGTTCATGTCCTTTATAGGGACAGGGATGAAGATGGAAACCATCATTCTCAACAAACTATCACAAGGACAAAAAACCAACACCACATGTTGTTACTCATAGGTGGGAATTGAACAATGAGAACACATGGACACAGGAAAGGGAACATCACACACCGGGGCCTGTTGTGGGGTGGGGGGACGGGAGAGGGATAGCATTTGGAGATATACCTAATGTTAAATGACGAGTTACTGGGTGCAGCACACCAACATGGCACGTGTATACATATGTAACTAACCTGCACGTTGTGCACATGCACCCTAAAACTTAAAGTATAATAATAAAATAAAAGTTTTCTTCAGCTGGTCATAGAAGAGAAAGGCATAGAGGCAGGCACAACATGACTAGTCTGGAAGAAAGCAAACATTCATATTGTAAACTATAGGAGATGTGTCAACAGCTAGGAGTTCAATGCAGTTCCTAGCCAATAGCTAGTAGGAAAATGGAAACCTCAGTCCTATAACCATAAGAAAATGATGAGGCCTGCTATAATTAGAGTAGTCAGGGATGTTCTCTTGGAGGATATGATCTGTGAAATAATATCTAAGTTTCGAAATAGAGACACTCAAGAAAAAAAAAAAGGAAACTATTTCCAAGCCAAGAAAATATTTGTTAGGGTTAGGGTTAAAAAAGAAAAAGAAAAAAAAAGATAAACTTGGCACTTTTCTAGGCATTGTGGAGTGTGTAGTGAATAAGAAGAATGCAGATTAATTAAGTCATAAAGGTAGGCAGAAGGCCAGAAAATACAAATCAGGGTAAGAAGTTTATTTTCAGGTTGTAATGGAAGCCACTGGAGGATTTTCAAACAGAAAGAGTGCCATAATCCAACGTATACATGGAAAGAATATTTGTGACATGATGTGTCTTGTGATATTTTTGGAGACGCAAAAGTAAAGCAAAGAGATTAATTAAGCGGGTGTTAAAATATTATAGCTGAGAAATGATAGAGGTTTACAATTAGGATATTTTGGGTGAAGATAATAAGTATTCAGTTTCAACATAATATTTATTTTATTTCCATAGGTTTTGGGGAACAGATGGCATTTGGTTACATGAGTAAGTTCTTTGGCGGTGATTTGTAAGAGTTTGGTGTGCCTATCACCCAAGCAGTGTACACTAAACCAAATTTGTAGCCTTCTCTCACCCCCTTCCCACCCTTTCCCCCAACAGGCCCCAAAGTCTATTGTATTATTCTTCTGCCTTTGCACCTTCATAGCTTAGCTCCCACTTATGAGTGAGAACATACAACGTTTGGTTTTCCGTTCCTGAGTTACTTCACTTAGAATAATAGTCTCCAATCCCATCCAGTTTGCTTTGAATGCCATTAATTTATTCCTTTTTATGGCTGAGTAGTATTCCATTGTGTGTGGAGATTATATATTTATCACAGTTTCTTTATCCACTCGTTGATTGATGGGCATTTGTGTTGGTTCCATGATTTTGCAAAAACTGTGCTGCTATAAACATGTGTGTGCAAGTATCATTTTCATATAATGACTTCTTTTCCTCTGGATAGATACCCAGTAGTGAGATTGCTGGATCAAATAGTAGTTCTACTTTTCATTCTCTAAGGAATCTCCACGCTCTTTTCCATAATTCAAACCAACAAGACTTATTTATGAACGAGCTTGGGGATATGAGGAAAGAAGATAAATCAAGGATGTTTCCTAAAATTTTGGCCTAGACTATTGGGTGAACAACACTGCTATTCTGAGATGAGGAAAATTTGAAGGGAAAAAAATAGGGTGGGAGGTAGATCTACATTCTAAGTTGGCCATGCTGGGTTTGAATTGTCTATCAGAAATTGAAACAGAGATGCCAATAAGGCAGTAGATGTAAAAGCCTAGGGTTCAGGGGAGAGGTAAAGATTGACCATATAAATTGGATAAACCTCAACCTATAGATAATATTTAAAGTCATGGCTATGGAAGTTATCATTTAGTGAACTCATTAGGTAGGAGAAAAAAAGACAAAAACAGTCAAGGGTGCTTCAATATGTGGTGGAGAAGGGTAAGTTAGAAAATATGACTAAAAGAAGTGACTGGTGAGACAGCAAGGAATGAAGTGAGTGTGATATTACAGAAGCACAGAAAAGCAAGTGTTCTGAGAAGGAGAGAGGGGTCGCTTCTGTCAAATGATGCTTACAAGTCAAGTAAGATGATGACCCATCTTGGTAAGTGGCCCCTCAAGCAAATACTATAATGCAGGGAAACTTTCTTTGATCACCAGATTATCTATTAATGTAGTTAAAGCTTGTAGACTTTGGTTAATAAAGCTAGCAGATAAACATCTATAATACTAAAGTTCTTTGAAGTTAGAAGCCACTAATACAGTTGAAGTTTAAGCATATAACTGAAATTTAACTATATCTGAAAAAGGTTTGGTGGAATAATTTTGCCAAGTGAGTCACAACCCTTACTTGTCTGAAACAGGAAGAGACAGAAACCAGCTGACCTCATGAAAGGGAGGCCTATATGAACGACCATCTAGCTTAAGGCTAAAACATATACACTTGGTCCATGTTGCTGTTATTGCACCTGCTGCCTAAACGTTTTTGGAATAACCATTCAGCCTCTTTTCAGTCAGTATGGCCCAAGTCTTGCCTGCTGGTGTAGTGAACTGTAATCTTTAGATCCTTTGTTGACTTAAAATCATTTTTTTTTCAGCTCTACTAGGACTCACAAAAAGGAAAAGCAATATTAAAACTTGCCCAAACTTTGCAGTCTGGGAGTCTGAGATTGTAGGTAAAGACACACTCTAAAGAAATAAATTGCCTACTGTCTCCAATTATAAAACTATAAAAATTATCTTTGAACATAATAATACAGAAATTTAAAAAAAGTTGAAAAATTAAGTCTAGTGAAGAAAAGGTAAGGTCAATAGAAGGAAGTCTTCATAAAGTTGGGGAATTATTCAAATGAGAATATTAGACCAAGAAAGCTGAAAGGCTGAGAAGTGATAATGAGAGAATGAAATGTTTGAAATCAAAAATATACAGGCAGGATAGTTATTGGTGATGATTATAGCAGTGGTTGGTTTAAGAAGATGCAGAAAACAAAAATTAAAATTTAGGAGTTTAACAAAATGAGAGACCTTGTGCTGGCTAGAACCTCTAGGTGGATGTCAAAGTTTCCAACAGTGATGACGAGTCATCATGAGGTTAATGAGAATGTGGGATGAGGCAGGTGACTAGAGAGCATGAGAAGTCAGATGGAGAAATGGGGCCTGTACAGCCTGAAGCTGTGAAACTGTCCAGGTTAGAAAAGCCTAAACTAAGGGAGTGAGGTGGCAGTGAAGTAAAAGGTAGCAGTGTATCTGAAACGCTATCCCTGGGTAGAATCAATAGGCACTTGGAATGAATTGAATGCAAGAAATAAGAAATAGGAAGAGCCTAGGATAGCATGAGAATTTCTTATTTGCAGATATTAGGCTGATGGTGGTGTCATGAGTCAAGGCTATGTAACTTAGAACACAAATCAGAGATGATCAGGTTTCTGCCTTCCTGCCAGTGCAGTCCTTCTCCGTCCCACCCCACCATACGAGGAAGCACACACACATATGCATGCATACATGGAGTTTAGGAAAAGAACCCTGAGCATAACAATCAGGTGTCCTAGACTTTAAATAAATACCTTCAAGCATTTTACATGAAAAATAGGTATAATCACTTGGTCTAAGATACTAGACAGTAGTCCAAGAAAATGAGCTTCTCAGGAAGAGAAGGAAGAAGGAACGAAAGGAGTGAGGGAAGGACACAGGGAAGGAGAAAGGGAAAGAGAGAGGAAGAGAGGGAGGGAGGGAGGCTGGCAGGAGGGAGATTCTGACAACACAATCACAAACAACACAAGGGAGAAAAAGAAACAGATTCATTTTAAAAGCACAGAAAAAGAGGGTTAAATCAGTATTTAAAGCAGATGGTATAATGTTAACAGATGGCAAAAAAAAAAAAGCACAGAACTTCTCAAGTCCTATTTTTCTTTTGTCCTCTCTATCAAAGAATCAATCTTCAAAACTGCAAATGGAAGAACAAACAAGACACTGAAGTAACTGAAGCTCAAAGGCCAGGATGTGTGATTCAGTATGCGAATGCGAGAAGTGTTGAGTATGAATCATTAATGACCAAAAGAAGATCTATTAAATTTAGTAGAAGAGGTTATTAGACCAACTCAGAAGGATATGTCTTTCATTGGAAAAGGGACTTTGAATATATATTTGGAAATATATGGTGTGTTATGCTACCAAAAATAAAAACAAATAAGAATAGCATAAATTAATCAACAAAAATGCCTCAATCATAATTGAAGACTAAGTCCTGATAATAAGAAAACTATATAGTGTTGACATTCTTATTACTGCAAGAAAGAGGGATGAACATGGAGTGGTTTGTGCAGAGGATTAACTGAGATCTGAGATCAGATAAATGAAGATATGAGCTATTGATCAAAGTAAATGGCTTTGAGCTTGAGTTCTTCTTGGGCATGCTACCTGCCCGCCAATCCTTTAGAGCTCACACCTAATGCAAAAAAACTTTCCAGTCTATCAATCTAAATACCTTGCTGTCCTACTGTCAGTGCTTGCTTTTCTGGAAGGTATCATAAAGAGCTTGCATTGTTACCACTTTGCCTTGTTTATTTACCCAGTTCATTGTGACTGCAATGATATGCGTAACTTATATTTTCCAGAAACTCAGTGCTGTGAAATTGAAAACTGTGTACAAACATGATCTCTTGCTGTCTTCATTAAAATAGTATATAGTTCAAGTCCCTAACACAGATCAATTATTCTGCTAAGATGTTGCAAGAACGTGAAGATATTGTCATATAATTGTTTTAGAGAACATTTGAAGACTAGTGGAATATACAATTAATATTAGAGACTGAACACTGGCAAAACCCATTTCTGAAACTACTGTTGCTAAGGCCATCAAAGACTCCTAACCAAAAAATCAAAATGTTGGCCTAGTGTGGTGGCTCACACCTGTAATCCCAGCACTTTGGGAGGCCAAGGCAGGCGGATCACGAGGTCAGGAGATCAAGACCATCCTGGCTAACACAGTGAAACCCCGTCTCTACTAAAAAATACAAAAAATTAGCCAGGCATGGTGGCAGGCACCTGTAGTCCCAGCTACTCGGGAGGCTGAGGCAGGAGAATAGTGTGAACTCGGGAGGCAGAGCTGGCAGTGAGCCGAGATAGTGCCACTGCACTCCAGCCTGGGTGACAGAGCGAGACTCTGTCTCAAAAAAAAAAAAAAAAAAAATCAAAATGTTATCTTCAGTCCTCAACCAAGTGACAAAATAACCACTCTATTTATCTAAATTCCTTTCTCTCTTAGCTCACTGGGTAACTCACATTCCTAATTCTCCTACCTCTCTACTCCTTTATTCTAAGTTCTTCTTTTCATTTGTCTTGCTAGACTAGTCCTACATCAGTCTCTAAGTAATTCTGCATCTTATCTGCTTAGTCCCAGATCTTTTTCTTCTCTCTGGATGGTCTCCTGCCAAGCTACAGATTTCTGTTCCCAAGTATACCTTGTTATCCATGAGCATTCCAAATATAACATACTCTCTAATAGCTGCTCAGAAATTGCCTCTCTGCCTCTGTAAATGGTATCACTATCAATCTATTCTCCCACTGGAAATTTCAGTTTTTCTTGACTTATTTTATTCCCCATCAATTATTGTACTTACATCTCAGAAGAGTCTCTGGAATCTAATGTCTTCTCTTCATATTCATTTTTATTGCCTCAATTTAACCCTTCAGCATCTCCTACAGAAATTTATATTGACCCTCCTACCTGATCCCTCTATCATTAGTCCTTACCTACTCTAGTTCATGTCCACATCATCTGCAGCACTTTCTTCTTCAGGTAATCTTACAGTACTCCTTCCCAGATTAAACTGCGTGAGGCCAGGGACTGTGACATTAAAGTGTTATTTTCCCAGCACCTAGAACAATGCCTAACAAATACTGCGTTCTCAGTAGATAATGGAACAGTGAATATGGAGGCTCCACTGTCTGCTCACCACCGTCCTGACAGCCAACCACCTTCATGAGTTACTGTTTTAAATAAACTATCCCTCTACACAGGGCAGGATAGTTCAGTCATTTAAAACCCAGGCTTTGGATCCCTCCAATTCCTGGTTGATAAGTTTAAATACTTGTAACCATTGTTATTTGCGTTATTATTGATTATTTTCCTCAATAATTTCAACTGAAGAATTTGTACTTATCTCCAACTCCTCAAACTTTATTAAATCACTTTCACCCGGTTATAACACTTTGAACACAATAACACCTCTTTTCACATGAGTCACACACATTGCAAAGGCTATATTTTATTCATCTTTGCGTCCCATCATATAATAGAATGCCTAGCACATAGTAGTTTTCTAAGAAATATTTGTTGCTGCATAAAAGTAATATCAAAGAAGCCAGAAGAATAGAAAGTTCACCAAAAAAGGGCTAATACTAATCAATTCTACAAATACGTCAAGAGGAATGAGGATTAAAAGGGGCCGTCACTGTGGACTTCAGGTTAAATGTGGTGGGTTGAACATTTTGGTTTGCAACTGCTCTTCTTCAAACCTTCACTAAAATAAAATTAAGGGAAAAACTAAGAAATAGATAGATAAGGCAGGGCGCGGTGGCTCACACCTGTAATCCCAGGACTTTGGGAGGCCAAGGTGCATGGATCACAAGGTCAGGAGTTTGAGACCAGCCTGACCAAGATGGTGAAACCCTGTCTCTACTAAAAATACAAAAATTAGCCAGGCGCAGTGGCAGCCACCTGTAATCCCAGCTACTCAGGAGGCTGAGGCAAGAGATTCGCTTGAACCCAGGAAGCAGAGATTGTAGTGAGCCAAGATCGTGCCACTGTGCTCCAGCCTAGGTGACAGAGTGATACTCCATCTCAAAAAAAAAAAAAAAAAAATAGATAAAATGGATAAATATACTAGGACTAAGGTAACATGAATGGAAGTGACAGCAACAAAATTAAGAACCTACCTAGAAAGCAGACAGTTGATTAGTAACTATCAGCAAAACAAGTAAAGCCAAAGCCTAAGCCAGAAGTAGGAAAAGCCAAGAAGCAAATGTATTCGTGACACAGAATCTCAGAATATCTCAGGAATCAAAAGAACTACTATTCCTAAAAACTGGTGGTGTAATTTGTGCTGGAGATTACAAGAATCACTTCAATTCTCAGATTCCTACCGCTTATTCCGCAATGAAAGGCAACTGCCCCTGCTCCATACAATAGAAGCCGAATGGTTTACTCCTTTGGAGAAGTGAAACAGAGGACTCAAGAACAACAGGCCCAGCTGATGATGAGTGCATCATACTGAAAACAAGTGTATAAGGTGAAACTCTTGTGCAGTGAATGATGAAACACTTGTTCTTTTTTCTTCACTTAGCTCCAAGAGGAAATACAGCCAAAAAAAAAAAAGCGAAATACAGCAAAGTGTATATCTTCCCAGGAAATTAGAGGGTTCCCCCAGGAGGAAATAGACCAATATAAAAGTAAAAATATTGAAATATTGATAATTCAGAATCCTCCAATGAAAGAGCCTAGTCAGTTCAGCTTAGGTGGTCATAATGCAAACATTAAAAATAATAATGTAAGTAACAAGAATGGATAGAAAGAAGGAGTGTGTTCACATGCCAGGACATGGTGGAATAAGAAAAGTAAACATAAATTTTCTAGGGTAAAAAGTAAATAGATAATATCTAAATAAAAAAAAAAATTTGTGTCAGTACACTATAAGCATGTGTAGTAGTCAGGATTCTCCACAGAAACGGGAGCAATAGGAGATACATATATACATGTTTATAATTATGTGTATGTTTATCTATGTTTTATATTTTATTTTATATATAGAGAGATTTCTTATAAGGCATTGGCTCTCATGATTATGGAAGCTGAAAAGATCCACAACCTGCTGTCTGTGAGCTGGAGACCCAAGACAGCTGGTGTTCTAAGTCTCAGTCTGAGGGCAGAAGCCTCATGTGCCAGCTCAAGCATTAGGCAGAGAGAGAGAGATAATCTCCCCTTCTTTCACCTTTTTGGCCTGTTTAAGCCCTCAGTGCATTGGATGATGCTCATCCACATTGGCGAGAGCAATCTGCTTTACAACATCTAGGGCTAAAATGCTAATCTCTTCCCAAAACATTTTCACGAGCCCACCCAGAATTAATGTTTAACTAAATATTCAGGCACCCCATGACCTAGTTGATTTGACACATAAAATTAGCCATCACAGCCTGTTATTGAAAAATATGAAAGTAAATACTTGAATAATCATCTAAATGAATACAGAATGCTTAATTTCTTGGCAGTGAAGATAAGCGGAGCCAGATGAAGGCTGAAGGGATGGCAACTTTTGTTTTCGTTTTTTCTTTCTTTACAAGCCTTGAGAAAACTGCCTAAACTATCTGCATACTTAATTTCTATTTACAAAATGTTAAACAAAAAGATATGGTTGATCTTTGCCTGAGCAATTTCAGTAAGGGGACTGGGATAGAGGCCAGATACTAGGATATAAATAGAATTTATAACAATGAATGCAGGTTCACTGTTTTAAAAGTTAATCTAAAAAGAAGAAGAAAAGAAAACTGTCTAAGGAAGGTATGAAATCATACCTTCCATACCTTTTTAGGAAAAGAGAAGTTGTCAGTGTAAGAAATGCAAAATTTGATGGATATGCCATAATAAATGAGAATAAAAAAGAAATAATGAACAACAATATAGGAAAAAAATTAATCCAATTTTTTAAATGGGCAAAAGAGCTGAACAAAGAATACTCGAAAGAAGACATACAAATGGCAAACAGGTACGTGAAAAGATGCTCAACATCACTGATCATCAGAGAAATGCAAATCAAAACTACAATGAGAAATCACTGCACCCCAATAAAAATGGCTTTTATCTAAAAGACAGGCAATAACAAATGCTGGAGAGGATATGGAGAAAAGGAAACCTTTGTACGCTGTTTGTGGGAATGTAAATTAGTGCAACCACCATGGAGAAAAATTTGGAGGTTTCTCAAAATGTTTTATGTTTTGTATTTTATCTTATTCTTTTTTATGGCTGAATAGTAAAAAAGTAAAAATAGACTACTATATGATCTAGCAGTCCCACTGCTAGGTGTATACCCAAAAGAAAGGAAATCAGTATATCAAAGAGATTATCTGCAACCAGGTTCATTGCAGCACCATTCACAGTAGCCAATATTTGGATGTAACCTAATTGTCCATCAACAGATGAATAAATGAAGAAAATGTGGTACATACAAACAATGGAGTACTATTCAGCCATAAAAAAGAATAAGATCCTTTCATTTTTCCAACAACATGGATGGAACCCAGGTTACTATTTTAAGTGAAATAAGCCAGGCACAGAAAGACAAACTTCACATGTTCTCACTTATTTGTGGAAGCTAAAAACTAAAACAATTGAATTTATGGAGATAGAGTAGAATGATGGTTAGCAGAAGCTGGGAAGGATGGTGGCGATCGGGGGGAGTAAGGATGGATGGTTAATGGGAATAAAAATATAGTTAGAATGAATATAATCTAGTATGTGATAGCACAAGAGAGTGACTACAGTTAATAATAATTATTGTACATTTTAAAATAACTAAAAGAGTAAAATTGGACTGTTTGTAACACAAAGAAAGAATAAATGCTTGAAATGATGAACATCCCATTTACACTGATGTGATTATTATGCCTTGTATGCCTGTATCAAAATATCTCATGTACCCCATAAATATATACACCAATATGTACCCACAAAAATTAAAAATAAAAATTTTTAATAACATAAAATAAAAAAGAAGAAACAGAAAAAAATGTTAATATTACAATAAATAAGAGAGACCAGGTACAGTGGCTCACACCTGTAATCCCAGCACTTTGGGAAGCCAAGGTGGGCAGATCACGAGGTCAGGAGTTCAAGACTAGTCTGGCCAATATGGTGAAACCCCATCTGTACTAAAAATACAAAAATTAGCCAGGTATGGTGGTGGGCACCTGTAATCCCAACTTCTCAGGAGGCTGAGGCAGGAGAATTGCTTGAACCCAGGAGGCAGAGGTTGCAGTGAGGCAAGATTGCACCACTGCACTCTAGCCTGGGCAACAGAGCAAGACTCCATCTTGGAAAAATAAATAAATAAATAAGACACACTGTAGACATACACATAATACATTAGATTTAGGAAGTAAGGAGAGTAGGGAGTCAGTATATTCACAGAAAAGTTAATAATAATTGTAATAACAGCAAACAATTTTTGAACAGGCACTATACTAAAAATTCCTGTACATCATCGTTGAGTCCCCAAAATAGCCCTGGCAAATAGGTTTCATTATCTTCATTTTACAGTTGAGGGAAATCTCTAGGTCAGAGAAAATTGTTCTAAGCCAGGAGTTCTTAACTGGGGATGATTTTGCCCAGGCAGTCTAGAGACATTTTGTCACAACTTGGGTGGAGGGATGGATATTATTGACATCTTGGTGGAGGTCACAGATGCTGCTAAACATCCTACGATGCACAGAAAAACTTCCCCCTCAACTAAGCTAGCTGAAAATGACAATAAGGCTGAGGCTGAAAATCCCCTTTTGTAGGAGTATTCAAAGAAATTAAGTGATAAAAATGTATAAGAAAAGAGAGTTGGCAGCTGGATCAAGCCTTAATAACTGTTACGCTGAGGGCTTTTCATAATTGTGCTAACTCAAAGAAGAAAACTGACAACCCATAGCAAGAGAGAAATCTAAGAATGAAGATCATGCATTAATTTTATGTGGCAAGATAAAGACAAAACAATAGACGGAGAGAAATGTTGATGTACAGGTCAATTTGGAGAATGAAAGAGTAAAGAAAATATAATTATATGAAAGTGAAATTTATTAATATTGATTGGGCACTGCACTTTAAAGCAAGGAGCAGGATACCTCACCAGACATTGGAGGGATGCTGGAGTGAAATTGAGGGAGGTTATGATTGATCCTTTCTATTTCCTCAGAGAAGAAAAACGCTAGAAAATCTGCAAAAACAAATCTAGGAAAGATTAGATGGAGCATAAGGAGAATAGTAAAGATTAGGAACACCCACTGTAGGTAGAGGGAAATTGAACAAATTTAAAGGATTCAACAAATTTAAAGTCAGTAAATTTTGATAAGCCAAGCTTTGAGGGTTCAGCTGAGTGTAAGAGTTTCGAGAATACGTAAAAAAGAAGTCATAGGATTTTTGCCATTGACCATTTGGAGTAACAACATATTTAGCCTGATACCAAAATAAGAAATTGAAAAAAATATATGACAATTGTTTTCAGACATTGCACAATAAATAATGCAGACATATGATCCTGAGAATAAAAAACAAAAAAACAAATGAGTGAGCCTCACAATCATTTTGGCTTCTATGTCATCCAATATTCTGGATCATGAAGCTGGGGTAGAGAACCCCATGCAGAACACAAAAAATGAGAGAATGTGAGAAGACAGAGATTAGGGCTTTAGAACAATCAGGTGGCTGGAAGTTATGAAACAGAGAAGGAAGCTACAAAAGAAAAAGGAGGAGGAAGAGGAAGTTATCAAAAAACCTGCATAAGTTCCTTTAAAAATGAACTGAGTGCTAATCTGTGCATGCAAAATTTTAAGAGGCAGGGAAAATAATAACCAAGGAGTCTTAAGATGAACAATTCCCAGAGCTCAAACAAAAGAGAAACACTCAAATTCCAATCCTCCAGAGGGCAGAGCATTTGGGAATCATCTGGGACATCAAGGAAAAATGCAAATGGGTCAGACTGTCTCTATTTCTCAATACAAATAAATAGACGACGATGATAGATAGATAGCATAGATGATAGATAGATACATGATAGATATAGATGATAGATGATAGATAGATAGATAGATAGATAGATAGATAGATAGATAGATAGATGATAGATAGATAATAGATAGATGAGAGAGAAAATAAAAAGTTGACAGATATGCACTCGAAAAAATGATCAATATCGTTAGTAATCAGAGAAGTAAATATTTAAAAAAAGATACCACTACACACCCATTTGATTGGATAAATTAAAAAGACTGACAATACCAAATGTTGACAAGAGTGTAAAGTAATAAAACTATCATACATTCTGATGAATATATAACATTTCCAACTGTAACTTTGGAAAATTGGCATTTTCTTACAAACTTATATATATGCCTGTCCTGTAACCCAGTCATTTCACTTCTAGGTTTTACCCTAGAGGATGAAAACATACAAATATTCAAAGACTTTTACAGAAATTTTTATAGCAACTTTATCTTAGCCAAAACCCAAAAACAATCCAAAGGTCAATTGACTTGTGAATGAATACACAAATATTGGCATATCCATACAATATAGTTGTATTCAGATATAAAAAGGAACAAGTCGCTTATATACACAACAATATGGATGAAACTTACATATATTTTTCTGAGTAAAACATCAGTCACCAGAGTACATGCTGTATAATTTCATTTTCATGAAACTTTGGATTGTCTATATGAAATTCTAATCCATTGTGATAAAAAGTTTATCACTGGTTGCTTGGAGACAGGGAGAGGGAATTGTTCGGAAGGAGACAAAGGATTTGGGGATAACAGAATTGTCCTGTACCTTAATGGGGGGGGGGTGGGCGTTACATTAATATATACATTTGTCAAAACTTTTGAAACTATTTAATTAAAATGGATGTTTTTATTTATGTAAATTACACCCCAAGAAAGTTGATTTTAAGCAAAAAGTGAGAGAATACTCAATTTTGCTGAAAATGAGAAGATGGCCCTGCCAATACAATAAGGGTCCTATTGAAAGCTTCATGCATCACCATTAACAGAAACAGAAGCTATCTCTAAGGTGTTCAAGGCACTAAAAAAGAGGACAAGAGGGAGAGTGGTAGAGACAAGCAGTCATGTGTCTCCTGAGGAAAGGACATGATGCCACTCTATGAAAAAAATGCAATCTGATCAATTGTCTAGATCTAAAGACCAGTTGGATCTAGATCCAATCAGAAAATAAAACAAATGGAGGAATCTGTTTAACAGATGCCATGGGAACACACAGCAACATCTAGACTGCAGAAAACTGCAGGAAAAAATGACAGGATTTTTAGAACTAGGGAAATATCTAGATTAATCTTTAGACTAACAGAGAATTCAAAGATGTGTTAGACAATCACAATTATAAACTTTATTTAGATCTCAGTTGGAACAAATAAACTGTAAAAATAAAGTCTATAAGACAATTAGTGAAATGTGAACACTATTTGGTGATATTATGGACACTGTTAACTTTTAGCTGTGAAAATAATATTATGATTAAATTATAAATGTTCTTTATTTTAGAGACATATACATAAATATTTACACGTAAAATTATGTGATGCCTAGGATGTGATTGATATAATCAGAGTGGAGAGAAGAGGGGAGGAGTAGAAATGGGTAAGATTGGTCATAAGTTGATGGTATATTGGGTTATTATATCACTCTCTCTGGTTTTGTATCTATTTAAAATTTGCCTGCAATAAAATTAAGTTAGAAGGGAAGTGAAGACCACCACTGTTTTGCAGGATTCAGTGGAAACAGGCTCTGTGGAAGAATGTGGCATATCCAGCTAGCTGCCTGGCAGTGTCTGTTAACCTTTCTTCTTCAGTCTACGAGTCAGAATAGAGTAGCTTATGTTGTAGTAACAGACCTGAAATAACAGCTTAACAAAGTCCATTTCTTGTTCATACCACATATCCCACATGGGTTGGCAAAGGGGACCAGCTTGATGAAGGCTCCACCCTTAGTTAAATCACTGATCTACAAACACCTTTTCTCCAAATTCTTAGGGAAAGCGAATTAGTACAAATGAAGTAAATTTCTTGAGCACCTAGTATAAGAAAGTCCTGTATGAAGTGTTGCAAGGGCCTCTCTAGGCCTTCATAGCCTAATGAAAAATAGAATATACAATTATAACACAGAACAACTGTGATTTTTTAAAATAAGATTAAAAGTTACAAAGTCTTAGCGGTTTATCAGAAGAGATCCTATAAATGAAAAAAATGAAACATGTAAACAGCTCCAAACTGAAGGAAATATTTTCAAATGTTTGTTCAATTGATGTAGATAAAATTCAAACTTACCCAGATAAAAATAAAAGTCCTCTAATCTCACAGAACATTTATAATTAGAAGTTACACCATGAAATATTTAGTCATTTCAAGTTCAAGTTAGTAGAAATGTTTTTCGATTGAGTTTCTGGAACATAAACCACTCTGCTTTCTGGTGGGAAACATAAATGACTGTGTAAGTTGAATATAAAATGCATGAACATCTGGAAGTCTGCTAATTGCAGACAGAATGTCACATAAAACAAGAAATCAAAGAACTTCTTTCTGGCTCATATGTGTTTAGGAGAGAGAAATCACTTTCCCTGGCACAAGTATACTGGCATAATTGACAAAACGTTGAGATGGCACATTTCCCCATATGTACTTTCTTGGATCCAGTCAAGTCCCATGAACACTGGACTCATAAACTCTACATTTGGTCTAGGGCAGTATATGATAAATTCTTAAATCAGTGGTAATAAAAAAGGTAGAGCAGAAGTTTAAATACAGCAAACAGACAGGAAACTGAACTGCCTTAGCCAATTGGAATAAAGTAAACTCCCAAGAAAGAAATTCAAATCTAAGTGCATTAGGGGGCAGGTCCCCAACATTCTGAAAGAAATATCATTTCTATTACAACAGTCCCGCAACCACTTCAAGTCTATAGACCTGTTTTAATTGGCCAAGAATTTTTTCCCATAAATTTAAGCCAACATTTAAAACTTAGGGAATTTCTTATAAAAATACTTACATCGGCATTTTCTTTAAAAAAAGACCCAACAATTGCCCCATAGCTACAGGCTGCTAACACACACAAGAACTTCCGGAGGAGACACCTACCTCCCAGTCATCACCTCTGCTCACACAAAAAACATATAAGTCCAACCCTTTGTTACTTTTCATTTCACCTTGTAGACATGTGAAATCATAACCATTGCTTCAGAAAAAAAAGTGTTCATAGTTGGCCGGGTGCAGTGGCTCACGCCTGTAATACCAGCACTGGGGGAGGCCGAGGTGGGCAGATCATGAGGTCAGGAGATCAAGACCATCCTGGCTAACACGGTGAAACCCCGTCTCTACTGAAAATACAAAAAAATTAGCCAGGCGTGGTAGCAGGCGCCTGTAGTCCCAGCTACTCAGGAGGCTGAGGCAGGCAATGGCGTGAACTCGGGAGGGGGAGCTTGCAATGAGCCAAGATCGCACCACTGCACTCCAGTCTGGGCGACAAAGCGAGAGTCTGTCTCAAAAAAAAAAAAAAAGTGATCATAGTCACAAGTCATCGTTTTTATTCTGCTTTTGATGACCCAAATCTTCCTCTTATGTTTCTGAATATATGGTGCCGTGAGGGGCTCTCCCAACTCACTGACTGCTCTTGCACTCACTGTGCCTCCTTCATTAGTTGGTACTTCTCTAAATCTCATGGGGTTTTAGGAATGATAATCACTCTTGTGCCTATAGCCTCCCAGAGTAAAAATATAGAATAGGGAGTCAGGGAAATGAATATAAAAATTCAACTGTATTAGTGATAACATTAAACTGAAGAACATGGCTTGGATCAGTGGCCAAAAGGGTGTCCTAATACATTTCACTTTGATCTGAATTTAATCCCATCCAAGACTGCTGACTGCTCTGCTGCAGAGACAGAATCTGCCCTGGTAAGCTTCCCTCTAGTGTGTGCTTCAGTCAGGTTGACTCCAAAGAAAGGAACACCCAGAAAGATCAAAACCATTCATGCTCAGTACCTTTTCCCCCAATGTATCAATCCCAAAAGTCATCATTTGAACTTTGGCTAGGAGTAAAGTGAGTAGAGCAAAGTCTAGAAGGATTTTAGCCCATTTTCCTCCGTGGAGATTGAATACATATTATTTTCTACTTGTGGAAATATGAGGAGTAGTAAATAAGATTCCCACACATGTATACATATTCCTCTGGTTTCCATTCTCTTCACATATTTGGTTTAACAGCTAAGCAAATGGCTAATGATGGGTTCAGCTCATCCCCAGGGACAGAGATGAGCTTCAGAACAGCCCTGTTTATGAGGTTTCTCTGCAAATACCAACCAATTCTCCACTGTGTCCAAAGAATTATACATTAAGTAAACTTATTCCAAAGTTCTACTTCTACCCTCATACGAAGTTCTATTTTTACTCCCTATTTTGTTTCTCATTCTAATTTGTGCCCAGCCTCACTCTCCATCATAATTCACCAGAGGTTACACAATGAAGTCAAATGGAGGCATAATTATTCTCCAGTAATAGTATCAACAACATAAAAATTACCAAATGGGAATATAAATATGCTCCCTTATGAAGTTCTCAGGAAGAAATTAAAGCCTCAATGTTAAGACACCTGGCTTTAAATTCAGAAATATATATATATATATGTACATATATATGTATATATATATATGTACATATATATGTATATATATAGATATGTATTTTTTTCCTCAAGTTCTTTGTGTACTATCTGGAAAAGCCCTGACTAGTTGACTTGTAATCTGGGCTGTGTTCCATAGGAATGGATATTGTACAACAAGACATCAGAAATTAAATTCTTTTCCCCATGGGCTCCTCTACTAAGAAAGTCCAAAGAGTTAACACAACACAGAAACTTATTAGAATCCTAGTTTTAAAACAACTTAATTGCAGCTCCAAAGTGAATATCTCCAACTTTTTTAGAAAAGGATCTCCAGAAACTAGGAACCAATATGTACTGTCCCCAAAGACCATAAAAGGCTCAGTGCTGTCTAATGAAAGGAGAGTCAATTCAGAGAAACAATGTCTGCTACTCTAGACTTCCAGTTGGTCAGTGTTGCTTGTTCAGGGTCCAAAATCAGTGAATTGTGAAGTCAGCCATAAGATTAATTATGCTTAACAAATATCAAGGGGAAAGGAATTCATTTTTGCATTCTGTCTCCTCAATCAGAGAGTGGGAAAAACTCCTGACAATTTTTGAAATTTGCAGTACTCATGGCCCCAAGTCAGCGGGTCTTATTGAAGTTTCTTTCTTTCTTACGCAGCATACTTAAAACTTGTTAATTTCATTTTCCCTTTGAGCCTAATTTTCTGCCCTCCTTCCAGGATAGCAGTTGAGGGTGAGATCTGTCCAGGATGCAGGCCTGTTTCACAGGGACTATTGCTGCTTGCTCTGGAATGTCTTAGAGCATGAGACTTGCCTGCTAGGGAAGATTCCCCTCTCCCCAGCCTTGGTCTCTGCTGGAGAATCACCCTCTGCAGGCCCTTCTTTTCCTCAGCTTTTGAATATTCTAGGCTTTGAGCAACATCTCTTTTGGCTTAATAGTTTTCTGCAACAGGGAAGGTCTCTAATGCTTTATTTCTGTCTGCTATTCTCTTATTCCAAGTAGGCTCACAATAGTTTACCTTGCTTCTTAAATGGATTACTTTCCTTCTCTACCATAGGCATAACTATCCATAAGACCTGAGTAGCTGCTTTTCTTTCTCTTTCTCATTGTTTTTAAGCTCAGTTGTCTGTTTTCAATGACATAATTTTCTCCAGGTTTTTTCTGGTAGGGTACCCTATCTTGAGATCATTATAGTCAGTGAGTTCTGGTGCTGCCCAAAACATCCACTGTTTAAAAAAATATTTTCAATCTTCACCTCCTGGGTTGAATCATCTCAATCATTGCCTCATTAGAGACAGGCTGAATTAGATGTATTATTTTGTTTCTTTTTCAATATATAGTAGCTCCCATCATTTCCCTTAAAGCCCTTATTTTGTATTTCTTCTCCTTGAAAGAGAGGCAATATCTTCCCACCCACTTACAACAGGTGTATCTCCTTGCATCAGTACTTCTTTTAATGTAGGCTGCTATTTCGATCATTCTTTTTCACATCTGTCCAGATATTCTATAGCCATGTGGTTAGTTCTCATTAAAGACTACTTATCTACAACTTTAAGAGGAACATTTTCAAGAGTCTGTTAAGTCCACAATTTCATAGATGACTCTAAAAAACTAAATTCTACCAAAATATGAAACATCTGTCTATAACTGTGTCTATAATTACGGTGTCTATAGGCAAGTATATTTATAGACTAAGTAAAGTTTCTAAAAATCTTTCTCTTTTACAATGAAATTGAAAAGTGGATTAGCCTAAAGTAGAGTCAGTTATATCAATGGCTTTTATTTTTCTTCTAGATCCACATAGTAGAAAGAGAAAACAGAACAAAACAAAGCCTGACATTGTCAGTCTGTCCCTAAAACATCTCATTATTAGGCTTAGAATAAAGGTTACTCAAAAGTTCTTTTTTTAAAAAAAAAAAAAAGCTTGTTAGATCTGGGATTGCTCAACATAACAATTACACTACACTCTCTTTGACCCTGCTACTATGCCACAACCATGTTTTCTATGCTCTGTTTACCCTCCCTAATTCTAGAAGAACTAAAACAATCCCCTCTTTCACAGTCCCACTTTAAAAAGTCGATAAATTGGGGCTTATTTTCTTAAATGTGTCATATCTAGCTAGTCAAACCTCTAAGATTTTAACATTTCTCCTAAGAAAAAGACTTTCTTACTCCAATGGAATTTGTCTATGTTACTTTATTTTTTTTTTCATTCCTCCAAAAATTCTTATTCTAATAATAAAACCAACGCATATTTTTAAATCAAGACATTCCTCTTAAATTCCAAATAAAACTCTTCCAGAAACAGAGTGTAGGAGGCACAATCTATTTTAATTGCCATTTTAAGCTTTGGATTCACAATAATTTTGTTGACTTTTTGCACTATCCACTATGTACTAAGAGCATCTATTCTTTTTCATTTGTTCTTCCAACTTCTACGGGTAAAACCAGAATCTGAGTCTCTGAAATAAAAAACCACTGTCAGAGTTAACATAATTATTATTTTCAGAACCCATGTGAGTCCATGAAGTTGGATGGAAGAGTGCACAATTCATGAGATTCTAAGCAGTTAGCTCCCCCGCAGTTCCCTCCCTTGTTGCTGAATGTAGTTGAGAATAACATAAATGGGAATGGAATTTGGGGCAACTGATGAAGCACTGCATTTGTATGCCAGGCATAAAATTCATACTAGTTATTTGTAGCCCACGTGGACTTAGCTGTCTTTACAAACCATCTATAAACCTGGCTTAAAAAAATACAATAAAAGCAGCACAATTATCCCACCCACCAATGCTTATTAAGCATGTATGCTTAAGCTCTGTTTTGATGTGAGCCTTAACAATAAGTAAAAGTTCTCTTTTTCTTGGATAGGAATCAGCAATAGAACTGAGATGCCTAGGGCATTAGCCTTCTATTCGGCAAGCTTAGCAATAAACACTTAGGAAGATTTTGTTACTTTCAAAAGGTCAAGATTCTAAACAAAAATTTTAAAACAACTAAAATTAAGCAATACATTGTTTAGGCACTGAGCGCAAGTCCCAGAAAGTGGCTACATCAGGACAGAGAGAAGAAAGAAAAATGGAATGGAGAAAACAAATAGGCAGATGGAAGTTTTGTTAATGTTTTCGGGTCTAGTTTTCTGATCATGTGGTGGTTTTATGGAGGTTAATTCATTAAAAATAAGTAACTTATGAAACAAATAAAAGAGGACCAACATATATCAGTAATAAAATTGGACAATGGATCAAATATTCTGAGCAATTCAATTCTGTGTACCTAGAGTACAGTAAAAGATATATATATGTATACACAATGTTCGTATGCAAAAAAAATTATTTACAATAGCAGATAACTTTTGCTTTCATTTGTAATGTTCTGAAAACTGGAAATGAGATGTTTTAATTACATAAAAATTGATTCTTAATAACTTTTTCCTTAACATTATAGAATGTTCAACAGTACAACAATAAAAGAAAACTCTATACTTGCTAATTATATTCCACAATCCAAACTTTCGATCAGGAAATAAAAATAACATCTCCTGAACTTCTGGAATAGACATATGATATCAGCTGAAACAACGTTGGCATTAAATGAGTGATTAAGAAGATATAGAATGCTACATTTCTTCCACTCCCAACAAATTCTACCGTATTTGTACCTGCAAACTTTAAGAGGAGCATAGTAAAAATACTAAGTTAAATTTTTTCTTAGCTATGTTATAGCTTTGTATCACTAGTAAAAAGAAAAAGAAATGCACAGCAGCTCCCTCCCTCGCAAAAAACTTGTTGGTAGAAAAATTAAAACTTCACAAGTATATAAAAATGAGACAAATTTCAAAGATAAAATTTGAGATGTTCGCTTCCAGTAATAGAAAACTAGATAATTTGGAACTATTTTCCTGCTGAAAGAAAATAGAAAGTTTAGACAAAATAAAACAAAATCTGTGTAATGGCACTGAAGAACTACTAAGGCAGTGAAGATTTATTGTGATAAGATCTAAGAAAAGAAAAAAAAAGATTTATAACCTGGAATTTGAGAGCTGCTTGTGTCCAAAGGGTATTTGCCCGTTTTACTAGAAAAGCCCAATAAGAAGCTGAAGAAAGCCTTCATTACAATCAGGAGGCTAAGAGGACAAGACTGAAAATAAAAGATAAATCAAGGATCAATCAAGGGCAGGGACAGGGAAGGTGCTTGGGCCAACCACTAAGACTGGGCTGAGATTACAAAGACTGACATCCTGGGGACAAGTAGGAATTAGAAACAAAACTATTTTCATATGGACTTATAATTTTGGCCTGAAATTGTTAGTGTCCCTAACTGTGCCAGAAACAAATATAAATTTTCTCTTATAGAAGATAACAGTATCATGATCCTCAAATTATATCCATAATTTTCGATGAGTGATACCTAGCACTTGATCAAAAATAGTCCACATAGGAGACAAGATAGTTCATCTAAACTCCCAAGAGAAACAAGTAATAAAAAACAGTCACACCAGGGATTCAGAAACAAGAGCATTAAAATAAATATGCCTAATAGAATTGAGTAAATAGAATTGAGCAATTAACTAAAATTATTACAAAAATAAACCAAATGGGAATTCTAGAAACAGTATGCTGGTATCAATAGTACTAAATGTGGCTACAGAAAGAATGAGTGACATAGAAAAAAGAAATATCTAAAACAGAATATTCAACCTACAGTCTGGAAAAAAAAAAGATGGAAGATACAGAAACAAGTGTAGAAATAACAAATGGCATATGTTTTAAAGGTATCACATACATGTATTTGAAGACCCAGAAGGAGAAAGAAAAAATGAAGCAGAAACAGTATTTCAAGAGCTACTGGCTGAGAAGTGTCCAAAACTGATAAAATATATGAAGTCACAGATTCAAAAAGTGCTATGAACAGAATAAGAGGGAAAATTGCAAAGAAAATCGCATGTAGACATATACTAGTAAATCTCTGAAAACCAAAGGCAAAGAGAACATTTCTTTGATTTTTAAAATTTTTAATTAACACATAATAAAACAGCTGGAGGAAAAACAAGTACATACTTTTTCAAATGGATAGGATTATTAACCAAAATTGATCATTGATAATTAGCACTCAATGATCATTTTGCTGCCTTGAAAAAGGCAGTATAAATGCCATTCTGTCAGTTGTAGATATCTACTGGATGAGTCTACTTCACAATGCCAGTCAAGATGCTGGTGCTCCCAGAGACAAGCCAGGTAAGAATATCATCTTAGACAGGGTTTGTCTGTGTAATATTTTATAGTATGAATGTAGATGAATGCAAAATAAATGAAAGCAGAAAGCATAATCTTTAACTTCATGCTTACATCTTTTTTTACTTTGACTACAGCAAAAGCTTATTCTTTTTTAAAATTTTGATTATGAAAATGTATTTAAATGATTTTAGTTCCTTGACACTTACTGGATAGCCTTTTATTTCTTAGTATATCATCAAGGCCATTGAGAATTCCTATATGTTTAAAGAAACATTTTTTTTTTACTTTTTATATTCTTTCCTCTATCCCACAAGGAATAATTTAAATAGCATACAAAATGCTATGTGTAGTTGACATTTCAGTTGAAAATCAGTAGTGCTAACGATTGGGAAAGAATCACAGGAAAGGAGTGGTAACCCAAGTTCTTTAAGCTAACAATATCATGGAAATAGCACTGAACTAGGAATCAGGAAACCAGGTTCTATTTCTGGCTTTGTTCCTAAGTAACTTTAGGCAGTTTTCATAGCCTTTCTTGGCACATTTTCTCATCTGTTGAATAATCTCTTTAGTTCCTTCAAATTCAAATATTCTATGATGTAATGTAGGACTATCTATACTTTTTAACAAAACATATATGATATGTATTCCAGGAAATCTTCCTACAAATTTTTCATTCAAGCTTATATCCTTCAATGCTAAATGATAAATTTAAAATAGATAACAAGCAAGTGCTAATGATTGAAGTCTGAGACCAGCCTAGTCTCCAACTACTATTTTCTAACATAGTTGCCTGAACACATAAATAACATATACTTGCTGTTTAATGATACTTCCTAGTAAGTTCCCATGGACTTTGACATTTATGCCTTCAAAGGTAATCCTTCTTTTTTTTCTCCCTCACTCTATCAACATGGAAATAGAGGAACTTTTTTAATCCATTAATTCTACTAAGAACTATGTCATTTGTATCTTAAAGAGTTCTCTGAAATTTTATATGCTTAAATTAACGTGGGAATCAGGCATCACACCACTTTTAAAAATCTCCTCCCGATTAGGTCTTTGTATTATGTTAGTGACATCTAATCACTTAACCTTCAAATTAAAAAATATCTTTACCTGACAGATTCCCACAGCTGCACCATTACATAAACTGCTTATAAATTATTTACTTAAATTTAATTGCTTGTAAATTATAATTTTACATAATCTGGGAAAAAATAGAAATACCATTTTGAAAGATTTTCCTCACAGAGACATTCTTTTATGTAACAGTTTCAGTATGTTTCCTTGACAACATTGTTCCTAAGAATGTCTCGTTGAGGCTGTGGTAAATGATTGATGTCTATTTTAAAAATAGAAAATATGAACATGCAATGTGTAGTTAAACATGCCATTATAATCATACAACCAAGTGCAGGTCATCAACATACTAGTTAAAGCTGTATTAAATATTGTTTATTTAAAAAAATGAAATTCACCAAAATGAACCTTTGGAAACTAGATGAAATAATAGTTTCCAGAATAAACATATGTACTAATGCCACAGGTGCTCTAAGTGTACTGATGTAGTTCTCAACCTTTTCCATAATTGTCTTAAACTGAACTTGTCATTCACTGAGGCATGCATTCATTATTGAGCTGCGTACTGTACCAGGTGCTGAACTTTCATTGGTAAACATCTCCTTGAAAAGTAATAAGTGAACAGAGAAAATGACGTCTATTCTGTGTGGTGAATAGAGTTAACATTCTGCCTTTGTCTCATATTTAACAGAGACACATCAAAAAATTACTTAGTCCTTTCTGCCACAGGGTGGGATTGACAAACATTTTCTAGATGATTTCCTAAGGAGTGTTCTCATTTGATAACCTGGTATTTAATCTAATATATGTGGTTGGTATTTTATTTTGGAGTCATGGAAAATAAAAAACAACCAAACTTTCCAATTGTGGGAGGAAGTACAGTAAGAATGTATTTTTTATTTAAATTATTTTCTATAAAAGCACATGCATGCCTAATCCACTACAGCTGGATGTTAACATAAAATGACTGTTTCAATGCACTCTGTTATGACTAGGACTTACAGCTGATCCAACAATCACAAGACCATCACCTCTAATTAGGAAATGGAACTGTTGATGGGCATTACAAAACAGAACAAAAGTTGATGACCGTGGCCTAAAATCACAGCTCTAAAATCAGCTCAGGGTGTGAACTGCTCAAGATGATACAGTGACTTGGCAAGTAATTAATCCTTTCTACTCCAAAGAGATGGATAAAATATAAAAAGAAAAATGGCATGGGTTTAAATACATGATAGACATCTCTACCAACTTGACAGGGAACAAAAGCCAAATGGTAAACAGGAGTCAAAGCAGATTATCTGTTCCAGAAATTGTGAAGCAAGCAATAGATGCTGAGAGCAAAAGGAAATTTAAAAATCCTTCACATAAAAATAAGGTGCTGAATCTCTAGCTCTAATCTCCAACCAACTGTGAGAGAGGACTATGAAAAAATAGGAGGGGGGTGGCTACCAAATGTTACCAGAAGCCATAGTTCATGCGTGCTACAGCCGTAGTGCACCTGAACTGAATCTCTCAAAGGCTTTTCAGCTGGCAACTGAAGAAGTTGGTTCAGAATGGAATCGAGAATATAAATTATTCTATTATAATGATACATGTGCATGTATGTTCACTGCAGCACTATTCACAATAGCAAAGACATGGAATCAACCCAAATGCCCTTCAATGATAGACTGGATAAAGAAAGTGTGGTACATATACACCATGGAATACTATGCAGCCATAAAAATGAATGAGATCATGTCCTTTGCAGGGACATGGATGAAGCTGGAAGCCATTATCCTCAGCAAACTAACACAAGAACAGAAAACCAAACACTACATGTTCTCACTTATAAGTGGGGGCTGAACAATGAGAACACATGAACACAGGAAGGGGAACAACACACACTGGGGCCTGTCAGGAGAGGGTAGAGAGGTGGGAGGAGAGCATCAGGATAAATAGCTAATGCATGTCAGACTGAATACCTAGGTGATGGGTTGGTAGGTGCAGCAAACCACCATGACACATGTTTATCTATGTAAACATTTCCTAGGTACTATTAAATAAAATAAAGAAAAGAATAACTTACTAAAAAGGATAAAGTCTCTATGTCAAAATAGGTTTTGGAAGCAGATAGAAAAAAATCACTGATGATTCAGCTGAAGGGAACTAGAAAGCAAGATATTAGTGAGTGAAAATCAAGATTGTGGAATATAAACTAAATAAAGAGATAACTGCCTAGAACTGTGACGAGATTGAGATTTTACTTTACCTTCGAGCTACCAGTCAGCCTGCTACAGTTTTATGGATGCTGACAAATCACTCTGTGAACTCAGTCTTCCTGGTAAGAGGGTTTGCAGATGCCTTCAAAGGTTTTTATTTTATTTTATTTTATTTTATTTATGTTCCCTCCTGTATATGTACACTTACTAATATCTTGCTTTCTAGTGCCCTTCAGCTGAATCATCAGAGATTTTTTTGTATCTGCTCCCAAAACCTATTTTGACATAGGGACTTTATCTTTTTTAGTGAGTTATTCTTTTCTTTATTGTTTTATTTAATAGTACCTAGGAAATGTACTAGGTACTCTTTTTAAAACTTTACACATATTAGCTCACTTAAGTAATAAGAGCCCAAAGCATCACAGTGTGGACATCACAGTGTGGGCATCATATGTAGACCCTGTGGGTAAGCCAGAGTAGGATACACAAAAGGACCCCTGGTATTTGGAGGGTAGATTATTGATGGTTTTCATAAGTGTTTGCATATGTCTATAAGAAATTGAGCAGAGTTTTCATTATTGCTCAGTCACTCTCTTAAAAACTTCTAGGGATTTTTATAGAGAGATATATAGATAAATGGGCCAATGGATAGATAAAAAGATACATAAATACATATACAGATACATAGATAGATGTAGGTATAGAGTAAAATACAGATTTCAGATATAAATATTTATATGTAGATGGGTAGGCCCAACTTGACTTTAGATCAGGATTCTTATGGAAAAAACAAAGAAGTCACTTTATAGAAAAAGGATGACATTAGGCTTATTTTTGTCTATTTTGCCTCATGTTGCAAACTTTGCATTCTGCTTGTAAAGCAAGGTGTGATTCTGATAGCACTCTACAAGAATTCTTTTATGGAAGGCATTGTATGGCAGCATAAAAAGAATCTTTAGTTTTATTATAAATAACAGTGTGTCCTTTGTACTACTGTTCTGCATTTTATGCTTTTCCAAAGGATGAAATCTTAACTTACATGAAGAATAAATTCCATCATTTCAAAAGATTTACAAGGAACTCTTCAATAAGAATTGTTTTATGTAGTAATTTCTCCTTCAGCATTAAATATGTTATCAACTAACACAACTTTTCATAAATATCTCTATTTCACAAAGCAAAGTACTTGTATGCAAACCATCTGGAGAATCTTTTTATCAGTTTTTACTTGACATCAATAGAAATGAATTTTCCTTCAGTTCACTCATCATGGATAAGTTATATTATTATACCTTTTTTTCTTCCCTCTACTGTCTAATATGGTCAGCAGGACCCTCTATTTTAAATCTGCATAACACACTACATGATGATTAGCATGCAGAGAAAAACAATAGTTGTCTTCATTGCATATGCCATCTACTAAATAATACTAGTCAGCAATCTGCCATTATTTCTTATTCATTTAACCATCCAAACAACATATATTTATTGAGCACACAGTATGTCCCAGGCTATGTAGATGAATGAAACAGTCATGGTCCCTGCCATCATTGAGGTTACAGACTAGTTCTTAGAAAAAAAAATACGACCCAAGATAAATTTATGATTGATTTCCTTGAGTAAGTCTAGTCCATCAAACAGCTAAAATTATAAATTGCTTTCCCATAACACATAGCTGTTTTCAAAAACAAAACTATACAAGCATTAATACCAATTGTCCCTATGGTTTAGGAGAAAAAGAGAGTAAGAAAGATTATAAAACTCTTTCATTTTATTACAAAAATAAATCTCCTAAGCACATATACAGACCACATTGAGTTTCACAGGAGGCCAAACAATGCTTTTGGGTTTTTGATCACTATACATCTCCTCTGTCACTAAAATTGGGAAATAATTGTCAAAATCTCCTGAGAGTTAAGATAAATTATCATAATAAAACCTGCCATGATTTGACAAGTTTTATAATAATCCCAACACTTGCCATGGTTGTGCCTTTTACCTGGAAATAAAGCTTTTTTCTCTGACAGCAAAGATTATTTTTCTTGAAGCTACCAACAAAAACAAAGAGAAGATGACAGTGCATTAGTTCCACAGTGTGGCTGTCACAATTCAATGGAAATCTTGGATCAAAACTTACAGTTTCAATCAGTGACTTCATTCCAGGTAAAGCCGATGACCTCTATAAGCCCCTTATGAATGTGTATGCTCAGGACACAATACAGCCCCCATCCAACGCACCTGCTCATGCACAGAGAAGTAGCTATGGAGAACCACCATACATATTCTAATTTGAAAGTATGGTCAAAGAACATACCAACATACTAAAGTAATTATCCTCAAATTCAGTAGAGGAAGAGAACAAAAAGATGGGAAGACACAGACATTTCAAATCATACAGACTGCTCTTGTCTAAAAAGTGCAAACTGGTCTTTAAAAATAAGTTCGTTATGTGTGCATTTCCCTTCAAATTTTTAAATGAGTGTCCTTCCTAATTATATGTTTGTGCACAGTATCAAATTCCTCTGAAGTCTTCTTCTGTAGTTAGCAGCCTATGCACTATCTCCTCTTAATTACTGCTCATGCCCCCCTCAGTGTGAATAATGCCTAAAGCAGATGGTGTCTCCTCCTATGAAGCAAGCATTTGGCCAAAACAGAACAACAGACACAATTTCCAAAGTCTGATGGGTACTCTTCCATCTGATTGCCTCTCTTTATCATAATTTCTTAGGGACGTGGCATCATTGAGACTCTTTTGTCAGATCTCAGTCTGTTCCTCACCCCTAAGCAACACCATCTCATAGACAGAGAAACATAATTTAAGAGTTCAAGAATTCCAGAACTTTATAGTCACAAAAAATCATATTAATACAATGTTCTATTTACATGATACCTGTTTAGTATCAAACAATGCAATTCAATGTAAGCCAAAGAAATCACTTCTAAAATTCAAATCCGGAGAAATGTCATTTAAACTCTATACTTCTGGCCAGGCATGGTGTCTCATGCCTGTAATCCCAGCACTTTGTGAAACTGAACCAGGAGACTCACTTGAGTCCAGGAGTTTGAAGCTGCAGCAAGTCCTGATTGCGCCACCGCACTCCAGCATGGATGACAGAGGGAAACACTGTCTCAAAAAAAATAAAATAAATGCTACACTTCTGCTTTCCACCTTGTAAGGTCTTGGAGAGTATATTGTATAACCATTTTTCATAATTATTATTTTCTACATTACTATGAACTATTTTCTTCTTGGGTCAATGCAAAACATTACTGTTCCTAATGATTACCTTAGAAATGATCACCAACAGTATTAGTCACAGTCATCAGTACATTTATAGTAAAAACTTAAACATACTTAATGTGCTTTGGCAGTTTCTAATATAGCAAGTACGGAAATTGAAAGTAATCATATTACCATACAACAAGGTGTATATATTGAAAAACAGAACATTCTAATGGAATTAAGTTTCCACTTTGTAAAGGCAATATATGAGCCAAGTTGGGAGGGACAAATGTTTAGAAACCATAAATAATCCTTTCAAATCATGACAGGCAATTTTACTTGCACACAAATGTATGATTTTTAAATGAACAAAGATTTATTTTTTTGGCAAGTACTTTACAAAATATCTAGTTTATGCCATCAAAAAAACTTTATTTGAATATAGAAACGACCTTTGAGTAAGTATTTTCACCCTAGGAAAATATTCCCAGCCATTGAAAATACTTTTAATCAAGCAAATCTTCTATATTCCAAATCCCACAATTAACCATTTCCTATAAATGTACTCTCACACCAAAAACCTAGCCCATGAGGAGAAGTGCAAATTAGAGAATAGAAACATTCAAAGAAGCAATATCGCCAGTTACGCTTAATCTCACTCTCGCTGGTATCTCTAGTTCCAATTCAGTAGACAGAAAAGTCACTCACTCTCACCATAGCTAAATAGTGAAAAGACCATTTGCCCTTGGCATGCTCAAATCTCATTACCTTTGCGCTCTTCCAACACCAACTTCGTGGCCTTACTTGGTTCTTCATTTATTCTATACCTATTTATTAAGTATCTAGTATGTACCAGAAATTTTCCTAAAAAAGTAAATACTCGGCGGCCGGGCGCGGTGGCTCATACCTGTAATCCCAGCACTTTGGGAGGCTGAGGCGGGTGGATCATGAGGTCAGGAGATCAAGACCATCCTGGCTAACACAGGTGAAACCCCGTCTCTACTAAAAATACAAAAACAATTAGCTGGGCGTGGTGGCGGGCGCCTGTAGTCCCAGTTACTCGGGAAGCTGAGGCAGGAGAATGGCGTGAACCCGGGAGGCGGAGCTCGCAGTGAGCCGAGATCGCGCCACTGCACTCCAGCCTGGGCGACAGAGAGAGACTCCGTCCCAAAAAAAAAAAAAAAGTAAATACTCAAGTGAACAAAAGCTAACATGATTTAGCAGAGAAGATAGACATAAACTAACAAAAACACACAGTAGAGGTAAAACCATTACCATGATTAAGCGTCATGAAGGGAAGGCATACAGTGCCATGTTAGTTTATCATGGGAGGATTTGCTGTAGTCAGGGAGAAGAGCTAAGGTTTCTCTGACAGAGTGATCCTTGGTGGACATTTTAATTTGTGTGATGTGAAGTTTGCAGAAGAACAGATGAAGCATCTCAGGAAGAAGAGAATGCACAGCATGGAGAATGTGGAAGGGAAGTGGCAAGAAAATTAAAAAAAAAATAGAGAGGGGGACATAGAAGCCATTGTAGTCATTCAGGAGAGAAGATGGTAGCTTGAACACGGCAATGGCAGTAATAATGATCTAGAGGCAGAGAGAGAAAACAGTGAGAGATATTTAAGTTGTGAAGCTTCCAAAACTTGGGTATGGCTTGGATATAGAATGTAAGGTTCCAGGAGGTATTAGGGTGACTCTAGGTTTCTGGCTTTGGTAATGTCTGGAATATGACAATGTTTACTGAGATAGAAGACAGGAGACAAGGACGAGGTTTGATAATGGAGACAGGCAGAAAGGAGGAGGGCAATCCAAGAGCTGATTTGCACAGAATTTTCACACTTCATCAATGTAAAGTTGTCAGCATGGCAATTAGGTAGATGGGTCTAGGTCCTAGAGATAAGATCTGGCTGGAAGTATTTATTTGTGAGTCTTTTGCATATGGGTAAGAATTGAATGTTAATGTGGATTCCATGTCCAGAGCAAGAGTCCAGAGAGGAATAAACAGAGCCTAGGCTCCAGCTTTGAGGAAACCCACATTTAGTGGCTTAACAAGTGAGAATGAGCTTGCAAAGCTAACCTCTATCCCTTTGGTTGCCTTCCTGAAATCATATGATTAAAAATCAACCAGGGGAATGAGGTGTCGTGAAGTCAAGGAAAAGGAATGTGTAAGGAATGGTGGAAAGAAAATACACATTAAAGCTAGAGAAAGGTTAAGAAAGATGGGGATTGATAAATGCCCTGGGAAGGTGATTACTGACTATGTGAGAGCTGTACTGGTAGAGTAATGTGAGATGGGTGGATGCCAGACAGGACTGCATAAAAAGGTGAATGGGAGATGAAGAAATTGAGAAGAAAGTCCACTGTAAATGGCCTTCAGGACTCCAGCTAGGCCTGCCCCTTACAGCCCTGGTCTTCTAAAGCTTCACAGGACTTCGACAAGACTCCACATTCATTCACCTTAGGCCAGAAATCCTAGTTCTCCATCCACAACCCATTTAGGAGTTACACTAAAGCTACTGAGTCAGACTCTCTAGCTGTACAAATTTGGCTTTGGTTGATCTGTTACTAGAATTAGACACCAGCTCTGGCCTTACGCTATAACCTAGTATGCCCAAACTTTAGCCATTCATATGTAACTGCCACAATTATTATCATGTGGCACTCCCTGTACTATCCTTTCCTTACTGTCATTCTTTGAATTGGCCCACTTTAAAATATAAATTAGTTTATCATTAAAGGGAAATTTAATGCCAAGACTATGAATAAAAAGCTGTCATTGACCATAAATGGCAGGTTATTGTAACTAAATAAAAAACAATGAAAGCAAAACATTATTATATTTCAGCTAGATACTTTAGCCCATACTTTAAGCAATAGGTGAGGGGTGCTGATTAGCAAGGGAGATTTTAAAATATAGTCATCCCAAAACACAGTTGATGTTTTTATTGGGTGATATGCTTATTTTTGTGCAAGTTCTAAAATTGTAATATTTTCTGTCTACAAATTCAGAGTGAAAAAAGATACAAACTTCTTTCCAAGTTTGCTTTAAATTATGAGGCTATTACACTGTCTTATCTCATAATTGTCATAAAAAATACTTAGAATCTCCTTCCTATAAGATTATTCATAGAATTAATATTTGTCACAGCCCACAGTTAGTTATCCTTAGGGGTCAAATTTAAAGAATTTGGCATAGTAATACAAGGTGTCTATTCATTTAAGAAACATTTAGTGAGCACCTTGCACATTCCATGTATTGTCCCAGGTGCTGGGGTTCAGGTATGAATAAGACAAAGTCCCTGTAATAAAGGAATTTGCTACTAAGAGAGGATATGGACGTGAAACAAGTCATAATTCAGAGTCAAAAGGACAATAAAGTTTAGAAAAGGGAGGGATTAACTGTTTAACTATCTGGGCTGGGCAGGATGGGGAAGGTTGTCAGGAAAATTGTCAGAAAAGATTTACACACACTCTCCAGATTATCTTTGCTTATTATATGATAATTTTTAACTGTGCATGTGCCAAGAGCTACTGGATATATTTCTCATATAAATGCTCCCTTACATATTTTTTATAGAGTCTTTGTTTTATTCTAGTTGAAAGGTTCACTCATTTTTGTTAGTAGTTTTATTTTTCTCCTGGGAGAAGTAGAGTTTTCAATTAGAAGGAAACACTGTCTGGCTGGAGAACACTGTGATAGGAGTCAGGAAACTCTTGTCCTCTGATCATTATCCATGTAACCTTGTGAAAATCACAGTATTTCTGAACTGCAATTTCTTCTTTTAAAAAACGAGGTTAATAAAAGCCAAAATGCTTTTATTATAAGTAGCCTAGAACTTCTATTTTTTACAGAATTTACAGTAAAAGGGAAAAACGCTTGAGGAATAATTTAATTAAAATAAATAAAATCTAAATTACAAAATGATTAACAGATAATTATGACTTGATATCAGACTTACAATATCGAAAATAGCTATCTTAAGGGAAAGGATTCAATCCAAATTTATTGCAGCTAATTTGAGGAAGAAATGTATTTCATTAAGACTAGAGATTGAAAACATATTACTTAATAGTCATTCTATAATAATGGCAAGCTACATAAATGATACATGGAGTATAAATGTACTTATTATAACAGGGAACAAACCTTTATAATTATATTTGATTCAAAATACATTGAGAAAAGTCTACTGAGATATATACCAAACTACTAACGTAGTTATATGTGAGGAAGTAAGTAGGTGGGTAAGTGGGGCTTGTATATGGCAAAGGTCAACTGATGATGAGCAGCTGGAGGGAAAGCGGGGCACAGATAAAGGCAGATTTTAACTTTTTATTCTATATAATTTTGTTCTTAGAATTTTACAGTAACAATTTTTCATATATTATTCAGATAACTAAGACAAATTTTAAATTAGAAGGATTCTGGGTTCAAAGAGATGGACTAAGCATCCACATTTATCTCTCTTTTTCACCAGCCTGTTGAAACAACACGATCCTGGCCAACATGGTTAAACCCCATCTCTACTAAAAATACAAAAATTGGCCGGGTATAGTGGTGCACACCTGTAGTCACAGGCTACTTGAGAGGCTGAGGCAGGAGAATTGCTTGAACCCAGAAGGCAAAGGTTGCAGTGAGCCAAGATTGCCACTGCACTCCAGCCTGAGTGACAGAGTGAGACTCAGTCTAAAAAAAAAAAAAAAAAATCCCTTGCTCACCTCTGCTTACATAGTCTGAAAAGAAAGCTGCCAGTCAACAAGTTCTGCCCACAAACACAGAGTTCTCATTTAGATGAGAAACATAAAAAAAACAGTTCTGCTTACACAACAGTAGAAGAAAATGTACATTGACTACTAGCTTAATCAAACCGTGCCCTTTATTCTTAATCATGAAAAAATAATCAAGTTTCAGAAAAATAAAGGATTTGAAGTTATCAAAGAAAGAATAAAAACTTACTAGAGTTGGAGATAAATGATTTTCAGATTGGAAGATCTCCTTGGTCCCTGAGCAAATGAATGAAAAGCCCACACCTAAAGACTTATTTGTAAAATTTCAGAATACCCATAGTAAAAATGAAGGTTCTAAAAATTCATCATAGTTTAAAAAGTTACATCTCTAAAGAAATTATAATCATATTGACCTCAGACTTCATCAGCCACACTGAAAGTTATTTTAAACTTAGAATACCCAAATTATCCATCAGGGAAGGGAATGGTAAGATAGCATTTTCATACATGCAAGAAATTTAAAGTTTTTTTTTTCTACTCATGGCCTAACTCCTAGCCAGATAAACATAAAACTTACCTCACTTACTTTTACCCAATACATCATGTCTGGCTTTCAACAAAAAAATTTACAAAGCATGCTAAAATGAAAAAAAAAAAAAATCACAGCTTGAAGAAACAGAGCAAACATTACAACCAGATTTAGATATGGCAGAGATTTTAGAATTATCAGACTAGGGATTTAAAATAACTGTGATTAACTTGCTAAGAGTTCTAATGGGAAAAAGGGGACAACATGCAAGAACAGATGGGTAACATAGGCAAAGAGATGGAAACTAAGAAAGAATCAAAAGGAAATGCTAGAAATAAAAACACTGTAACAGAAATAAAGACTGCCTTCTATGAGATCATCAGTAGACTGAATATGACTGAAGAAAGAATCAGTGAGCTTAAAGATATGCCAGTAAAAGAGTCCAAACTTAAAAGCAAAAAGAAAAATAGATGAAATCAAATGCCCAAGAACTGTGGTCCAATTACAAGAGGTGTAAGCTGCATAATGAGAATTGCAGAAGGAAAAGAGAGAGAGAAAAGGAAGAAATATTTGAAGTATAATGGCTGAGAATTTTCCAGAATTAATGACAGACACCAAACCACAAATCTACAAAGTGCAAAGAACACCAAGCAGAATAAATACTAAAAATTCGACGACTAAACATGTCATATTCAAATGCAGAAAATCAAAGACAAAGAGAAAATCTTGAAGAAAGAAAAAGCAACCAAAAAAACCCAGGAAAATGAAAACTATGCAGAAGAGTCACAACTCCAAAATGTTGCTAACTAAAATGTACAAGATTATGAGAAAATGTTGAAGTGTAAGAAAAAAAGCTTTATTTGGCCTTGATGCCACACTCTTCCCCAAGTGGCATGGGGGAGGAGACAGAAATAAAAACTTATTATGATGTAATAAGTTTGTAACTTATTACACTTTTGATGTAATGATGTAAACACTTTTTATTAATTTTCAGATTTAAGAATTAGCCTATAGAAATGCACAAGATTATGATTACAAAATAAATCGTAAATGTTTTCAATTTGACAAATGTACAGTTATAACTGCTAGAAGTTGAGCGATGGAAAGACAGTTGTGTGGACAAGTTAGTGACTCTAAAACATCCATCTTACATATCAGGGATTCAAAGGACAATATTGAAAGTGGATGTAAAATTGGTCAGGCACAGTGGCTCATGCCTGTAATCCTAGCACTTTGGGAGGCCAAAGCAGGAGGATTATTTGAGCCTAGGAGTTCAAGACTAGCCTGGACAACATGGAGAGACTCCATCTCTACAAAAATACAAAAAAAAAAAATAGCCAGGCATAGTAGCATGCACCTTTAGTCCCATCTACTCAAGAGGCTGAGGTGAGAGAATCACCTGAGTCAATGAAGTTGAGGCTGTGGCCACACCACTATACTCCCGCCAAGGTGACAGAGCAAGACCCTGTCTCAAAAAATAAAATAAAATAAAGTGAATGTCAAATAATAAATATATATGGATATTACTAGAAGTTAGAATGGGAACCAATAGGAAATTTTATAAATTAGAAGAAATGGAAAGAAGGAAAATGGGGCAAAGTGGTGGAAATTATGCAAGGGAGACAAATGCATTCCTTAGGAATGCAGGTAATGTCAGCAGCTCTTCTCTAGTGATCATAAATCAAAAAATAAAGGAATTATCATAGTATTTACAGTGATAAAGGTAATGACTAGAATAACTAGAAACAGATACAATTAAAATAATAGGTTGCCTGTGGTAAGTAGGTGTGAGAATAGGATGGAGTGAGGACAAAAAAACTCATTATGTATTTAAAACTATTCTGTCTTTCTTACTTTGTCACATAGACATATATTTCTCTGATAAAAAATAAAACTTTAAGGATTTTAAAAAGAGAGTTTTAAAATAAATTTTTACAACCTTTTATATTGTAAGAGTCATTTCATGAGAAGCCCAGTAAAGATGGTTTTAAATGGGCCTCATTCATCTAAGCTAGCAGCACAGAACTCTACCAGAACGGGTGATGCCTTTGGGTAGTCAGTCTTTTTACTAGAACTTCAAATGCCTCAAGAAGATAAAACAAATGACATATCCCTTAGCACGGTGTGTTCACTACTGAGAAAAAAGAAGCTGCCTATAAAGTAGTGAGAGAGGATGTCCCATAGTGAAAATACTTCTCAACAAAGAACACTAAGAGAGAAAGATTAACATAGGAATTTGCCCATCAGGATGAATAAAAGCTAAGAAAGAAAAAAGAAACCTGGAGATATGCAGTATGAGATTGTACTGTGGATTGTGCTACAACGGAAGCTATTATTCAAGCATCAATAATAGGAAGATACTCAATATGCTTTAACTCTGAAAAACTGGAAATATATCACAAATTCACAATTATCAGTTAGTTATGGTAAGGGGACTAGTCTAATGCCTAGCCTTAAGTGGGCATTCAGATTGGCCAATAGAAAAGAAAAAAGGGTTTAGAGTTCAAGGATCAAGATTCAAGTCTATGCTTTGCCATTTACTACGTATGGGAAACTGGGCAACTCATGTAAGTTTTCTAAAACAGTTTTCTTTTTTGTCTGTATCTCAATTTCTATCTTTATCAGAAGTAATAAAGAATAACAATAATACTAGCATCAGCAAGGACAAAAATAACAACCATCCCAACTTACCTGCTATGTTTATTCTAAAGATAATGTGGGATATATACTTTACTCTTGCCAAAAGCCATGCAAATATCAGTTCTGATAATTATCCTCCAGGAGCAGCTTCCTTCTCCCTGAGAAAGGAAGGGAGACTACTGTGACTGCTATCCCTACTTGATGACCAGTGTGCTTCTATCCCTACTGGGAGCCTAAACAAATGGAGCTGGGGAGGATAAGAAGCTGAAGGAGATCATGGCAGCTACTTAATACTGCCGGATTAACCAATCAACTTCTATTAGGAAATTCTGAGGTATTAGATGTAAATCCTTCCTATAACTTGCCACTCATATCTGCAGGGTACTATGAAAATTACAAGCAAACATGAATAATATAACTAATTTATCACTGTAGCATAGAAACTTTATAGTTGACAAAACATTTCTATGTATCCTTAAAGGTTTTAGAATTTTAGTGACTGGTAGGTAGTTTTGATAAAAAGAAAAAAATCTATTGCATAGAAAAAAATACACGAGATTGAGAAACAAGTTTTTAACATGTATTTGATAATAGATTTTATAGAAGAAATTCTGTAACTGTTAACTTTTGGGTTTATGTCTATTTAGCAGCAATAAAATGTGTTGTCTATTTTTAGAAAGCATGTGCCATTCGGCAGGACATTGGGAACACAAACCAGATAGTGAAACAAGTTCCATGCAGAGGGTTTATATTCCTGTGACCTTAAGAACTAATTGAGTCAACATTTTCATCTTGCTCCAGCAAGATGTCAGAAGAGAAAACTCCACCAACTGTCCCCCTGGGGCAAAAACACCAAGTCAACAACTATCTACACACACACACACACACACAAAATACCTTCATAAGAACCAAAAATTAGGTGAGCATTCATGGTACCTGGTTTTAACTTCATATCGCTGAAAGAGACATTGAAGAGATAGCAAAAATAGCCTTGTATCACGCATGCCATCCCTCCCCACCCCCAGCAGTGGAGGCAAGGTGCAGACAGCATCTCTGGGCACTAGGAGAGGGAGAACACAGCAATTATAAGGCACTGAACTCAGTGCTGTCTTATTAGAGCAGAAAGGAAAACGACCAAACTCAGTTAATGCCCACCCACAAAGGGAGCCTTTAAACCACCCCTACCCAGAGGGGAATCACTAATCCCAGTAGTCTGAACTTGAGTGTGTGCAAACATTACCACAGAGAGCCAAAGTGCCATCCCCTAACCCCAGGCTGCACAGTTCACAGTTCCAAAAGAGACCCTTCCCTCCACTCAAAGAGAGAAAAGGCAAGTGTAGGGAGGACTTTGTCCTGCATCTTGGATACCAGCTCAGCTACAGCAATATAGGGCATCAGTCAGAGTCAGGAGGCTCCCATTCCAGGCCCTAACTCCCAGATGACATTTCTAGACACATCTTGGGCCAGAAGGGAACCAGTTGCCTCGAAGGAAAGAACCCATTCCTGCCACCATGCATCACCTGCTAACTGAAGAGCCCTTGGGCCCTGAATAACCAACAGCAACATCCCAAGTACTAGATCGAGGGCATTGGTGAGCCTCTGAGACTTGCTGGCTTCAGGTGAGACTAGCACAATATAGGGTGTGGTGGCTACAGGGCAAAACTCCTCCTGCTTGAGAAAAGCAGACGGAAAAGTAAAGGAGACATCTTGCACCTTAGGTACCAACACCATCACAGTGGGGTAGAGCACTAAGCAGACTCCTGGGGTCCCCGGTTCCAGGGTTTGACTCTTGGACAGCAGTTCTGGACCTGCCCTAAGTCAGAGGAGAGCCCACTGCCCTGAAGGGTGAGTCCCAGGCCAGGCAGCATTCACTACAAGCTAACTTAAGAGACCTTGGGCCTTAAGGGAACATCAGTGGTAGTCTGGCAGTTCTCCTTGTGACCAGGGCTGGCAGAGGCTATAGGATGATACTCCTCTCTTTTCGGAAAGGGGAGGAAAGAGTGGGAAGAACTGCATCATGTGATTTAAGTGCCGGCTGAGCTGCAATACAATAGAATACCAAGTATACTTCTAAGGTTTTTTACTCTAGTCCCTGACTCCCGGATGACACTTCTGGACCCACCTGGGGCGTGGCGGACCTCACTGCCCCGAAGGGAAGGACAGAGACCTGGGTGGCTTTACCACCCGCTGATTGTAGAGCCCCAGGGCCTTAAGCAAACACAGGCATTAACTAGGGAGTGGATACAACAGGCCTTGGGTGAGACCCAGCACTATGCTGGCTTCAGGTCTAATGCAGCCCAGTTGTAGTGGTGGTAAACACAGGGATGTTTGTGTCATCCCACCCCCAGCTTTTGGTAGCTCACAACAGAGAAAGAGATCCTGTATGTTTTGGAGAAAGTAAGGGAAGAGAAAAAGAGTCTCTGCCTGATAATCTAGAGAATTCTCCCAGATCTTGCCCAAGACCATCAAGGTGTTATCTCTAGGAGTCTGCAAGAACAACAGTGTTACTGGGCTTGGGGTGCCCCCAAAGCAGAAACAGTTTAGATCACAACACGCAAGTCCTTTCAAATATCTGGAAAGCCTTCCCAAGAAAGACAGCTATAAATAAGCCAAGGCAGTGAAGACTATAATAAATACCTAATTCTTCAATGCCCAGACACCAAAGAACATCTACTAGTACCAACACCATACAGGAAACCATGACTTCACCAACTAAACTAAATAAGACACCAGGGACCAATCCTGGAGAAACAGAGATACATAACTTTTCAGGCAGAAAATTCAAAATAATTGTGTTGAGTAAACTCAAAGAAATTCAAATAACACAGAGAGGGAATTTAGAATTCTATTGGATAAATTTAACAAAGAGATTAAAATAATTAAAATGAATCAAGCAGAAATTATGGAGCTGAAAAATTCAATTGGCAAACTAAAAAATACATCAGAGTCCTTTATAGCAGAGTAGATCAAGCAGAAGAAAGAATAGGTGAGCTTGAAGACAAGCTACTTGCAAATACACAGCCAGAGGAGATTAAAAAAAGGAATTTAAAAAGACAATGAAGCACAAGTAGAGGAAATAGAAAATAGCCTCAAAAGGGCAAAACTGAGAGTTATGGGCCTTAAAAAGGAGGTAGAAAAAGAGACAAGGATAGAAAGTTTATTCAAAGGAATAGTAACAGAGTACTTCCCAAATCTAAAGATATCAATATCCAAGTACAAAAAGGTTATAGAACGACCAAGCATATTTAATCTGAAGAAGACTATCTCAAGGCATTTAATAATCAAACTCCCAAAGGTAAAGAATAAAGAGAAGATCCTAAAAGCAGCAGGAGAAAAGAACCAAATAACATAAAATGGAGCTCCAATACATCTGGCACCAGACTTTTCAGTGGAAACCTTACAGGCCAGGAGAGAGTGGCATGACATATTTAAAGTGCTGAAGGAAAAAAAAGTTTATGCTAGAATAGTATATCCCATGAAAATATTCTTCAAACATAAGAATAAAGAAAGACTTTTCTAGACAAACAAAAGCTGAAGGATTTTATCAACACCAGACCTGTCCTACAAGAAATGCTAAAGGGAGTACTTCAGTGAAAAAGAAAGGATGTTAATGAGAAATAAATCATTTGAAGGTACAAAACTCACTGGTAATAGTAACTACACAGAATATCAAAACACTGTGAATGTGGTGTACAAACTACTCTTAAGTAGAAAGACTAAATGATGAACCAATCAAATATGATAACTACAATGGCTTTTCAAGACATAGCCGGTACAATAAGATATAAATAGAAAAAACAAAAATTTTAAAAGCAGGAGAACAAAGTTAAAGCGAGTTTTTATTAGTTTATGCAAATACTGTTAAGCTGTTATAAGGTTAAAATACTGGGTTGCGGCCGGGTGCAGTGGCTCACGCCTGTAATCCCAGCACTTTGGCAGGCCGAGACTGGCAGATTACGAGGTCAGGAGATTGAGACCATCCTTGCTAACACAGTGAAACCCCGTCTCTACTAAAAATACAAAAAATTAGCCAGGCAAGGTGGCGGGCACCTGTAGTCCCAGCTACTCGGGAGGTTGAGGCAGGAGAATGGCGTGAACCCCGGGGGTGGAGCCTGCAGTGAGCAGAGATCGCACCACTGCACTCCAGCATGGACGACAGTGAGACTCCATCTCAAAAAAAAAAAAAAAAAAAAAAAATACTGGGTTGCAAGATAGCATTTGCAAGCCTCATGGTAAACTCAAATAAAAAAACATACAATGGATACAGAAAAAAATAAGAAACAAAAAGTTAAATCATATCACCACAGAAAATCATCTTCACTAGAGGAAGACAGAAAGGAAAGAAAAAAAGAGAGACCACAAAACAGCAGAAAACAAATAACAAAATAACAGGAGTAAGTCCTTACTTATCAATAATAACATTTAATGTAAATGAACTATACTATCAAAAGACATAGACTGGCTGAACAGATTTAAAGAAAAAAAAAACAAGACCCATTCATCTGTTGCCTACAAGAAACACACTTCACCTATGAAGATGCACAGACACTGAAAAGAAAAGGATGGAAAAAAGACAATCCATGCGAATGAAAATTCAAAAAGAGCAGGAGTCGCTATACTTAGACAAAATAGATTTCAAGACAAAAGCTATAAGAAGAGACAAAGAAGGTCACTATATAATGATAAAGGGGTCAATTCAGGAAGACGATATAGCAATTTTCAACATATATCACTCAACACTGGAGCATCCAGATATATAAAGGAAATATTATTAGAGTTAAAGAGAGAGATAGGCCCCAATACAATAATAACTGGAGACTTTAACACCTCACTTTCAGCATTGGA
This sequence comes from Hylobates moloch, assembly GCF_009828535.3. Classification (NCBI taxonomy): domain Eukaryota; kingdom Metazoa; phylum Chordata; class Mammalia; order Primates; family Hylobatidae; genus Hylobates; species Hylobates moloch. The sequence continues at coordinate 28,767,235 of NW_026652281.1, forward strand.
CAGGTCTTATAGACAGAAATCAACAAAGAAACATCAGACTTAATCTACACTACAGACCAAATGGATCTAATAGATATTTGCACAGCATTTCATCCAAGGGCTACAGAATACACATTCTTTTCCTCAGCACATGAATCATTCTCAAGAATAGACCATATGTAAGGTCATGAAACAAGTCTTAACAACATTCAAAAAAATAATAATATCAAGCATCTTCTCTGACCACAATGGAATAAAACTAGAAATCAATAATAAGAATAATTTTGGAAACCATACAAATACATGACAATTAAACAATATGCTCCTGAATCACCAGTGTGTCAATGAAGAAATTAAGAAGGAAATTGAAAAATTGTATTGAAACAAATGATGATGCAAACACATCCCAAAACCTGTGGGGTACAGCAAAAGCAGTACTCAGAGGGAAGTATCCAGTTACAAGTGCCTACATCAAAAAAGAAGAAATATTTCAAATAAGAGCAAACCAAACCCAAAATTAGTAGAAGAAAATAAATAATAAAAATAAAAGCAGAAATAAATAAAATTGAAATAAAAATACAATACAAAAGATTAATGAAGCAAAAAGTTGTTTTTTAAAAAAACAAAATTGACAAATCTTTAGCCAGACTAAGAGAATCAAAACAAATAAAATTACAAATGAAACACAAAATATGATAACCGGTACTGCAGCAATTCAAAGAATTGTTAGTGGCTACTATGAGCAGCTATATGCCAATAAATTGGAAAATCTAGAAGAAATGGACAAGTTTCTAGATACACACAACCTACCAAGATTGAAGCAGGAAGAAATCCAAAGCCTGAACAGACCAATTACTAGTAACCAGATCAAAGCCATAATAAAAACCATCCCAGTAAAGAAAAGCCCAGGACCTGATGACTTCACTGCTAAATTCTACCAAACACTTAAAGAACTAATATCAGTCCTATTTAAACTATTCCAAAAAATAAAGGAGGAAAGAATACTTTCAAACTCATTCTATGAGGCCAGTTTTACCCTGATACCAAAACCTGACAAAGACACATCAAAAAAAAAGAAGAAAGAAAGAAAGAAAAAGAAATGAAAACTACAGGCCAGTATCTTTCATGAATATTCATGCAAAAATTCTCAACAAAGAAGGAGATGCAAGAATGGTTCAACATATGCAAACCAATCAACATGACACATTATATCAACAGAATGAAAGACAAAAATTAAATGATCATTTCAATTGATGCTGAAAAAGCATTTGATAAAATTCAACATCCCTTCATAATAAAAACACTCAAAAAACTCTATAGAAGGAACATAGCTCATCATAATAAAAGCCATATATGACAGACCCACAGCTAGTATCATGTGGAATGGGGAAAAACTGACAGACTTTCCGTAAGATCTCGGACATGATAAGGATGCCTACTGTCACCATCAGTATTCAGCATATTACTGGAAGTCCTAGCTACAGCAACCAGACAAAAAACAAACAAACAAAAAAGTCATCCAAATTGGAAAGAATAAGTCAAATTATTTTTGTTTGCTGATGATATGATCTTATCTTTGGAAAAACCTAAAGACTGCTTAAGAAAACTATTAGAACTGATAAACATTCAGTAAAGTTGCAGGATTCAAGATCAACACACAGAAATCAGGAGCATTTCTGTATGCCAACAGTGAACAATATGAAAAAGAAATTTTTAAAAATCTCATTTACAATAGCCACACATAAAGTTAAATACCTAGGAATTAACCAAAGAAGTGAAAGTTTTCATAATGAAAACTATAAATTGAAGAGAATGACAAAAAAATTGAAAAAATAATTTATGTTCATGGATTGGCAAAATAAATATTGCTAAAATGTCCATACTATCCAAAGCAATCTACAAATTCAATGCAATCCTTATTAAAATACCAATGACATGTTTCACAGAAATAGAAGAAATTATAAAATTTATATGTAACCACAAAAGACCTGGTATAGCTAAAGCTATCCTAAGCAAAAACAACAAAATGAAAGGAAACACATTACCTCACTTCAAATTATATTTGAAGGCCTAGGAAACAGGCTGGGTTACAGAACCCAGAGATATAGTAACGAAAACAGCATGGTACTGGTATAAAAACAGACACATAGACCAATGGAACAAAATAGAGAACCCAGAAACAAATCCACACACCTACAGTGAACTCATTTTTGACAAAGATGCCAAGAACATATACTGGGGGAAAGACAGTTTCATCAATAAATGATCCTGGGGAAAGTGGATATCCCTGTGCAAAAGAATGAAACTAGGGCCAGGTGCAGTGGCTCCTGCCTGTAATTCCAGCACTTTGGGAGGCCGAGGCAGGCAGATCACCTGAGGTTGGGAGTTCGAGATCAGCCTGGCCAACATAATGAAACCCATCTCTAGCAAAAATACAATAACTAGTCGGGCGTGTTGGCACATGTTTATAATCCCAGCTACTTGGGAGGCTGAGGCAGGAAAATCACTTGAACCCAGGAGGCAGAGGTTGCAGTCAGCCAAGAACATGCCACTGCACTCCAGTCTGGGTGACAGAGCAAGACTCTCTCTTAAAAAATAATAATAATAATAAATAAGTAAATAAATAAATCAGATCAAAACAACCCCTATCTATATATAAAAAATCAAATCAAAATTGATTACAGACTTAAATCTAAGACTTCAAATTATTAAAATGATTACAATCAAACATTGGGGAAACTCTCCAGGACATTAATCCGGGCAAAGATTTCTTGGGCAATACCTCACAAGCACAGGCAACCAAAGCAAACATGAACAAATAAGATCACATCAAGTTAAAAAGCTCCTGAACAGCAAAAGATACAAGAAACAAAGTGAGAAGACACACAGAATGGGAGATAGTATTTGCAAACTACTCCTCTGACAAGGTATTAATAACCAGAATATTTAAGGAGCTCAAACAACTCCATAGGAAAAAGTCAAACAATATTCCAATTTACAAATGGGCAAAAGACTCAAATAGACATTTCTCAAACGTAGTCATAAAAATTGCAAACAGACATACGAAAGTTACTTGTATTAGTCTGTTCTCACTCTGCTATAAAGAACTACGTGAGACTGAGTAATTTATGAAGAAATGCGGTTTAATTGACTCACAGTTCTGCAGGTTATACAGTAAGCATGGCTGGGAGGCTTCAGCAAACTTACAATCATGGTGGAAGGTGAAGAGGAAGTAACCATGTCTTTACCATGGCAGAGCAGGAAAAAGAGTGAAGGGGGACGTGCCACACACTTTCAAACAACCAGCTCTCATGAGAACTCACTCACTATCACAAGAACAGCAAGGGAGAAGTCAGTTTCCATGATTCAATCACCTTCCACCAGGCCCCTCCCCCAACACATGGGAATTACAATTCGAGATGAGATTTTGACTGGGGGACCAGCGCCAAAACCTATCAGTGCTCAACATCATTGATCATCAGAGAAATGCAAATCAAAACTACAATGAAATATCATCTCACCCCAGTTAAAATGGCTTATATCCAAAAGACAGGTAATAACAAAAGCTGTTGAGGATATGGGGAAAAAAGAACCCTTGTACACTTGGTGGGAATGTAAATTAGTACAACCACTATGGAGAACAGTTTGGAGGTTCCTCCAAAAGCTAAAAATTGAGCTATAATATGATTTAGCAATCCCACTGGTGGGCATATACCCAAAAGAACAGAAATCGGTATATTGAAGAGATCTCTGCACTCCTGTTTGTTGCAGCACTGTTTACAACAGCTAAGATTTGAAAGCAACATAAGTGTCCATCAACAGATGAGTGGATAAAGAAAATGTGGTAGACATATAAAATGGAATACTATTCAGCCATAAAAAGAATGAGATCCAGTCATTTTCAACAACATGAATGGAACTGGAGATCATTATTTTAAGTGAAATAAGCCAGACACAAAAATAAAAACATCTAATGTTCTCACTTATTTGAGGGATCTAAAATGCAAATCAATTGAACTCATGGACATAGAGAGTAGAAGAATGGTTGGAGGCTGGGACTGGTATGGGGATGGATGGGGGAAAGTGAGGATGGTTAATGGATACCAAAAAAAAATACAAATAATGAATAAGACCTATTATTTGATAGCACAATAGGGTGACTATAGTCAATAATAACTTAATTATACATTTTAAAATAATTTAATGTAATCGGATTGTTTGTAACTCAAAGGATAAATCCTTGAGGGCATGGACATTTCGTTTTCTATGATGTGTTTATTTCAAATGGCACACCTGTATCAAAACATATCATGTACCCTATAAATATATATACTTACTATGTACCCACAAAATTTTTAAAAATAAGTAAATTAAAAGAACTAGGTGAGTCAAGAATGTTGTGTTTAATTAGGTTAGACATTTCAGGGTAATGGTGAGGATGGGCAAGTTTATGCTGCAGGAATGAATAATTCCACACAATCTCAGTGACATAATACAGTAAATGTTTATGTCCCATAGAAAGTCTTCCATCAATCCCTGTGACTTTCAAGGCTGTGTTGTCCCTCTGGCAGCTCAGCAATTAGGCTGCTTTGATCTTGTGTCTTCATGATCAACGTGGCAGGGAAAAAGACAGCTGAAGTCTCTTGCTTGGAAAATTCAATGCCTTGGCCCAAAAGCAACGCAAATCACCCCGTCACAACCCATTTATGGTAATTAATTTGCCCAACTTTAAGGAAGATGAGGTGGGAGATTTCCAAGGTGACTGGAAGGACAGGAGAAAGACATATTAATGAATACGAGTAAAGCTTATATAAACAAGCTCTATTCCCTACTGTTCTGCTTACAGACTACTCTCTTCCATTAATTATATTATTATGCAAATGAGGTAAATAGAAATAAGTGGGAAAATATGAGGTTTAGCTAAATTGTGGTGTAAGGCCTAGGAAACAGGCTGGGTTGCAGAACCCAGTAAGTTAGGGGAATTTTGATTAATGAAGATATATGTTCTTTCACAAATATGTCTGTGATCAAATGCAGATAAATCCTAAACCCATGTCACTTCTCGTCTTTATCACTAACAGAAAGGAATTCATTCTGACATGACTTGTGGAAAACCAAGGGAGTTTGTTGCTTTGAGTGCTGACTTAACCCTTTGTTTCCATCAAGGAGGATCTAGCCCACTCAACCGGAATGAGAAACTATGACTTAAGAATCATTTTTTTAATAAGTAAACAAGGACAAAATGGGATGTTAAAATGGAGGATGATGTTACTTTTGACAAGAAAAATTTGAGGGCAAAAGGATTCAAGTTTACTAAAAAACAAAAAGAAAAAGAAAATGAACAAGAGTTTATAGAACAGAATTTTCTTGAGCTATAAGACTTGCTGTATCTTGCCAATTGCCTCTAGGCTCTAACATAAGGCTCCCTGCATGGTATTTCAAGGAAGAATTACAAATAAATTAGGTAACAACATTTGGTTTGTGCTGAATTTGTTTGTGTGGCTGATGAAGAGAACTTGGGAGTTTGTGAGGGATATTTTCTTTGCTATGTTTATAAATGTTGCATTTATGTGCTGGTAGCTGTTATGGTAGCTTTTGATTCAAGGTTATTATTTATACTGGCATTCATAGCATTTTGAGATATTAGGGACATACAAAAACATTTACAGTTTACACTACTAAATTCCTTTCTGACTCCTCAGTGGCCATTAACATGTAAACTCAAGGCGTGACAGATTATTTCCTTTATACAAATGACCTTATTAACCGGCATAGTTAACAGTACATTTGGTAGGCTCTGAGTGTTTCCTTAAGTAAGCTTCTACACAACCTGAAGATCTAAATTAATAGATTTCTACTGAGCTGTTTACATGTTATTACTAGGAAATCTCATTAGCCAGACAATGAAAATGTTAAATTCTCAAAATGAATAACCTGAACTAAACACAGTAATTATATGCAGCCTAGATGCTCTCTGTATTATAACTTGGTATTTTCAGTTAGTAGAAATCTCACGCCTGGCTAATCTGTATCAAATAGCTTCTTTATTCTCCACTCTATATTGGATTTGTTCATCAAATTTCACAGAATTCCCTCCAGCTACCTTTATTTTTTCTTTATTATTGCTTAGAAAATGTACAGTATTGCCTTTGGCATTTAGTTCCTTCATTTATTCAGCCAACATATGTCAAACATTTCTTTGGGTTGAGCACTGGGTATTTCCTCTTTGAATAACTGTGATCACCTCCAAATTTGTCCATCCAAGGTAACTCAAATCTTCCAAACTATTTTCCACACTAAATCCTGAGGCTGAGACTTGCCAAAGACAAAAATGCCAATCTTAGCCACAGGTCTTTCACGGTCTGGCCTCTACCTATCTTTCCAGGACCATTCAGAACTACATTTTCTCTCGCTCTGTATACTTCAGTCACCATAAAGTTTTTTCAAATCCTCGTATTTGGCAGGTGCGCTCCTGCTCCCAGACTTTGAAAATGTTATCTGCTCTGCCTATAACACACTTCCCTCAATGCCTGAATTGAATCAATGCTTAATCATCTTCCAAATCTCAGTTCAAGCACCACTTCATCAGCAAATTCTTAGATGACCTTTCTTAGTGGGTCAGTTATCCCTGATATATCCTCTCAGCGCACCACTTCCTCCCCTTTTTCACAAGGGTCACATTTGTGATGCTAAATTTATTTCTGCGGTAATTGATGTCTGTCTCCTCTACTAAACTAAAAACTCCAGGAAGTCAGGATCACCATTGTATTTCCACTAAAAAGCACAATGATTGGCACATCATAGACTCTCAATAAATGTGTACTGAATGAATGAATATACAAATAAATATCAGAATATTTGAAATTTTTTTAAAAAAATGAAGCTTTACACAAAACGGCAGACTGGATGTGATGGAAATCTGTCATTTGTGGTTATCCAAAGACTTTTGGACATTCTCCATTTTGATAGTTCTACAACTTTTTCCAGGTTGAATCCAAAATTTATATTTCCCAGCATCCTTTCTTCTAGTATACAAACTTATGACTAGCTTTTACCAGATACACCCACAAGAGACTTAGAGGGCAAATTTGAAGACCTTGAGGCTGCTGGGCTCTTTTACCAAAAACAGTCATGGAGGCATTTGATTTTCTACAGCATCCATAGTGAGTGTTCTCATACCAGGTCCTCATTTTGTTGATTTATTTGTAAGACGATATACAAGACTATATGAAAAAAAAAACTATAAAAATGTACTGACATATTTTAAAAATCTAATGAATAACACAAAAGCAAAAATATATGTTTAAGGATGTTTACTGTATTGATGTTTGCAATAACAAAAATAAAATAAAATAAAATAAAATAAAATAAAATAAAATAAAATAAAATAAAATAAAATAAAATAAAATAAAATAAAATAAAATAAAATAAATTGGAAACGAGTTTCCATCAGCAGAAAAATTCTATTTCACCATATTGGGTTCACCCTGCCCACTGCCCAGACAGAGCCAATTTATCAAGACAGGGGAATTGCAGTGGAGAAAGAGTAATTCACACAGAGCCACCTGTATGGGAGACCGGAGCTTTATTATTACTCAAATCATTCTCCCTGAAAACTCAGGGATCAGAGGTTTTTAAGCATAATTTGGTGAGTAGGTGCCAGTGAGTCAGGAGTGCTGATTGGTTGTCTCAAGCACTGATCTTAGGTTTTACAATACTGACGCTATTCCCAGGAGCTATTGGAGAGGGTCAGAATCTTACAGCCTCCAGCTGCATGACTCCTAAACCGTAATTTCTAATCTTGTGACTAATTTATTAGCTCTACAAAGGCAGTATAGTCCCCAGGCAGGAAGGGGGTTTGTTTTTGAAAAGGATTGTTATCATCTTTGTTTCAAAGTCAAACTATAAACTAAATTCCTCCCCAAGTTAGTTCAGTCTACACCCAGATATGAACAAGGACAGCTTAGAGGTTAGAAGCAAGATGAAGTAGGTTAGTTCAGCTCTCTTTCGTTGTAATACTTTTCTCAGTTATGATTTTTGAAAAGGCAGTTTCAATATTGTCATACATCAATGCAATAGATCCCCTCCAAAAAACCTTTAAAAGAATGAGATAATTCTATAAATATTGACATGAAAAGTTGCCAGCCATATTTTTGTTATTTTTTAAGATGTAGAACAAAGATGTAATTCAGTATTTTGTTTAAAAGAAATGCATGATTGTATATGTACAGAATGCAGATAAAATTATATAAGGATCTATTATCAGACACCTCTTTTGCTACTTTCAGTGGCCTCAACCCCACTTCTTACAAACACTGCTGCCTTGGCCAGTTCCTCAGACTTTGACCAGCCTTGCCCTGGTGCAAGGTGAACATGCCTCACTTCAGCCCATACTGGGTACACCTAAGCTCCCTTCTGTGTGGCATGCAGTTCTGAGACGCATTTCATATGGCCCCTCAGAATCTTACAGGGAACAAAGGGACAAGCCAGAAACTTTCCCTGTTTTGATTACGCACTCTGAAAAGTTTAAATTTATTATTATTTTTTAAAGTATTTGTTTTTGTAATTTAATAAGTAGAATATCAATAGGACCTGTTATTTTACAAATTCTATATAGGGGTGCAAAAAATAAAAGCATGTAGCCAGATGAGTGACTAGGTTAAATGGAAAGATTGTAGAGCTATTTACAGAAACTGAAAACACAGGAGTTGCAGGATTGGCAGAGATGATGTAGTTCAATTTTAGACATAGTAAGTTTGAGGCACCTATTTCCAGGTAGTAATGCAATAGTCTGAAAGAGATCATTTTTCTCACAGAAGGGATTAGGACATTTGTTCACACATAAAGAAGCTAATCATTCGTTCTGATAACCTGTTTAAGCCTGATTTTAAAGGTAAACTTTATAAACTAAACAATATAGGCCGGGCGCGGTGGCTCACGCTTGTAATCCCAGCACTTTGGGAGGCCGAGGTGTGCGGATCATGAGGTCAAGAGATCGAGACCACCGTGAAACCTTGTCTCTACTAAAAATACAAAAAAATTAGCCGGGTGTGGTGGCGGGCGCCTGTAGTCCCAGCTGCTTGGAGAGGCTGAGGCGGGAGAATGGCGTGAACCCGGGAGGCGGAGCTTGCAGTGAGCGGAGATTGCGCCACTGCACTCCAGCCTCGGCGACAGAGCCAGACTCCGTCTCAAAAAAAAAAAAACACTAAACAATATATTAGCTTTGTTCCAGTTTCACAGTTCTGATCTTATGGAAATAGATTTATTATTTAATTTCTAAGCATCATTGTCACTTGATATAGTATTGGAAACCATTATAAATTGTGTGATTGAAATACAGCAATATTATTCTACTCAATTGTTGAGGCAGAGTTTCTGCATCTGACATTGAAATGGGTTTTAGGGGCTGAGATGTTTATCTACTCAGTTTGACCCCTAAATGTCTATTCCCTTTACTCCAATTACCCCAAATATTATAATTTTCTGTGTGTGTCATGACATGAAAAGTTTGGGACTTATTGGATTCAAATACTCATTAAAATTTTTTCTTATTTTATGAGCTCACTTAAAATATTCATCCATTAATTTGTTTGAATTGCACATTGCAGAGGCCAAAGCGACTTCATCTTGGATGCTAATCCACCACGTTGACTTCTGATTAACCCCTGTTCTGGGAATGCCTCTAAGACTTCTACTTTCACATACATACTGTAAATACGGCCCTTTGGTCAAAATAAGCTTGATGATACCATAAACACATATTTACCATAAATCCCACCCTTAGGCAAATTTCCTATGGTATATAAGCCCTAGTTTTGGTGGGGCTGGGGGTAACTGTCTGGGGATCCAGCATCTTGTCTCATGGCTGTCAAGAAGTGGCTTCTGCTCATAAAATCCTATTAAATGTTTATTTCTGAGAAGTTGAATTTGTCAGCTTCTTTCTTCAACCACTCAGTTTCCTCCACCTTCAGGAGTAGGTTTGTATAGACCTGCTCACTGCAGAACACATCAAAAATGCTATCTAAGTACTAAATAAAATATGAGACATACATCCCACTCCTCACCTAGTACTTTTTATTTATTATTTTGTAGAAGGAAATATGAATCCATTTTTTTTCAACATAGCACTTCACAGGATTATGGGACAGATAGTATACAAAAGCTCCCCCTTGCCAATCATTTCTTTGCTAACCTGTACAACAGGCTAAACTAATATGAACTTTTCCTTCCCTATCTATGTAACATTACCACATTGCTTTGATGTGCCAAAGTAACAAATATCAGCATGAAAACTTGTGTTGGCATGGCTAAATATTTGGCATATGTTAAAGTTGTGAGGACAAAAAAAAGTCCTTTATGAAATATTGGAAAAAGTCAGTTATATCTTCAGTCATTTCTGTCCTGAAATTACCTTTGCGAAATTATGACTGAGACAGTGAAAGAGATCTAACCTAACCAACTCCATCTTGCTTCTAACCTCCAAGCTGTCCTTGTTTATTCCTGGGCGTAGGCTGAACTAACTTTGGGAGGAACTTAGTTTATAGTTTATAGTTTAAAACAAAGAACACAACAGCCCTTTCCCAAAACAAACCTCCTTCTTCCCTGGAGACTAGACTGCCTTTGTAGGACAAGAAATTAACCACAAGTTAGAAATTGTGGTTTAGGAGTCATGCAGCTGGAGGCTACAAGATTCTGATCCTCCCTGAACTGCTCCTAAATTCAGTGCTCCTAAATTCACTGCCCAGGTCGATAAAATGGCTCATCTGATCTTGTTGCCCCACCTAGGAACTGATTCGGCACAAGAGGAGCTTCAAGTTTCCACGATTTCATCTTCTACATAACCAATCAGCACTCCTGGCTCACTGGCTTCCACACACCCACCAAGTTGTCCTTAAAAACTCTGATCCCTGAATGTTCAGAGAGACTGATGTGAGTAATAATAAAACTCCGATCTCCGACACAGCAGGCTCTGTATGAATTACTCTTTCTCTATTGCAATTCCCCTGTCTTGATAAATCGGCTCTGTCTAGGCAGCGAGCAAGGTGAATCCATTGGATGGTTACAGTCCTACAAACTTAGCCATCTGTTGTAGATATCTAGCAACCTCTGTTCTAGATACCCACGGCGGCCTCAAACTCTTTCTATCTCCATTCCACTAAAATAAGTTTTTCAGGGCATTGTCCAATAAATTTATTTAGAACAAGTTCTAAATTTGTGATACTCCAAGGAAATTGCCTGTCCGAAGTGCATTTGCATTTTTTTACAACAGGAAAACCTTAGAAAAAAAAAATTGATATTAGCCTTAGGTTGTTCCAGTATTCTACGCAGGAGAAATGTTTTGAAATCCTTGAGTTTGCACTAGTTAGGTGGCTAGCTGATTCATCTATTATTTCTACAACTGTCTATATGTTAATTTAATATTTAGGGAATAAAAGTACAACTAAGTGGGTGAATGGACTATTATTTTCTGGAAATGGATAAATAAATTTGCACATAACTAGCTGTTCATTTTGGATTAGCCAGCTTCCTATCTTCTTTGATCTGGCTACTTTTCCCCATATCCCCAGTCTCCAGTCTTGAAGTCATCAACATCACCCAGAATTGGATATTGGGATGTGTGTGTTTTGTTTTTGTTTTTGTTTAAAAAAAAAAACAGTACCAAAACAGAGATATAGACCAATGGAACAGAACAGAGCCCTCAGAAATAATATGACACATCTACAACCATCTGATCTTTGACAAACCTGACAAAAACAAGAAATGGGGAAAAGATTCCCTATTTAATAAACGGTGCTGGGAAAACTGGCTAGCCATATGTAGAAAGCTGAAACTGGATCCCTTCCTTACACCTTATACAAAAAAATAATTCAAGATGGATTAAAGACTTAAATGTTAGACCTAAAACCATAAAAACTATAGAAGAAAACCTAGGCAATACCATACCATTCAGGACATAGGCATGGGCAAGGACTTCATGTCTAAAACACCAAAAGCAATGGCAACAAAAGCCAAACTTGACAAATGGGATCTAATTAAACTAAAGAGCTCCTGCACAGCAAAAGAAACTACCATCAGAGTGAACAGGCAACCTGCACAATGGGAGAAAATGTTTGCAATCTACTCACCTGACAAAGGGCTAATATCCAGAATCTACAAAGAACTCAAACAAATTTACAAGAAAAAAACAAACAACCCCATCAAAAAGTGGGCAAAGGATATGAACAGACATTTCTCAAAAGAAAGCATTTATGCAGCCAAAAGACACATGAAAAAATGTTCATCATCACTGGTCATCAGAGAAATGCAAATTAAAACCACAATGAGATACCATCTCACACCAGTTAGAATGGCGATCATTAAAAAGTCAGGAAACAGCAGGTGCTGGAGAGGATGTGGAGAAATAGGAACACTTTTACACTGCTGGTGGGACTGTAAACTGGTTCAACCATTGTGGAAGTCAATGTGGCGATTCCTCAGGGATCTAGAATTAGAAATGCAATTTGACCCAGCCATCCCATTACTGGTTATATACCCAAAGGATTATAAATCATGCTGCTATAAAGACACATGCACACGTATGTTTATTGCAGCACTATTCACAATAGCAAAGACTTGGAACCAACCCAAATGTCCATCAATGATAGATTGGATTAAGAAAATGTGGCACATATACACCATGGAATACTGTGCAGCCATAAAAAAGGATGAGTTCATGTCCTTTGTAGGGATATGGATGAAGCTGGAAACCATCATTCTCAGCAAACTATCGCAAGGACAAAAAACCAAACACCACATATTCTCACTCATAGGTGGAAATTGAACAATGATAACATATGGACACAGGAAGGGGAACGTCACACACCGGGGCCTGTCATGGGATGGGGGGAGTGGGGAGGGATAGCATTAGGAGATATACCTAATGTAAATGATGAGTTAATGGGTGCAGCGCACTGACATGGCACGTGTGTACCTATATAACAAACCTGCATGTTGTGCACTTGTACCTTAGAACTTAAAGTATAATAAAGAAAAATCAGAAGAAAAAGACAGTAACAAGGAGCACTGTTTTCATGTCTGCAATAGGGCTGAAAAACTAATTTATACTGCCTTGCATCACAGCTTGACCACTGCTGATTCTCAAAGGATTACAAATACTGTTTTTTACATTTGTCAACCATAAAAACCAAGGTACACATTTAGTGCCGCTTTTTTCTTTGAAATATACAATTCTTCAAATAAACTCTGTACATTAGGAGTAAGACATATAAGTAAATTTTCCATTCTTCGCATGGAGGTCAGCAAGAAACAGAGACGTGCCTTTGACATTGTGGCTATTGAAGGACAATTAATGGTGACAGAAATAAGAAATGACCAAAGAACAGCTAAACTTATTAACTCAAATCCTAATCAATTTTTATTCAACCTAAATTTGATGGAATATTTTTCAACGAGAAAGGTAGTATGTCATATAAACCCTGCAAGTCTCAAACGTTTTCGATTGTGTGTTCAGTTTCCTCTACAAGTGTTCTGCTTTTAATTGTTTTTATAGTAAGAAAGGCACTTGTCTTCTCACTCCTTAGGCTTCTAAAGAGTCTTCCACTCCACCTCCATAACTCCCCCTAAAAGAAACAAAGCCAAGTAAACAATTTCAACTCCAACTCCTCATTTGTTTTTCCACATGGAATAAACTTAGCTTTCCAAGGAAGAGGGTCACAAGACCTAGACTTAGAAGCAAGGGAAAAAGTAGGAGGCATCATACTGTGTCTTTGGATCCAAGCTGCATGCTCCATTCCAACTTCAAAATTAAAAAAGCTGCTGCTGCTCTTCTTTCTCTCTCACTTGGCCACAAGATAAATAATTATATTCTCTAACACACTTCTAATCTAAATTAAATAAAGTATAATTCAAGTTTTCAGTTTTACACTTTAGAATCAGTAATCTTTCCATTTTTTTCAGAAGGATACTCCTCAGAAGGTCATCAAATGTTTTAAACTATAAAAATAGATCCAGAGTTCCCAATTCTCTGACCAGACCTATTCAAGATGCAAGAACATCTGCTAAGCCAGGAGGCTGCACTACCCTAAGCTCAGCAATGATGCAAAGCATGTCTGTGAGTCACTAAGGCCGCTTTTGAATTGAACTGCCTGATGTCTGTAAAGAATAATGCCTTTAAAATGTCATAAAAGCTATATATACTTTAAAAAAAAAAACTGGAGCAGAAGGGAAAACTGTTTATTCCAAATAAATGTTTTCACTTTGTCCACAGCAAAGGTTTCTGTGAGATAAGGCCATGAATTAAAACAGCACACAGAGCAAGGTTACTGCCCATGTAATAAAATGTCAGACTAAAAAAAGAGAGTAATCAGGGAGCTTTACTTGAACTTTGATTCTGTAAATCAGTGACTGAACTCAACAACCTCATTGCATCTTAGCGGAAACTAAAAGCAGATAATCTCCCACAACTGAAAATACGAAATAAGGGCAAAAAGAATGTCAAGCGTTAAGTCCCCCAGAAATCCTCCTCATCACCACCACCCACTTCCTACCACCATCATTACTACCAGTATCGAAATCCTTTATTCCTCATCTGCAGCCTCAGGCTCCTTTCAAGCACATAAAGAGAATTTATCACAGGATCTGCTTCCTCTGCTTTTTCTTTTCCTTTTTCTTTTCCTCCAGATTATTTAGTTGATCTAAAATTCACATTTGGTGAGAACATTTGAAAAACTTCCTAATAGAATGACATACTACCAATCTGATTGTGGTTAACAATTAAACATTTCTAACATCAGGCTGATTTAACATAGTAAATGGTCTGCATATTGAAGAAATTAATAAGCAATTCTTTTTAAATTAAAGCAGTCAAGAGTTTCTCCCCAAGGTTCTTGTAATAAAGCAAGAATGCTAACTAATATGAAAGATTATCTGGAGTACACTCATTTCTTTTCTGAGATACACTATGAATTGCCAGCTTTAAAAATGTATAAAACCTTAATTTTAACCATCAACTGTTGATTAGGTAATTTACCTATTTGTGCCTCAGAAACTCATCTGTGAAATGGAGATTAACCATGTTCAGGTGATCATTTCAGGTGTATGTGTAAGAACAAATACAAACTAAAAATAAGAAAGTTAAGTCTTCGTATTTCAAAAAAAGGAGATTTTCCTTCCCTCCTTTTTCTCTGAGCATTTAATTTACATTTGGAATTGTAATTACTTTCTCCTCTCTTGGAAATGCATAAAAATCCTTTAAAAACTAGATAGGCCATTTGTCAGTTCTATAACCAAGGAATGTCTTTTCAGGGACCTTGGAGATATCTCTTTGAAATGTAAACATCAAAAGATAGCACCCCTATCTTCCCATTTCTGTGGGAGGTTAAGAGCCTAACTATTGTTAGTTTCTTGCTCCGGTTGCAAAACTACCTTCTGCCATAAAGATATGGGAAGTTTGTTTTTCCCCTGGGTAAAGCCAATTAATTAGCTAACACAGGTGGTCACCCCAATTACCAGGTAAAGTTAGGATGAACTATGTATAAAAAAAATGATGCTTTCAAGTCCTCCTACTTTAGAATAAGTTATTGTTTATCTTTAAAACATGTATGTAACAGGTTGTGTTTACTTGACTATATAAAAGAGTGAAGTTTTTTTCTGCCTTTGCAATCTTTTGCCTGTGATGTACATCACATTCTGCTTTAGTGCTTGTCCAATCGTGAAAGTGTCTTCTTTCTCTTCTATCTTTATGGAGAGAATATCTGGGTTGGGAAAAGAATTTGTTTTTACTTCTATTTCCTCAACATATGGTAAGCACCACGGACAAACCCTCCAAGTAGCATGTGGTTGTGACCAGTTTAGGACCCCAGAAAGGAATGAAGTAACTCACATGAGCAACTGAATTGATCATTTTTGCTTCATTAGCTCTATGAATAATTAACTCAAATAAATAATACGTACATGTTAAATACTCAATAAATATCTATTGATTCATAGACATGCTATTTTAAGGGTGCCATTATTCCTATATTTGCTTGCTTTGTCTTATTTTGCTTTAATTGAACAATCATCCTCTATAATGGCTCTACATTAATTGTGTATGTCTATGCTTAATTGAAGTCATAAACTAGTCAGGTCATAAACATTGACTAATACAAGTCCACAGAGGTGTTTGGTTTGCCTCCACTGTGTTTTAAAAGCATTTGAAGTTGAATGCCTTTACATTTACAATTCCTGCTTTAGAACATCACCAACTCCCTTATTGTCATGAAGATAATAGCTAATACTACATATGCCTGCTTTGTATCAGGTATTCCTAGTACTTCTCATCCAATAACTTCATTCTCACAACTACTCTTGGGCAGGTCATATTATAATCTCCCTTTTATGGATGAGTTGCTAAGGCACAGAGAAGTTAATTACCTAAAGTCATATGATTTTTGAAATTTGGGATAAAAATTTAAATCTAGGCATCTGGTTCCTCAGCCAATGATTTCAACAGTAATGCTATAGCGCTGCTTATGAACAAAACCCTTATGTTTATCACTCCACCTCTGGAATGCATACTTTTTCTAATTCTTTCTTGTTTTTCTAAGTCAGATTTTATTCCTACCAAGGAAACTGGCATAGGGTTGTCCTTTGGTATATTTATAGTTTATGGAACTACTAAAATAGATTAGATTTTGAATCCTTAGACTATTAATTCTTCTCTTCTGGGCCTGTACTTCTTTCAACCTGGAAGTGAGAAAGGAAGGAAGTTAGAGAAGCTCATGAATAACTGTCTTGTGCTTTGATGTCATGCTACCCACATAAAAAATTCATATTCGACATTTGGGTTCCTACACGAGTTTAGATCAACAGAATGATCACCTGTCCCATGTGGTTAAAGAGATCTGTTATTTTAAACAGGGAAATAATAAACCTCCATTGCATGATACTGTCTCTCCCTGATATTCCCTTTACCAAAATACTCAGGGAGATCCTAAACTCCCAGTGTGAGGGATAGAGATAGAGATTAAATCCAGTGGTCACTAAAGACTAAGTGTTAACATCCATGCTTCTAGGGGAAGAATGAAGAGATAAGGATGTGAAGAGGAATGTTGCAGCTGACACCATGGCTGTAAGCCAAGACACACCAAGAACTACCATGAAAGGGGCACTAAAAAAATTCTAACAAAGCAGGCAAGAAAATAATGAGCTTCTCTCTGGGAAAGAAAAAGCCAGACTCTGGTGGGAAATTGAAAGCCCAGCCCTGTACCTCACACGGATCTAGAGGCCAAATGTACAGTTCCTCAGAGGTACAGAAAATTCTAAGCTGAAAAATTAAGGTAAAACTGATGCTATCCCTGGGGTGCTTGGCAGAGCAAATGAAGGGCCATTCTGGAAAGAAGCTTCCAAAATGCAGGCCACAAGGCGTTTTCACAGAAGAAAGCAAGGCACACTAAAGATGCGCTCACATTTAAAAAGTATAAAGCTCATGGGAAAACAACTCCCCCAACACATGAGTCCTCAGACTAAAGAAACATTAGCACGATAAATAAAAATAAATCAACACCTAGAGACAACACAGTAAACCGCAGAATGCCTAAAACCAAGGAAAAACCTTAAAGTATAAACTCGCTAGTATTTTTAAAGTATACATTCTTGCCATTACTTGTATGACTTTTCACATTTAACACAATATAAACATTAACTCTTTAGAGTCGATATCACTATAGAAAAAAATTAGTATTCTTAGTACTTGGAGATATCTCTTTGAAATGTAAACATTAAAAGATAGCACCCCTATCTTCCCATTTCTGGGAAGATATTTTGAAATTTGATTTCTTTGATGGAAATTTTAAAAATGCCTTATTAAAAAAAAATTGGAGACCAGGCGCAGTGGCTCATGCCTGTAATCCCAGCACTTTGGGAGGCTGAAGTGGGTGGATCACTAGGTCAGGAGTTCGAGACCAGCATGACCAACATGGTGAAACCCTGTCTCTACTTAAAATACCAAAAAAAAATTAGCCAGGCACGGTGGTGCATGCCTGTAATCTCACCTACTCAGGAAACTGAGGCAGGAGAATCTCTTGAACCCGAGAGGTAGAGGTTGCAGTGAGCCAAGATCGCACCACTGCACTCCAGCCTGGGTGACAGAGCCAGACTCTAAAAAAAAAAAAAAAATTGGAGTACTACTCCCTCTGATATGCTTACCCATCCTGGAACTAATACAAGATGAACTTGAAGCTATTTCATTGTAACTTAGAAATTTCTGACTCAAGTCAAAGTGGGTGGCCCTTTGTCCTATTGTCTGACAAAGTTCCCGGACGAAGTTGACCTTTACTTTAATTTATAATGTAATTCTTTTGCTAAAATTTCTCAGATTAGGCACTAAAATTTGCCTTTCTAACAAATGTTTATATAAAAATCCATGCTGTATTTATCTTTATAAGTCACTTAATTTGTACTAGGGTCATTCTTACCATGTGTGTATCTGTACTGGATGCATTAGACCTGCCATTCAGGGTAGAGGACAGGACTGAGGATAGGTTGTTAGGAGTTAAAATCAACGTAGAAACAACACTCAAAATCAAGACTATGAGGAAGTTCTCTGACAGGTTAATATATAACAAAGAAAAACAGAGTCCTGAAGCATAGAAGATTGACTGAAATGTAGGAGCAGTAGGAGAAATCTAATCCAAAGAGAAGGAGTCGTATTTCAAAGAGGAAAATGAGCGTAAGATACTGAAACTTCCAAGAAAGTACAAAACAGTGTCAGAATAATGGAAAGGTAGGGCTACTGAATTCAGTCATTGAAAACATAATAGGAGACATTCATTAAACAACAAAAATTAAGACATTTACAAACAAGAAAACTGTGAATGATAAGAAAATAGAGGCATTTAATGGAGGATTTAATAGAAATTATTTATTCTAGAAATTTATCAGTAAATAGATAAAAATGATGACAGCTATGGAGACAGTGGCAGAGTCACAAGAAGGTGACTAACAAATCAAAAGACCATATTTTTGAAAGAAGAGAGGCAAAATTGGGTCACTAAAAACTAATGACACTAATTCAGGAGGAAGGAAACCTCCTCGGGGGATTAAAATCCAAGATGGAGATACAGGGTTAACACTAAGGAGATGAGACAGCTCCTTACTAAGAAAATTCTCACAGATGTTGAGACATAATACAAGAAAAACACAGAAGCTCCTATGAGAGGGGCGCCATTCCTATTGCAGTTCATTCTCCTCTGTGGGGCAAGGAGAGAACCTTGGGAGTGCTGTGGGTAGTGAGTGAGGCCTCACTGAAAAGGGACAACAGTCGGTGAGGTGGATACCTCTGGTGGCCCCTGGCAGCCCTCTAGATAATTTTTATAAAAACGAGAATAAAAAATAATAACAGCTAGAGGGAATGATTCCAGTCCTTTAAATTGGCTAACAGGATGAGATTCTAAAACTAGCAACTAAAAATAAGGCCCTTTTATTATTTACAAAGCCAAAAAGCCTACATAAGAGAAAACTTACCAGAAACTACTTCCATTCCACAAATAAAACAAATAAACTGACCGAAGGGAAAAATTCTATAAAAAATTATATAGCATGTCAGTAAATGTAATATTTCTTTTTATATATTCTTTGAGAAGTGTCAGCATAAGTAGTTTCTCATTTACTTTTGCATAGAAGGGAGACCCTCTGTTAAAATCATGTCTACAAAGTTCAGATGCAAATGAAAGGGTAAGGAAGAGGCAGCAGGAGTGTGTATGCACTGGTAGAAAAAAAAACTAATTCTGCAAGAACTACATGAGGTATATGAGAGAAGCATTTCTGACTTGTCCCTAGAAGGCCAGTATCACACACACCCAGTCCTGAAGGAGAGCAAAGCTTGACAGTTTGTTAGCACTAAACAGAGACTCAGTTGCAAGAGTTGGTAGATAGAAAATGGAAAGGGATGCCAATCAATAAAATGATGATTTCTGCAAAATAAATGTGGTGACGTTTATTGTTGCTGTTATATCCAACATGAAAATATTGTAGATTTTAAAATAAGGTACATCAAACCTTATCTCTCTTTTTCTTTTTTTATTTCAAAGGCAGTCTAAATTTTCCCACAAGCTGATTTATTGATGAGCCATTGACTGTGAATGCCAAGAGTCTTCTACCATTTTGGAAGAGCTCTATGACTGATACCTAAACAATAATGTTTTGTGCCAGGGTGTCTATAAGTTTATTTGTTCAATATGTTTTATTTCTGTTGTTTTAAGATATAAATAGAGGATTTTTGAGAAATAGTTACCTGAGAAAAACAGCAAAAACTTGGGTTGCTATTTAAGGGTAGTGACATTTATTTTGTCCAGATTTTGCCAGCTTAAAATTAAATATTTTGTATCAACATTCACCGGTGAAAAATCAAGATGGAGCAGCAGTTCATCCATTGAGATTAAGAAATAAAATGTAATTTAATAAGATTACCATATATTCAATCATCTGCTTTCAGCTCTATTTGGCATTATTTTTGAAAAGTCTGATATGCTTGTTAGCAAAGCCTAAAACAGATTCAACAATGCTAGAGACTGTTTTTATAATTTTTCCATTATTTATTTTTTTATTTACTCATTGGACTTCTTTTTTATTTATTTTAAGTTCTGGGATTATTCACTGGATTTCTGTAACTGTGCTCATTCCTGAGTCGTGGGGTACATGCACGCACACCCACACACAGTTTTTAGCAAAATACTTAATCAGCAAATGACTGTATCAAGAGAAATAGCAAAGAGAAAAATCAAGAAAATAAAAAAGTACATCTTGTATTATCTTTCCATCCAGCTAGGCTCTCTAGAAAAAGGAGGATTTCAGGTTCAACTATAACTTCATGGATATGGTCTTAGAATTCAAGTATTGTAAAGAAAAAGAGATCATCTCTAGAAGATATAAACTAGACTCAAGAGTTCCCGCTTCTAAGAAACTTCTAAACTATACCATAACAACTAAACATCAGGACTTTGAGACCTACCAAGGGTCATCTTCTATGGAGAATTTTCTTTGGGTTTAATTACTATTGGCATTTTATTTTAATTTCTATAATTCATTAAGATACTAATTTTGTCTTAGTTATACTGCTTTTACTGGTCTAGAAAGTCTAGGAAATATTAAAAGATAATTTTTCATATTCCTCCCTGTGTAGGCAGGCCCTAAGACCACTTCAAGTTTTGGTGCCTGACTGGGAAACCTCAGAGGACTCAGCATAGAGTTGTATTCCAAACAAAAATAAGGTACAAGTTTTCAAGGGTCCTTACCCAGTGGAATCATATGGAATACATTTAATTCCTCCAGCACTGAATTGTGACAACACATATAAAATGTTGTTTTTTATACCAAGGAAGCTCATTAGGGACTCAGTGCCCAAAGTTTTACTGGGAACTGGTTTCACCTTCTGCCCCTGCCAAAATCCCAGACTCTCAGAAGAAGTAAAGCAGGTGCCCAGAGTAAACCATACTGTTTGTACAAACAGATAAGGCACAGTAAGCCACTTTCATTAGTTAGAAAAAGTGAACACTCCAAAAATCCAAGTTACTAAACACCAGCCAAGTGCCATCTTTGCAATAAGGCCCTTCTAAGAATGGCAGATGCAAGACTGCTACGATAATTCTCTTGTGCACATCCCCTAAGATATAGGATGGCCAAACTTTTGTGTCCAAATCTAGAGCCCTGAAGAAAATCTCAAGCTCCTGGGGGAGTGTAGATTCATAGAAGGGTATTAAGCTAGATTTTCTGTGAGAAGAAAGGGATAAAGAAGAACATGACCTGATCCCTGGTGTGGCTTCTCTGAGATGGAAAAAGAAGATAAGAATAGCCTTTTAGAAAGTGGCAGGGACCAATGCTCTCCTCTAACACAGCAGGTTTGAGCGGGGTTAGGCTCTCTGTCAGGGAAGGGTGATCTATGTGGATGTCACGGGATCAAAACACTAACGGTCAGAACTTTGAAAACCAAATCAAAACAGCCTTGATTATAGGCTTGGTAAAAAGAGGAGTAGAAGAAATACTTCATTCTATTGAGGGCTTGAAAGTTGAAGACTTCAGTGGCAGCCCTGATATCCCAAAGACCCATGTCCAAGTTTTCAGAACTGTATTATTCTTTGGGATTCTTAAATGACTCCCAGGAACAAGAATATTCCCCATTTGTACTGCCAACTCCACCAAAAATTTAAAAATAAAAAATAATTGAATGCGGCATCTAAACAGATTTAACTTTTTATATATTTTTAAAATATTTTACAATGTGTGATTCTCTTGGAATCCCACTGTTGTGGAGCATACCCCTTCTTGTTAAACCTTTAATTTCATGGAAATCTTATGAGCAGGTACTGTAAACTTACTTTATTATTGAAAAAACTAAGGCTTAAAAAGATTAAGCAACTTGCTTGAGGTCATAGAACTAGTTATTCACATATTCAGAGTTCACCTCCACTTTTTTCCTACCTTAAAAACTATTCATGTGGCAACTGTACTATACCATACTTTTTAAGCACACACTCTAAGATAATTTAGAAAAACAGTATGCCCTCACATATTTTTACAATGACATATCAAATTTTTCATGAAAAAAACTAAGTAATTATAAAAGATGTTATGTTCTGTGTATTATAAATATTGATACTTTACATATATAATTGCATTAGTCTTTAAAAACATCCAATATAATCTAAATGCCATAGCAATTTAATAATCACCTTCTATTTGAAGAATAAATGAACTATATTTTTTTACATAGTTTTTTACAATTGGAAGGTTTGCATCATTCTTCTTTATTTTTGACTTGATTTTCCATTCAACATCACCAACAAATTTTTATCCAAAGGTAATAATTATATAATTAAACATCTTTCATGGGTCACCCTATCCATCTCTACTATAAAAATTTAAGATTCTAAATGTTTTAAAAATACTTCTTGATTATGGTTATTAATTGTTCACATGTCCATTGGTAAATATTACTTATTCCTAGACTGAAACAGAGCTAAACATCAATACTATATCTAGTTTTCATTTGTATAGATACAGGACTGAGAAAATTTGTTCATCTAAATAAATACTATGGATGGGGTAGGATGGTGTTTTGTTATAACCATGTCATACAATTATTTGAATTTTGAATAAACTGCCAACATCACTTGATTATATTCAACCACACCTTATTATTAATCACCTCTCAGTGAACTACTCATTTGGGTCCTGCTCCAGTGATGTTTAAAGTAATGAACTGGGAACCACCTGACTTGCCAAAAGATTTGATTCTCAGGCATTACCATTACTCACTTTCTCAACATCAATAGGATGATTTCAAATTGTCCCTTCGTTTGGCAATCCAGTGGTCTTTGCATCCAGGCCAATGCAACATTATAGAATCGCAGAGGGTGAGAGGTTTGCCTTTCTCTAAAGTGAAAGAAAAGTCTACCAAAAAAGGTGCAGAAGATCAGAGACTACACTTTAGGCCTCCCCCTACCCATGTGCCTTGACTACATTTTTACCAGTCTAGTGCAGCTCAATGGAAAGAAAAAATACAAATGAGCACTGAGAAACTGCAACTGAATTGCCTTAAAGTAATCTTAGTGTCCAAGTGCCCTCTTGGAAATTTTTCACAAACCTCTGGAAATACGGGTATTCTCATTTGAAGAAATATCCTACCTATATTCTGCCTCTATTCTAGCTTTTAACATGTCACATTATGTCTATTAGTCTAATTGTTTTTTGCTCCTCCTCGATTGTAAAATACTTCAGGCAGGAGTTGCATCTTCTTTAGCTATGTCTTCCAATATCTAGCATGGTGTTTGATACACAGTACATGCTAATTAAATGTTTCATGAATAAATGACTGCCTCTACAAAGTAAACAAAATTTAGTTGAATGTCATATATTAGTGAGTTAAAACAGACAAAAACAGTATTTTAATATGATCCCACTGTGATCAAAAGAAGCATATGCAAATATGTGTGCAGCTGTACATAAATATATATATATAAAATATATCAATAGATATCACTAGGTAGATACATTTTTGGCCACTTTCTTTTTGGCAATCTCATTTATCTACAATCAAGTTAAGTATGTTTTATAACATTTTATAAAGTATACAAACAAGGAAATAAGTAGAAGAGACAGGACGTCTATTTAGTGAATATCCTGGAACTGCTGAATGCTGTCCTCAGCTCAAACAAGGGAAGCTCTTGGTTATTAAAGAATGTGATGTCCTCCCTTCCTGATTCTCAGATAAGGCATGATGATCATGACAGGGGTCTGGGCAATTCATGCAATGACACCTCACACACAAATACCCAGAAACTCTGTCACTCTTTTTACCCATGCTCAAAAATAGTTCCTTTAAAGAATAGCTGCCTTATTGGTTTGAAACTCTGAGGAACTTCATATTTCTCAACTAACAAATCCAGGATCCCTATGTGTAAATTATCTACAACCATGTGGCTATGAGAACAAAACAAGTTGGAAATGCTCCCATCACATTGTTCAGGAAGAAAAATCAAGCTATCCCTGCATGCACCATGACCAAACATTGTCAACTTCACATTATTTTGTTCTTTTCAATAAAGTAAATTTGTTTAACCTATCACTAAACATTATTTAATGTTGATGACTTTGAAAGATTTTTTATAGGAATAAATTCAAAAATAAAAAATTAATGAATCAAGTATAGTTACATATATGAAGTAAATATTACTTGATAACAATATTTTTCTCACTTCCAACTATTTCTAAATTTACATTATTGTAAACATTTGGGAAATTAGCAGCCAAATATATTCTAACACAGCTCAGAACTGATCAGGTTTTTGTTGCTGCTATTGTTTTAGACTTTCCAATTTAAGCAGATAGAGTCATCCCAAGAAACATGCAAAATTTTAAAAATCATTTAAATCATTTAAAAATCATAATAATTACATATCTGGGAACATGTCCTTTTTCACCACTGTAGAATCTAAGTTGCTAAAATAAAGAAACCAGGCTATATGGGTCCATCACTCTGTAACAACACCATAAAATTGACTAAATAGGAAAACTGACTAAAAATGGTAACGCATTATAACTTCCAGGTAAGAGATAATATGACTGCACCTCCTCAGTCCCTCAATCCTAATTACTCACAAAGTGAGAAACAGAATTTAAAAATTGGAAAATCAAGCATAAGGAATGGAAGCCATAAAAGGATGACACCTAGATGTCAAAAATTTCTAGGCTTTCAACCCATATTTCTATGAGATATATCATAGATAGGAACACGGAATAAAGAGATAAATAATGTCTTCTCTAATATACTTGTGAAGAAAGACTAAAAAGCCAAGAGAGTGGTGGATGAGACCCCAGGAGTATCCCACTACTGCCCTACAATGAGAGAGAAAGCTGGTGAGCTGAACGAAGCAACAACATTTGTCAGAGGCTGTGGAAGATTTTCTTGGCTTCAGGACTAATCTGAGAAGGGTGTCTAAACCACATAATCTTCTGGCATATACTTGACTATACGTTCCTAATTACTGGTTGCCACACAAAATATGGAGAGAAACTCTTCTAAAGAAAGAAAAGGATCTTTACTGCAACTATTTCTTACTACATTGACTCCAGTGTCTCATCTCCCTGCATCACGCCACCCCTACACACATTTTGGCTTCTGGACTTCTGACCTGCAAAAGTAATGGACAATTAATATGAAATTTTACCTTTATTTTCCATTAAGGCATTATGTACTGAGAAATGGACAGGGATGTCTTACCAAACTCACTTTATCTGCCAATGTAGACAAAAGTAAACCTCCTTCTGTAAGGATAAGTAAAGAAATCTTAAAATCACTAAGAATATGATGCAGTTTAAAGGAAAGTTTACTCGGCAAAATCAGAAGTAATGATTTCCTGGCTAATAAATTTAGGAAACTACTAAATTAGTATCAATATTTTTTAAATATTTTAATTTGAGTTTTCAATAGGTTTCAAAAGAACATTTTGTCCATGAAACTAGATCAGTTAGTCATAATAAAAAATCTACATATATGTGAGATCATGTAAAACTGCACATAAGTGGAAAAATTTAATGGAAAATTTTAAATTGCATGAAAGCAGAAAATATAGAATTGGCTATTATAAAATAACCAATTAGTATAGTAGGAGACAAGTCCAAGGTTTTCTTTAAAGATCTAAGGAAAATCATAAGGGAATAAAATAATAAAAGAAAAAATACAGAAAATAATAAAAAGATCAAAGATTTGTATAATTGGCAGTCTAGAAGAAAAAAATGTAAACAAATGGGTTGGTAGTAATTATAAAAATAAGAGAAGAAACCTTCTGTGAGTTGAAGATAAAATTGGGACAGATGAATGGCTTACAATGTTTAAAAAAAGATGAGTAAAAATAATGATATATAAACATGATCAATATTGTGTTAATTTTAAGAATAAATTTAAAATGTTTCAAATAAAAAACAAAAATATTAAAAACAATGTGCTATATAAAAGAAAGAAAAAACAGACTGACCTTGGACTTTTCTTTTAAAAAAAAAATCTAGAGAGCTGGCTACAATAAAATAATGTTTATAGTGTAGTAAAGGGAAAGATTGTAACCCACAAACTGTATACCTAAGAGTCAAATTTTTCACTCATGAAATGTGTTTTTTCACCCATGTTTGTGGAAAACACTCACTTCATAGACTTACTACCCCAAGTTAAGGATAATTCAATATAAAAAATTTCAAGAATAAAAATGTCATAGTACAAGAGAAATAATTACTATTATGAAAATACAGTAATCATTTTGGAAAAAATCTGTTGAAAATAATAGTCATCAAATATCTAAGAATCAGCCTTGCATCCCAGGAATGAAGCCAACTTGATCATGGTGGCTAAGCTTTTTGATGTGCTGCTGGATTTGATTTGCCAGTATTTTATTGAGGGTTTTTGCATTGATGTTTGTCAGGGATATTGGCCTGAAATTTTCTTTTTTTTTTTTTTTTTTTTTTTCATTGTGTCTTTGCCAGACTTTGGTATCAGGATAATGCTGGCCTCATAAAATGAGTTAGGGAGGAGTCCCTCTTTTTCTATTGTTTGGAATAGTTTCAGAAGGAATGGGTACCAGCTCCTCTTTGAACCTCTGGTAGAATTCGGCTGCGAATCTGTCTGGTCCTGGGCTTTTTTTGGTTGGTAGGCTATTAATTACGCCCTCAATTTCAGAACATGTTATTAGTTTATGCAGGGATTCAACTTCTTCCTGGTTTAGTCTTGGGAGGGTGTATGTGTCCAGGAATTTATCAATTTCTTCTAGATTTTCTAGTTTATTTGCATAGAGGTGTTTAGAGTATTCTCTGATTGTAGTTTGTATTTCTGTGGGATCAGTGGTGATACTCCCTTTATCATTTTTTATTGTGTCTATTTGATTCGTCTCTCTTTTCTTTTTTATTAGTCTTTCTAGCAGTCTTTTCTGTTAATCTTTTCATAAAACCAACTCCTGGATTCATTGATTTTTTTGAAGGGGTTTTCGTGTCTCTATTTCCTTCAATTCTGCTCTGATCTTCATTTTTTCTTGTCTTCTGATAGCTTTTGAATTTGTTTGCTCTTGCTTCTCTAGTTGTTTTAATTGTGATGTTAGGGTGTCAATTTTAGATCTTTCCCACTTTCTCATGTGGGCATTTAGTGCTATAAATTTCCCTCTAAAGACTGCTTTAGCTGTGTCCCAGAGATTCTGGTACATTGTGTCTTTGTTCTCATTGGTTTCAAAGAACTTATTTATTTCTGCCTTAATTTGCTATTTACCCAGTAGTCATTCAGGAGCAGGTTGTTCAGTTTCCATGTAGTCGTGTGGTTTTGAGTGAGTTTCTTAATCCTGAGTTCCAATTTGATTGCGCTGTGGTCTGAGAGACTGTTATGATTTCCGTTCTTCTGCATTTGCTGAGGAGTGTTTTACTTCCAATTATGTGGGCAATTTTAGAATAAGCGCAATGTGGTGCTGAGAAAAATATATATTCTGTTGATTTGCGGTACAGAATTCTGTAGATGTCTATTAGGTCTGCTTGGTCCAGAGCTGAATTCAAGTCCTGAATATCCTTGTTAATTTCCGCTCTCGTTGATCTGCCTAATATTGACAGTGGGGTGTTAAAGTCTCCCACTATTATTGTGTGGGAGGCTAAGTCTCTTTGTAGGTCTCCAAGAACTTACTTTATGAATCTGGGTGCTCCTGCATTGGGTGCATATATATTTAGGATAGTTAGCTCTCCTTGTTGCATTGATCCCTTCACCATTATGTAATACCCTTCTTTGTCTTTTTTTATCTTTGTTGGTTTAAAGTCTCTTTTACCAGAGAAGAGGTTTGCAATCCCTGCTTTTGTTTTTATTTCCATTTGCTCAGTAAATATTCCTCCATTCCTGTATTTTCAGCCTATGTTTGTCTTTGCACATGAGATGGGTCTCCTGAATACAGCACACTGATGGGTCTTGACTCTTTATCCAATTTGCCAGTCTGTGTCTTTTAATTAGGACATTTAACCCATTTACAGTTAAAGTTAATATTATTATGTGTGAATTTGATCCTGTCATTATGATGCTAGCTAGTTATTTTGTACATTAATTGACACAGTTTCTTCATAGCGTTGATGGTCTTTACATTTTGGTATGTTTTTGCAGTGGCTGGTACCAGTTTTTCCTTTTCATATTTAGTGCTTCCTTCAGGAGCTCTTGTAAGGCAGGCCTGGTGGTGACAAAAATCCCTCAGCATTTGCTTGTCTGTAAAGGATTTTAATTCTCCTTTGCTTATGAAGCTTAGTTTGGCTGGATATGAAATTCTGGTTGAAAATTCTTTTATTTAAGAATGTTGAATATCGGCCCCCACTCTCTTCTGGCTTGTAGGGTTTCTGCTGAGAGATCCACTGTTAGTCTGATGGGCTTCCCTTTGTGGGTAACCCGACCTTTCTCTCTGGCTGCCCTTAACATTTTTTTCCTTCATTTCAACCTTGGTGAATCTGACAATTACATGTCTTGGGGTTGCTCTTCTCGAGGAGTATCTTTGTGGTGTTCTCTGTATTTCCTGAAGTTGAATGTTGGCCTGCCTTGCTAGGTTGGGGAAGTTCTCCTCGATAATATCCTGAAGACTGTTTCCCAACTTGGTTCCATTATCCCTGTCACTTTCAGGAACACCAGTCAAATGTAGATTTGGTTTTTTCACATACCCCATATTTCTTGGAGGTTTTGTTCATTCCTTTTCATTCTTTTTTCGTTAATCTTGTCTTCATGCTTTACTTCATTAAGTTGATCTTCAATCTCTGATATCCTTTCTTCCACTTGATCAATTCGGCTATTGATACTGGTGTATGCTTCATGAAGTTCTCGTGCTGTGTTTTTCAGCTCCATCAGGTCATTTATGCTCTTGATACTGGTTATTCTAGTTAGCAGTTCCTGTAACCTTTTATCAAGGTTCTTAGCTTTCTTGCATTGGATTAGAACATGCTCCTTTAGCTCGGAAGAGTTTATTGCCCACCTTCTGAAGCCTACTTCTGTCAATTCGTCAAACTCATTCTCCATCCAGTTTTGTTCCCTTACTAGCAAGGAGTTGTGATCCTTTGGAGGAGAAGAGGCATTCTAGTTTTCAGAATTTTCAGCATTTTTGTGCTGGTTTTTCCTCATCTTTTTGGATTTATCTACCGTCAATCTTTGATGTTTGCGACCTTCAGATGGGGTTTTTGCATGGGTGTCCTTTTTGCTGATGTTGATGTTGCTGCTTTCTGTTTGTTAGTTTTCCTTCTAACAGTTAGTTTTCCTCTTCTGCAGGTCTGCTGGAGTTTGCTGGAGGTCCACTCCAGACCCTGTTTGCCTGGGTATCACCAGCAGAGGCTGCAGAACAGCAAAGATTGCTGCCTGCTTCTTCCTCTGGAAGCTTCGTCCCAGAGGGGCACCTGCCAGATGCCAGCTGGAGCTCTCCTGTATGAGGTGTCTGTCGACCGACCCCTGCTTGGAGGTGTCTCCAAGTCAGGAGGCACAGGGGCCAGGGGCCCACTTGAGGAAACAGTCTGTCCCTTAGCAGAGCTCCAACATTGTGCTGGGAGATCAACTGCTCTCTTCAGAGCCAGCAGGCAGGAACCTTTAAGCCTGCTGAAGCTGTGCCTACAGCCGCCCCTTCCCCCAGGTGCTCTGTCCCAAGGAGATGGGGGTTTTATCTATAAGCCCCTGACTGGGGCTGCTGCCTTTCTTTCAGAGATGCCCTGCCCAGAGAGGAGGAATCTAGAGAGGCAGTCTGGCTACAGCAGCTTTGCAGAGCTACAGTGGGATCTGCCCAGTTCGAACTTCCCAGCTGCTTTGTTTACACTGTGAGGGGAAAACCGCCTACTCAAGCCTCACTAATGGTGGATGCCCCTCCCCACCACCAAGCTCGAGCATCCCAGGTCGACTTCAGACTACTGTGCTGGCAGCAAGAATTTCAAGCCAGTGGATCGTCACTTGCTGGGCTCCATGGGGGTGGGACCCACTCAGCAAGACCACTTGACTCCCTGGCTTCAGCCCCCTTTCCAGGGGAGTGAACAGTTCTGTCTCATTGACATTCCAGGTGCCACTGGGGTAAGAAAAAAAAACTCCTGCAGGTAGCTCAGTGTCTGCCCAAATAGCTGCCCAGTTTTGTGCTTAAAACCCAGGGCCCTGGTGGTGTAGGTGCCCAAGGAAATCTCCTGGTCTGCAGGTTGTGAAGACCATGGGAAAAGCATAGTATCTGGGACAGATAACACAATCCCTCATGCACAGTATCTCCTGGCTTCCCTAGGCTAGAGGAGGGAGTTCCCTGACCCCTTGTGCTTCCTGGGTGAGGTGACGCCCCACCCTGTTTTGGCTTACCCTCTGTGGACTGCACCCACTAGCTAACCAGTCCCAGTGAGATGTGCCGGGTACCTCAGTTGGAAATGCAGAAATCATCTACCTTATGTGTTGGTCTTGCTGGGAGCTGCAGACCAGAGATGTTTCTATTCCAGCTTCTTGCTAGCTGCCCAGAGCATCTTTAAAATACTACTGAAATGCTTTTTTACCCTATAGCTATAGGTGAAATTACATATATGTATATTTGTAAATATTTTACACTTTTTATATACAACCTATGAGCTCTAAGAATAAAATACTGTCTGAATAGCATGATTCATCTTTAAGGAAAAAGAAAAAGATCCCGTAATTTTAGTCACACAAGATGGTAAACAACAGGATTACATCGTGCTATGAATCTAGTGAATGCAATTTAGGATAAATTACAGAATTTCCTTTCTACACAAAGCAATTTTTTCCAAACGGAGCTTTTATTGATGTTCATACTGTTATTATTTTTTGTTCATTTAATGGTAAATTACCAGGTTATCTGAAAGCAATAATAAACTAACTTCTTTGATTCTTAAGGCAATTTAAAAAAAATACAATCTGGAAAATAAATGGAAAAGAGTGTCCTTCTGACTCTCTGAAGTAGTTTTTGTGTTATTCTTTCCCCTCTTCTCATTTTCCCAATCAAAGTAATGGCCCCATCTTTCCACTAACCATCATCTTTTTAACAGCATCTCCTTTATTTCCATGAATGCAGTGAGCAGCAGTTACAGTGAGAACATCAGCAAACAACAGAAACATTATGCCTTTAACCCACCATGACCGAAACGAGGACTTAATGTTAAAATGTAATAAAGCTCAAATTGGAAGTCAGTCTTCTTCACGCCTACAGCACCTCACCATCTCTGGACCCTGATGGAATTTAAAACCAGCATCACAACAGGGATGGGCCTGATTCTAATGTATGACGTGCCAAACCTGTCCAAAGAGACTGAATATAGAAGTCATGTGTACACTAGAATTAAAACCATTCCCTGCTGAGCAGGGAAATAACCGGCTTTTGTTAAAGAGTCCTGTGGACATCCATAGCAGGTGGGGTCCTGTGCCAGAGTCACCTTCTCAATATTGCAGGATCAGAAAGGTCAACTAGAGGGTCCATTGATGCTAGTCAATATATTAAACAGAGCACATATATATGAACTTATAGCTAGGAACCTAACAGCCTAGTACATGTCTACTGATCAGCACCTTCTTTCTCCAACAAGAACATCTACATGGGGAAACAATTACTACACTGAGAATGTTCTGGGTGAACATACAATAAGAGCAAGGGGAACTAGATGGATTGGATATCACTGAGACAGAAGAATCATCAGTCAAATGAAAAAAACAAAGAATCATCAGCCTACATTTCCATCTCTACTGCAGAGAAGCACCTGCCAAATCAAATAGTGGGTTAGCTCTTTCTGCTGGATCTCAGTTAAAGGAAAATTTAAGCATCTCTTGCCCATCGACTTCACCTATCCAGATTATACAGTTTCATGTCATTTTTTAACTGAATTATAATTTATAAACAATAAACCACATTTGTCTTAAGTGTACTGCTCCATAAGTTGTGACAATTTTATAAGCCCATGTAATCTTTACTTCAATCAAGAGAATGATTCCATCACTTCAAAATTTCTTTATGCTCTTTTGCACTCTTTTGCCACTCTCACTCAGAGGCAACCACTATTCTGATTTCTATTACTATAGGTTTATTTTGTCGGTCCTTGAACTTAACATACATAAAATCATATTTATGTCCTCTTTCTGTCTGACTTCTTTTAGCTTGTCATAATATTTTTGAGAATCATTGGTTTATTGATTTTGTATTTCTTTCCTTTTTACTGCTGAATAACGTTCTATATTATGAACAATACCCCAATTTGTTTATACATTTGCCTGTTGATGAACAGCTACGTTGCTGACAATTTTTGGTTAGTATGAATAAAGTTGCTATTAATATTCTTGTATAAGTCTTTTGTAGGCATGTAGTTTTGTTTCTCTCTTGAGTAACTCTTAGGATGGAATTGCTGTGTTATAGGGTAGGTATTACATTTAACTTCATAAGCAGCTGTCAAATAGTTTCACAAAAGAGCTGTACAATTTTACACTCCCTCGCAGTATAAGAGACTTCCGGTAGTTCTATAACTTGCCAATATTTGATATTATCCTCTTTTTTTGAATTTACTTTAGCCACTCCAATGGGTATATAGTGGTGTCTTATTGTGGCTATATTTTGCATTTCTCTGGTGACCACTGATATAAACTCCCTTTTCACGTGCTTATTAGCCATCCTTCCTTATCTCTTCTTTTAAGAAATATTCAAGCCTCTTGCTCATTTTTTATTGAGTTAGTTTTCTTTTCATTATTGAGTTGCAGCAATGGTCAGATATACATATTGTACATATTTTCTCCTAGTCTGTGGTTTGCCTTTCATATTTTACTACTAGTTTTTTATTTTAATAAGAATAATGTTTCCATTTCAATAAAGTCTAGTTTATCACTTTTTTCTCTTATGGCTAGTGCTTTTTTGCCCCGTGTATATCCTTTTATTTTTTTTTAACAACCTCATATCACAATATCGCCAGGCATTAAAATACGATTGTTGATAGTTGCATAGTATTTCACCACAAAAATATATGGATTTGCTTATTTTTGTGGAGATAAAAGTTGTTTCCAATTTTTTCACAAATATAAATAACATTATTATGAACATTCCTTCACAGATGTCTCTGTTCATCATTGTTTTGAAGAGAATGTTATTATGGGGTATACTGAATCAAAAGGGAAATATTTTGAGACATATTGTCGAATTGATTTTACCAATTTGTACCCCCTCCAGCAGAGCAAGTGCTTACTCTCAGTTTTAAGTATATTTGCACATATTTATTGGCTTTTTATATTTCTTCTTTTATGAATCAACTTTGCCTCTCTTTTGAACATCTGGAGGGAGATTTATTAGATGTTAACCCTTTGGATTTTTATGCTGCAATTTTTTTCAGATTCATTATTAATATTGTACAGCAGAATTTTAAGTTTTTGTATATCCAGGGCTATC
Source organism: Hylobates moloch (assembly GCF_009828535.3). Taxonomy (NCBI): domain Eukaryota; kingdom Metazoa; phylum Chordata; class Mammalia; order Primates; family Hylobatidae; genus Hylobates; species Hylobates moloch. Next base: position 28,801,125 of record NW_026652281.1, read on the forward strand.
AGAATTTTCCTTTATGTTTTCTACATTATATTCTGTCTTTACAAAAGTATTTCCCAGAACTAAATCAAGTATACTTATGGATATTAGTGCCAGAGTCTCCCACTACTGATGATCAGTGGTGTCAACAAAGTAATGTAAAGACAGACAGAGAGATTAGATAGATGGATAGATAGATAGATACATAGATAGATAGATAGACAGACAGACAGATAGATAAGAAAAAGAATATTAGCAGAAAACAACATGTATCCACTAAGACTCTCTCCACTCACTTTACTGGGTAGCTCTGAGACATGCCTTAAGAACTCTCAGGTTTCCCAAATCAATAGGACCATGTTAGGTTCTCCCAGGAGTCATCTTCCTGTACTCTCTGTGGATCCTTTGGCTGTAACAGGACTTCAGGACTTCCGTAGCTCACCCCCACCCTATGAATGGTTTGCTCAAGTTGTCTGTTCACTCAGCGAAAGGTGAGCAGAGACACAGAACTCCAGTAACTCTCTCCAATAAAATCTTCTCTCTTAGAGTCTCCTTACTTCTCATGTACTCATGATGTGGATGATGAACTAAAAATCACCAGATCTGTTTTTAGTACCAATTATTTGAAACTCTTCACAGATGATCTACACTCTTGAGAACATATGATCCTTGAATGCTTTTTGTCCTCAGCTTTGGAACAAGAATTATAATTATGAAACTCATGAAAAAAATAGTATTTAGACTGCTACACCTAAATTAGCTTCTTAATCAAGTTTTACCCCTTTCCTAAAGCCCTTGACCACCAATGCTGGAACAAAACGAGAGTCAAATAGCAAGAAGGAAGTATGGGAAGGAGGTTGGGTAAGCAGCCAAGGGTGTCTGTCACAGTGACGGTGTGGTGCTTACTACTGCCTTTAAAAGAAAAGTTTCCCATAGTCAGATTGAGGAATATGGAACTTCTGAGCCAAATTCTTAAATGTATTTAGTAGCCAAATTCTTAATGATATATAATGTCCATTTTTTTGTGCAGAGACATAAAAAGAAGTCTCCCATTCTACACATCTTCCTGTATTTTTTGCCTTCTGCTTATATTTTTCTTCAAATTCTTTAATACTCCACAGCTTAAAATGTAGGAGAAAAAGCAAAAGGGGAATGGAAAAAGAAGAAGCTTTTGACATGTCCTCGGTGCCTTTGAAACATTTATTTTTATCTATTAGAGATCATAAAAAGCAAGAAGCTAGTGTCTAAGTAGTACAGGCAGGTGTAACATAACATGTCTCTCTTCTTTTTTCCTCAGCAAGCTGACCTCTACTAATGACACCACCTGGGTTCCCTTACCCTCTGGATTCCTCACTGGTACTGGCAGGAGATGGATGGTGGGAAAATGGAGAGGTCAGGGAACTTACTGCTGCATCCCTCCCTGCTGAGTAGAAGTGTGACAGTGGCTATATTTTTCTCTCAAGGGTAATTTGTCACTCTGGATCTTCTCTTGCAGCTACAATTCTCCCCATCTTCCAATAACTATCACTTCCTTTGTCCCTTTAAGTTAAAGGGGAGCAATAGCTTCCTGCTTCACCATCCTTTGTCAGTTTCTTTAACCCTACGGTCACCGTTGAAAATTGCCCCTTTATTAAACCTTTTCTTTTTTTTTTTTTTTTTTTCACTTACCCTTTTGAAATTTTCATCTGTTTTCTGATGAATACCTAACTGATACCTCAAGTTACAGGTTAAGAAGGTATGTATCTGAGGTCACAGTGGATAAAAGTTCTGAAACACAAGCCAAAAAATAAATCAAGTCACCAGGAATCTGAGTGCCAAGATAAGAACCTGATTCTTCTTACCCAAGATCTGATTAAACAGCAAACCTCTTCTAAGACAAACTGAAGCCAACATTGGTATGGGAGAGACCGATAGTAAATTCTGACAGAAGACACATGTAGAAGGAATTGGTAACAGGGTCAGAGATAAATTACAGGAAAAACTGAACTCCATTAATCCTCAGACTACCACTTTATTCTTCTTTTCTCCAAGTCTTCCAGTCCCTATCCTCAAACTTTCTCTCATTCTCTAATTTCATCCATTCTTCTCAAGGCTTCAACCATTACCTCCAGGCAGAATATTGCACTTAAATGTTTTCTCTACCCTAAATGTTACTTGGTTATTTCCTGAGCACTCAAAATTAATTTATCCCAAACCTATTATATCTTCACCCTCTCACGGTAATTGACAACTCCCATTGACTTTCTCATTTCTAGCATCAGCTATCTCCCATTCCTCCATGCCCAACACCTCAGGCATTTTTTATTACCTTCTCCTACAACCCTCACACTAAATCTGTCACCAGATCTTCTAGAATCAAGATGTGAATCATTGTTTATATTCTCATGTTGCTTCAGTCTTCCTCTTCAGCCTCAGTTCCCACCTCTTCTCTTCATGGTCTTCATCCTATTCTTGGAATATAATCTAGGATTTGCCTCTCCACTATTTACTCTAATAGAAGAATATTTTGCTAAGTAATTAGATGTGTTAAAAAAATGTAAGGCATACATGTCAGTGTCACTTCCTTCACAGTCCTTCCTCTCTTTTCTTCCCCCAACCAAAGGATCTCCTCCCTCTCTGAACCTCTATAATATTTGACTTATACTGCTCTTATAGAACTTATGATGCATTATAATCATGTTGTAGTTGATTATACAGCATTTTTTTCTGTGCTAGATTGAAAATTGCTTGAAAGCAGGAAAGTTTCTATTTTTTTATACTCTGCAGTGCCTATCTTTAATAAATAATTTCTGAATTGGATTCTGTTGCATTGAGTTTTCTGACACACATGTCAAATTGTCTGGCAAAATTATTTCTTGGAAACAAAAATTATCAAAAATCCAAAGTTGTACCTTATTTGTCTTTCTATACCTTGGTATGAAATTCCATTTTTACTATTTAAAAAATAATCAAAGAAAACAGGAATAAATTCACAAACAATATTTAATTTTGACATGTTAACCAAGTCAATCCCTTGTGACAAGATTTTTGTCTATAGTTCCAGAGTGACAAGTTTTTGTCTATAGTTCAAGTTAATGGCACTTGGTAACAACATGTTTTTTCTCTCCATGACAAATTAAGTTATTCTGGACAAACATGCAGTATTTTACCAGCAAAATGAAGCCACTTGTGCCTGCATTACAATTTTCTTGATTGGCATATAAATAAGTAGAGACTGAAAAACAAATGTTGTCTTGTAAGGATGTCTTCTGTTTTCATAAATACACCCACTCTTGCTAAGAACAAATAATTTGGACCTAAAAGTTTCTCCTCAAAAACATTGAAAACCCTTTAGTTTGATCAATCCTCCTCATATTTTTCTAATTATTTAAGACATCTGCATGAAAATATGTTCTTTGCTTTAGCTATTCATTCTCTTAATAACCATCAACCGGGTATTACCATTATAATTTCCTGAATAGTTTTTTCCTTAGATTCTCCTATAAAGGCACGAATGCCTGGTTTATATTTTCCCTGAAGCCCTTATTCCCTTAAGGACCATTCTTCATCTTGATATTATTTGAAACCATATGCCATCAGCCCTCTTAATTGCTTTTCAGCTTATTGGCCTATTTCCTTTATTGCCCATTCATCTGTTATCAGTTCCCAAGTTTCTCTTGGAGAGCTTCCCTTCCACATTCCCTCAGTCCTTGTGGTCTGGATGGGTGGGGCCAATTCCATTCTAAGCTCAAAAATGGGCACACGACTCCAGCCTGAGCAGTCAGATCACTGCATCCTCTGACTACACTGTTTAGCTCCCAAAGGACTAATCAATCAATTTGAACTCACAAATTATTAGTCCAGAAACCAATGCAGATTGTTAAAAAAGCTGCTCTCTTTCCATTAGGGTTGGTAAACAAGGCGAATACAGCTCAGAAGCTTCTGAGGAGAGCTCAGCTGAGGATGAAACCAACACAGGAAAGCACAATCAAGAGGTGAAGAAAGAGACATTCCTGATACAATTATATGCTTGCATTTAGAGATGCCTTCTCTGGATTTCAGTTATGTAAGCCCATAATTTGTTTTAATTAAGCCAATTTGTAAGTCAGCAGATTTTCTTTTTAATTAAGTCAGTTTGAATTGATTTTCTGTCACTTGCAAATAGAAATATTGGTGTCTGGTATGCCACAGAGCACTCCACACTCTTCAATTGCCTTCCTCTCTGATCTAAGGCCAGTGTTAACCTGGCCTTCTCCCCATCTGAAGCTGATGAAATCATGTCTCTTTACATGATCCAATATATAACCTTCATTCACAAACTCAGGAAACCCATCTGAGCTTTATTCTAATTATCCTCTACTTCTTTCTACATACCAGCGCTCTGTGCAATGCCATTTTTTAATGCGAATTGCCCGATTCATCTCTGAATGTGTTTTAATTCTTTCTGTTTAAAATTATTATAAATAGTCAGAAATACAAGAAAACATGGAAATAATTCACAGGAAGCATATAAATTAATAAGATCACTGATGAAGGCTTTGAGATGGCTGCTCAAAACAATGGCGATTATAGACATAGCAAGTAGCTAGCACAGGTTGAGGAGCATTTAGAAGGGCCCCACCTCACTCTGAAACTGTATTACCTTGCTGTTTATTCTTTTTTCTGTGAAACCACAGGAAGTATTAACCATTAATAATCCTACTATTTCAGTTAAAAAAACGGGAACTGACTACTGACACATTGATCATGTTTTGTACACTAAAAATCCAGATACATTTATGATAATCATAAGCATATTCATAAAATAGATAAGAAGGTTAAGAAGATAAAACACAAAATAAGATATGAAAACACGGGTATTCAAGAAAATCTGCTATACATGGATTCCAAAGGATACCACCATTCAGCTCCGTATTGCACATAAATAAAATTTTCAATATGTATGACTGCTATACCTTTAGAAGATCTGAATTTTTCTAGTTGAAATTATAAAATACTAGAAAAGGACTTGAAATAAATTACTTTGCCTTGCCAAAAGCAAAAAAAAATTGAGAAATATAAATATTTTCCAAACTTCATTTTCTTCATCAAGCCTGTTGACAAGAGACTTTATATTATTTCTGACTTTTATCTCACTATTCAGAAAAGATAATCGAAGCAACCTTAATAATAGATCAGTCTCATTAATAAAACCTCTGCTCTACTCCAATTTACATGAGCTTCATTATGAAAAGTAATTGGGCACACCGAATTTTCTGTGGGAGTCAGCTAATGCTGAATACAAAATCACAGGGAAATTTAGGAGGAAGGCTGGATGCAAGGTCAAGTATGTCATAAGAAAGCTGAGTAGTCCTCAGAAGAAAAACAAAAATTGGGTATACATAAAGGCCCTCAACCTAAAATTAAGCTTTAAATTTTGAATAAATAAATTTGTTACTGGACAGAAAAATCTAGTCCCCCAAACCCAGTGAGCAAAAGAAGATGATTTTGTGATCGTGGAATTGACTTGACATCAATGCCGTAATAATTAAAAACAGGTTAATGGCTAATTTTACTCTCCCTCCTCTTATATCTCTATGTTCCAATTATGCAGTTAAGGTAGCTGTCAGAGCTAGGACTGCTGACAAGAGTCAGGACGGCATCTCTGTTACACAGTTAACTTTAAAAGCTTTTAATTTCACATGCAATACCAAACAGACTTTTAAGTGAATGAGATCACTGATGCTCTATTCCAATACAATATTCCTAGTTCATAATGCATATGGGAAGATATTTGGCTACAAATTTTTAAATAGCAAGTGCTAAGGTTATAAGATAACATTAGTATTCCTTCTTCCCTAACCATGTTATCGAAAAATGATAAGGAACAACATTTAGAATTCACTCCAGTTAAGGTTGTATACGAATCAGAATAACGTGTACATTCCTTTACTTGGCATTTAGAAGTAAGTTTCAAAGACGTATGCTTTGCCCTCACTTGGAGACTGGAAATTGAAACACTGGTATATATCAGATATGTAAAATTGGTATATATCAGGGAAGATTCTGAAGTCATGTATTAAGAAGTAAGAAGATCTAGCAATTCAGTTGGCACTACAGGTACATATTATGTGTATGTTTGTAAACACACACAGGCCCCCCCACCCACACACACACAGAATATCCACGCCTCACCAAAAATAGCACTTTGTAGAAGGATCTCTCCTCCAACAACCTAAATTCTACCAAATCCTCTATGTCTGTTCAAGTTCTACTTTCTCTGTTGTCTTCCCTAATAAATCCAGATCATGTCTATTCTTTTCCTCAAAAGCGATTTCTACTTCACCACCACCACCACACATCTATCAAGAAATACAGGACCTTATTCGTAAAGCCAATAGAATTTCCCTAAACCTGAAATAGTTTAAAGTTAGTTACAAAGACAAGATGCAGACATAAAAAGTATAAACAGCAGCCTTGAGTAACTGGATTATGGGGTGGGTGAAAACAGGAATGAAAAGGAAGATGGGATCACAGAGGCAGGGATAGCCAGAAATGGAAAAGGTTTATGGAGGAGGAAGCACTCAAGTTTGTCCTTGAGGAAGGGCCTTTCTCAAAGTTCCAGAGTGGAACGAAGAGCCCTGGCAGTAGGAACAAGATATGGAGGCAGATGGACCAATATATGACAGTCAGGAAGGTGTAACGTGGGCTGCACCTAGTAGCCTCCCTTAAGGGAAGCTCACATGTTCTCTTCATCTGTGGATTTATCGGTTACTAAATGTGATATTACCTGTGCTTGATATAAATATCACCAACTAAAGAGTAAAAATACAATAGCAGGTACTTCTAAAAAATTTCAGTAGCATTAGAAAGACAGAAAAAAAAGGATGCCAAACTCACACCCACACTAACTGGGGTTCACTTCTACTGCTTGTCTAAATTTGGGCAATGCACTTAATAATTGCAAATGAGTCCAATTAACTCTCACATTCGAAGTAGGAGCCTTTCACGTATGAGCCATAACATAGACAGTAAAAGGGGAATAAAATTTCCTTAAAAGTTACAGTTGAACTTGAAATCTTCAGTGCATGAGTTGAACTAAACTAAAGCAACCTAAAAAACAAACAAGGTTAACTCCCAAGTGCTAGTTACTACCTTTGGTGAAAACATGGATAGATTCACAATTTAGACCTTGTTAAGAGCAACTTTGCTAAAACCAAAGCTTCCATACAGACAACCCAGTGAGTCTCAATCTTGGTTGCATGTTAAACGCCCTTGGAGAGCTTTTAGCACCCACTCAGGACAGGTCCTTACCTGATCCATTAAATCAGAACCTTCATGTATGGAGCCCAGGCAGGGTGATTCTCATAAGCAGCAGAGTTGAGAATCACTGACATCTCCCCACTTACAACCATCAGTGGCCTTACCAGATTAGGAAGAGTTCATCAGTTTGTTCATCATCACTTTATGAAAACAGAGTTGATCACGGCATAGCATAGATAAGCTTTTTAACTTTTGTCCTAGCGAGCAATAATTGGCATAATTCACTAAGCAATTCACTAAGTAAAAGAACAAGAAAAAATTAAGTAGTCATAGCTTTTAAGGAAAGTGGCAAAAGAAGGCAATTGAGCCAAGGAAAAGTAAAAGTAATGAAACATTTTTGGAAATAAAATATCTGGGCCAGGCACAGTGGCTCCCACCTGTAATCCCAGCACTTTGGGAGGCCAAGGAAGGCGGATCACCTGAGGTCAGGAGTTCCAGACCAGCCTTGCCAACATGGTGAAGCCCCCTCTCTACTAAAAATACAAAAATTAGCTCGGTATAGTGGTGCATGCCTGTGATTCCAGCTACTCGGGAGGCTGAGGCAGGAGAATCGCTTGAACCCAGGAGTTGGAGGTTGTGGTGAGCCGAGATTAAGCCATTGCACTCAAGAGTGAAACTCCATCTCAAAAAAAAAAAAAAGATAAGAAAATAAATCAAATGTTCTGAAATTTACAAGTGTGTCCAATGGTTCACATTAACTCATTCACTTAAAGTTTAGGGTGATAGATATATTAACCATCATAACAACATAATACTGATTTTTAATTCTTACTAGAGGCCACTAACAGTACTAAACATATTTTACATTAAAATTATTTAATATTATAACCTTATGAGAGAACATACCCCATCTTAAAGATGAAGAAATAAAGTTCATAATGATTACATGATTTTTGCCTAATATAACCTGGCTAGTGGCCAATTTTCTAACTTCTAACTGCCTCAAGAGCAATTGAATTCAGTTATCATAAACCGCTGTTATCCAAGGCTTAGCCTACAGTCCTGACAAAGATGTGTTGGGGGTAGATATGAACTGTTATAAATGACTTTTGAATCTATTTACCCTTAATTCATGGCAAAACTTGCAGGACTTTTCATTTATAAGGAAATTCAGCCAGGGTGATTATAATTTCTGACTTATTGGGTGGGCATTTAAATATTCCTGCCAGTTTCAAACTCCCTTTCCTGTCGGTTGCTTTCACTCATGGACCCAGTTTGTCAAGAAGTTCCGATATGTTTGGAATAAGAAAGACTGTCACTTGATTTTTGGTGCCAATTCTTTCCACAATAATAATCTTTCGAACATTGTTCTTTTTCAAAATAGAGGGGTACTTATAACAAGCCAGAACATGAACACAGATTTAAGGAAAAGGATCATACTGAAAAGTTTCATGTGATGACTTCAATACTTTTTGAAAGTGTGCTCAGGCATTAACAAGGCTCTGTAAATGAGTGATTGCATTCTGTTTGTAGAATGGAGAACTGAGGTCCACACTGCAGTCTAACTCATCCAAGAAGGGGCAAAGCAGAGAATAAAAACAACTCCCTATGAATAGCACTAGGCCCCCATCCCAAGAGTACTCTGCTATTTAATGTAAAGCCTGGCTCACTCTACTTTTCCATTCAAATACCTAGAGAAAACAAGCTGAACGGTTCAAGCTTGAAGATGAGAATGGGGATCCCATAAGAATGAAGGAAAAACCATTTCAACACTGAAGATAGGCCCTCTATAAACCCTAATGTAGTTTTCTCATTTGTTGCGTGGCATATCAGTCTGCTCCTCATAATTTATTCCAACTGTTTCTCCTGAAAATATGAGGTTTGCAATTTGCTAAGGGCCTCAAAAAGCACAAAGAAATGGTAAATCATTAAATGAGGATTACCAAGTCAAAGGAATGAATATTGCTTTTACTAGGAGAAGACACAGGAATGGTTACTGGCCATTTTTCATTTTAGATAATAGATGATTTCTTTCTATGCACAAAAACTTGACAACTTCATGATTATATACTCCAAATGTATTGCAGGCACAAGTATTAAAATATGAAATGTGTAATCTCAGGATATGTTGTTTTCTGAATATGGTAATTTTAATTGGCATGAAATTTGCATTTCATATAAATTTAAGTCTGAATATGAGCATATTTGATAGGAATCCAATATCACTCATCATTTTTCTTTATTTTGTATTCACATCTTGATTTAAAAAAAAGAAATCTATAATGCTAAAATCGTAATTTTAAAATGTCTCTATCAGCTTGCTAATCTTTCAGACTTAAGTGCAGATATGCACATTTTAGTAATATTGGTTTAAAACACAATTAAGGCTGAACTTTTATATATTTTTCCATTTAAATGTTCAGACCTCCTTTATATGCTTATAGATTAATTCATTTCTATATTTTTTTTTCAACACAGGCTCTCATTCTGTCTCCTAGGCTGGAATGCAGTGATGCAATCACAGCTCACTGTAGCCTCAACCTCCCAGGCTCAAGCAATCCTCCCACCCCAGCCTTCTGGGTAGCTGGGACTAAAAGTTTGTGACACCACACTCAGCTAATTTTTTGATTTTTCATAGAGATGAGGTATCACTATGTTACCCAGGCTGGTCCCAAACTACTGGACTCAAGTGATCTTCCCACTTTGTCTTCCCAAAGTGTTGGGATCATAGGCATGAGCCACCACACCCACCCTCTACATCTTTTTAAAGCAAAAGAGAGAGATAAAGAAAGAAAACCTCAGTGCTTAGAACAGTGCCAGCGTAGTGAAAAAAAAACTGAAGTAATGAAAGAAAAAGGAAAAAATTTATGCACATATTTCAGGTTAATATCTTTTCCAAGAAAAATATTTTTTTAAAAAAGAGTGAACAACAGATTGCCTACTAGGTTCATCTTCTCTATTAAAATGATTAAAGAACAAAACAGAGTCTCTGAAGTGTCATGATAAAATAAAAGATGTTCATACTCAAATTACAGTCTGCCACAATTTTTTTAAAGTCAGTTTTTTTTTTAATTTCCATAGGTTTTGGGGGGAACAGGTGGTATTTGGTTACATAACTAAACTCTTTTATCAATATTTTATTTCCTTAGGTTATTAGGGAATAGGTGGTGTTTGGTTACGTGAATAAGTTCTTTAGTGGTGATTTGTGAGATTTAGGTGCAACCACCACCGAGCAGTATACATTGCACCCTACTTGTAGTCTTTTATGCCTAACCCCCTCCCACCTTTTCCCCAAGTCTCCAAAGTCCATTGTGTCATTCTTATGCCTTTGCACCCTCATAACTTAGCTCCCATTTATGAGTGAGGCCATACAATGTTTAGCTTTCCATTCCTGAGTTACTTCACTTAGATTAATAGTCTCCAGTATAATCCAAGTTGCTGTGAATGCCATTAATTCATTCTTTTTATGGCTGGGTAGTATTCCATCATATATACATACCACAGTTTCTTTATCCACTCTTTGACTGACGGGCATTTGGGTTGGTTCCACATTTTTGCAATTGCAAATTGTGCTGCTATGAACATGTGCGTGCAAGTATGTTTTTTGTATAATGGCTTATTTTCCTCTGGGCACATACCCAGTAGTGAGATTGCTGAGCCAAATGGTAGTTCTACTTTTAGTTCTTCAAGGAATCTCCATACTGTTTTCCACAGTGGTTGTACTGTAGCAGGACGAGCCGCAGACAAAACCTTTCAGACACTGAGCTGTAGAAGGAAGGGCTTTATTCAGCTAGGAGCATCAGCAAGCTAATGCCTTAAAATCCAAGCTCCCCAAATGCACAATTTCTGTCCCTTTTAAGGGCTCACAACACTAAAGATTTCACATGAAATGGTCATGATTGATTTGAGCAAGCAGGCGGTACGTAACGGGGCTGCATGCACCGGTGGTCAGAGAGAAACAGAACAGGGCAGGGAGTTTCACAATATTCTTCTATACAATGTCTGGGATCTATGAATAACATCTGTTTCTAAGTTATGAGTTGATTTTTAACTACTGGGTTTAGGCCAGGCAGGCCCAGACCTGGTTTCGGGCCTGGCGCCCGGCTGCCTGTCTTGGGTTTTACATCCTTGTTTTTTTTTAAAAAAAACAGGTACTGAGTATAAAACAATATAAAACAATATGAGAGGGTCTCTCTCTTCCCTCAGTACTAGTTTACATTCCCACCAGCAGTGTAAAAGTGTTCCTGTTTACCACACCCATGCCAACATCTATTTTTTTTTATTTTTTTATTATGGCCATTCTTGCAGGAGTAAGGTGGTATCACATTGTGGATTTGATACACATTTCCCTGATCATTAGTGATGTTGACATTTTTTCATATGTTTGTTAGCCATTGTATATCTTCCTTTGAGAAATGTCTATTCATGTCCTTAGCCAACTTTCTTACGGGATTGTTTTTTTCCGGCTAATTTGTTTGAGTTCCTTGTAGATTCTGGATATTAGTCCTTTGTTGGATGTATAGACTGTGAAGATTTTCTCCCAATCGTTGGGTTGTCTGTTTACTCTACTGACTGTTCCTTTTGCCATGCAAAAGATCTTTAGTTTAATTAAGTCCCAAATATGTTTCCCCAACTTTTAGATTTCTCTTCTTCCTCAAGATTTCAATGCTTCAAGTCTTCCTCAAGATTTCAATGCTTCAACTCTTCCTCAAGATTTCAATTCTTCCTAAGAATTATTCTTAGGTTTGGTTGTTTAACATAATCCCAAACTTCTGGGGGGCTTTGTTCACTTTTTAAAGTTCTTTTTTCTTTGTCTTTGCTGGATTGGGTTAAATCAAAAACCTTGTCTTTGAGCTCTGAAGTTCTTTCTTCTGCTTGTTCGATTCTGTTGCTGAGACTTTCCAGAACATTTTGCATTTCTCTAAGTGTGTCCTTTATGTCCTGAAGTTGTGACTGTTTTCATTTATGCTATCTATTTCACTGAAGATTTCTACCCTCATATCTTCTATCATTTTTTTTTATTTCCTTAAATTGTACTTCTCCTTTCTCTGGTCCCTCCTTGATTAGCTTAATAATTGACCTTCTGAATTCTTTTTCATTTTCAGGTTAAATCAGGGATTTCTTCTTGGTTTGGACCCGTTGCTTGTGAGCTAGTGTGATTTTGGTGATGGGGGGTGCTAAAGAGCCTTGTGTTGTTATGTTACCAGAATTGTTTTTCTGGTTCCTTCTTATTGGGGTAAGCTGTCTGAGGGAAGATCTGGGGCTCAAGCCTGCTGTTCACATTCTTTTGTTCTGCTGTTCACCATGGGGTGCTCCCTTGATATAGTACTCTCCCCCTTTTCCTAGGGATGTGGCTTCCTGAGAGCTGGACTACAGTAATTGTTATTTCTTTTTCGGATCTAGCCACCCAGCAGGACTACCAGGCTCTGGGCTGGTACTGGGAGTTGTCTGCAGAGTCCTGTGATGTGAATCATCTTCAGGTCTCTCGGCCATGGATACCAGCAACTGTTCCAGTGGAGGTGGAAAAGGAGTGAAATGGACTCTGTGAGTGTCTTTAGTTTTGGTTGTTTAACACACTATTTTTGTGCTGGTTGGCCTCCTGCCAGGAGGTGGTACTTTCAAGAGAGCATCAGCTATGGTAGAATATGGAGAATCAGGCAGTGGGCAGTGCCCTCAAACTCCCAAGAGAATATGCCCTTTGTTTTCAGCTACCAGCGTGGGTAGGGAAGAACCATCAAGTGGGGGCAGGGTTAGGCTTGTCTGAGCTCAGACTCTCCTTGGGCAACTCCTGCCCAAGGGGTGGGGCCATGGCTGCTGTGAGGAATGGGGGTGTGGTTTCCAGGTCAATGGAGTTATGTTCCCAGGAGGATTATGGCTACCTCTGCTGTGTCATGCAGGTTGTCAGGGAAGTGGGGGAAAGCAGCAGTTACAGGCCTCACCCAGCTTCTATATATCACAAAAGGCTGGTCTCACTCCCACTATGCTCCCCCTGAGTTTGTTTCCAAGTAGTGCGGGAGTATGGCTTAGAACTTGCCCCAGGCTACCAGCTTTCCATCTGAGAAAGCAAGCAGGGCTTTCACACCTCCCTGCCTGTTGAGTTTGCATTGAATTCACACCCTCGCCTGAATTCTGGCCAGGAGAGTTCGCCTTTGGTTGGAATTGTTACAAAGTTTAGCTGGAGGTTTCCTTCTCCCTGTGGTCTCCTCCCAGTTACTCTGGCAGCCCTCCTCAAGGATCCCTGTGAGAGAAGTCGGAAATGGCTTCCCTGGGGACCCAGAGAGACCACAGAGCTTTTCCCGCAGCTTCTTACACCCCTGTAGTTCTCTCAGCCCTCTAAACTGACTCAGATCCAGGTAAGGTCAAATCCATTTTCCATGATCTATACCTCCAGGTTCCCCAGTGAGGGTGTGTTTGGGGGCAGACAATCCTCCTTTCCCACTGTCACCGTGTGGGCACTCACAGTATTTGGGCTGTTTCTTGGGTCTTGCAGAAGCAATCCGCTTCCTTCAGAGGGTCTGTCAATTCTCTCAGCTTTCCTAGTATAATCCTGCAGTAGTTCTATAGCAAAAGTTCACAATGTGAGTCTTTACATGTCCATCCGAGCTGGAGCTGCAAGCTGGTCCTGCCTCCTATCCACTATCTTCCCAAGATCCCTGATTCTTAAAATCAGTTTTAAAGTTCTTCATTGTTCATTCTTCTTTGGCCCCATTTATCTTTGTTATTGAAGTCACTAGTAGCACAGGATCATGCAGAAAAAGTGCCTGCTGCTATGGTTTTATCCACATAAACAAACCAGTTAAGTATCTGTCGAATTGCTGTTTACATCAGGCCAAAATTCCAAACTAGTTCCAGCTTTAAATTATTTTACTTAATTCCTGTGGTGACTGGTCTCTCAAACTTGTTTATCTGTGTAGACATGACCTATATTATGGCTGAGGTAAAAAACCAGTAACTGAGAAGTTGACAGCAGCATAATTGAATTCATCAACATAAGAGGGGCATAAACTCTACCATCTCTCAATCTAAGAACCAATTCTGACAGCTTTATCAACTGGTAGGCTGGACAAAACAAAGAATTTCTAACAATATTTCATTATTCTGACAAAAAACTTAGAGATGCAACAGCCCAAGAAGTCCTCAAAAGAGCACATTTAAATTTATATATTTATGAACATATATACAAATTTATATATTTATATCCCCAGTGGGGATGTTACCAGAGGGTCCTTGCTCCCAGAGCTCCCCAGATGGTGGTGGGCCACTTCCAAGATGGCAGCAGGCTGCTTCCAAGATGGTGGCAAGCCTCGTGTTCTCTGACCTGGGATTCTTGGCCTCACGGATTCAAAGGAATGGAATCTTGGGCCATGTCTGAGTGTTATAGCTCTATGAGAAGCTGTGGGTCACAGAAGAGAACTATGGAACCCAGTGACTAGTGTTCAGCTCGATTAGGATGAACCTGGGCACTTAGCCATGCAGGAACAATGGCAAGCCTCTAGGCTGATCAGGAGGGGCAATGGGTGCCTCGCTGGATTAGGAGCACAGCAGACACCCTGCCGGATCCAGAGGAATGGAAGTCAGTGGCGGGTCTGTGAGGGCGGCAAACAGCAGTGGTGGACAGCGAGCGAAAGCTCAGCTCCAGCCGTAACAAACACAGACCAGAAGAGAGTGCAGTTGCAAGATTTAACAGAGTGAAAACAGAGCTCCCATACAAACGGAGAGGACCGAAAGAGGGTGGCCTTTGCCAGCTCGACTGCCTGGGTTTATATCCCAATCATTGTCACTCCAGCTGAACTCTCAGGCAACAGATGATTGGCTATGTCTTTACTTCCTGTTTTTGCCTAATCAGCTTTTTAGTGAGCTCTCTTTACCACCTGATAGGTCGGGTGTGAGCTAAGGTGCAAGCACTGTGTTTAAAGGTGGATGTGGTCACCTTCCCAGCTAGGCTTAGAGATTCTTAGTCGGCCTAGGAAATCCAGCTAGTCCTGTCTCTCAGGCACAGGCAATACAAGGGCCCTGAAGGATGAATGAGTACGCTTGGTGTGCAAAGAATAGCAAAGAGGCCAGTGTGAGAGTGAAGTGGAGCGGAGTGAAGTGGAGTGGATATGGGAGAGAGTAAAAGATAAGAGCAGAGAGGTAATGAGAGTGGAAGAGGAAATCCCCCTCTTTTTCTTGTTCCTTTCTTTGATTTTATTCTGGTTCCCTAGCACTACCACTCTTAGGGTGGTTATACTACCCCCTTAATTCTATGAACAAATTAACTTTACACAGCCACCGTTTGTATCATCGTGCCACATATGCATAGAAGTTGTTTGGTGTGTTGGATTACTCTGTCTGGTAACTGACTTGTCCTGCCAGGTTGGTAGCCCTAAGCTAGAGGATTTTCTTCCAAGAATATGAAAGCAAAATATACTTCAGTATAACATTGTGTAAAAACTTAATTGTATTTTCTAATATATCACAGAGACACCACCTGCTATTAAATAAAACTTCCTGAATTATCACTGCGCTGGTATTTTTTTGTCTGTTTTTTAGAAAAAAGTCTATTTTTTTAAGATTTTTACAAGTCTACTTTCTACAATGTCTTTTAAATTAAACATACTGTTACATCTTATGATCATTTAAATTCATAATTTTGCTCATCAATACTAGATATATTGAATTCAAGTTGATAATTTAAGAAATAGTGAACATATTAAAGATCCCCTTTTATTCTGTAACTTTGTTCCTTAAATATTTGGCACAGTGGTATTTTACTTTGGTTTTGCTATCCAGAGGACAGTCTTAATATATGAACATGAAATTTTAGGAAATGTCATGAATAAATGTAATCTAATTCCATTCAAACCACATTTATTGAGTACCTACTATCTTCCATGAATGGTTCTAATGCTTCTCAATACAGCAAAGACCGAAACTGCCAATGGTGCTGTCATGATGAAGCTTTTCATTCTATTACGGTTGTCACGATAAAATGAGTAAATGGACATCAAGTAATAATGAATATGATGAAGGAAAAAGAATAGAGTAAGGGGAAGTCATGACGTTGAATAAAATACTCTTTATATATGGAGGGAAGAAAATTCCTCTTTATTAGAAAGATATTTAAGCTGAGATATAAAAGAAGGAAGAAAGCAAACCAAGCAAATATTGGGGGCAGTGAGGAAGTTCTAGACAGTAGGGACAGGCAACACAAAGACCCCAAGGGTGAATGAGTATGCTTGGTGTGCAAAGAATAGCAAGGAGGCCAGTTTCAGAGTGAAGTGGAGTGGAGTGAAGTGGAGTGGATATGGGAAAGAGTAAGAGATAAGGGCAGAGAGGTAATGAGAGTGGAAGAGGAATGGGGAACAGATCATGTTAGGCATCACAGGCCAAAAGAACAGTTGTAGAAATATGAAGCCATCAGAAGATTTTAAAAAGAAAACTGTCATCTGTCTCCCATTTTTAAATGCTATATGAAAAATTAGTTTTAAAGACAGAGTTAGAGCAAAGAGATACATTAAGATACTGTTGCAGGCCGAGCGCGGTGGCTCACGCTTGTAATCCCAGCACTTTGGGAGGCCGAGGCGGGCGGATCACGAGGTCAGGAGATCGAGACCACAGTGAAACCCCGTCTCTACTAAAAATACAAAAAAATTAGCCGGGCGCGGTGGCGGGCGCCTGTAGTCCCAGCTACTCGGAGAGGCTGCGGCAGGAGAATGGCGTGAACCCGGGAGGCGGAGCTTACAGTGAGCCGAGATTGCGCCACTGCACTTCAGCCTGGGCGACAGAGCGAGACTCCGTCTCAAAAAAAAGAAGAAAAAAAAAGATACTGTTGCACTTCTAGGCAAAAGATGAGGATACCTTGGACCAGCATAGTAGTGGTAGAAGTAGTGAAAAATAATTTGACTTGAGAGAGACTTTGCAGGGAGAACTCTTTAAAACATTGTAGATGGATTATTGCATGTGAAGAATGAGAGAAAAAAGAGGTACAAGGATGACTCCAAAATTTTTGCCTGATCAACTGGAAAAAAATGGAATTTCCAGATACCAAGAAAGAAAATAGAGGAACAAGTATAGAGAAATAATTAAGAATTTGGTTTCGAATAAAATTTGAGATTCCCACTAGTCATTCATGAGAGGATAGATGTTGAATAGGAAATTGGCTGTGCAAGTCCAGCACTTGGTATGGGATTTGGACTAAAAATACAAAATTAGCAGTATCAGTATGTAGATAATATTTGGTTTGGATGGAGTAAACAACTCCAGCAGTGACAGTTATTAAGAAGAGAGAGGACTAAGGATTGCAGGACTGCATTGAAAACCATTATTTTTCCATACTCAAAAAACTGGCAAAAGGTGAGAAGGAAAACCCAATTTTTATATAATTCTGTATACGTCTTAATGTTAGAGAGCTCTTCTATAGCTATATACAATTGGTAGTTATAAGAAGTCCTCTCACTTCTTCTTCTGAAGAACCAGTACTAATAGAGCTGACACCTAATTTATTTGCTTGCTAAGCATCAGCTGCTAATCCCAGCTGATCTGAATCTGAATGAAATTAGTTTGAGGCAGAGTCGGACTTCACTAAAGGACATTGTGCCTTTGAATGATGTTTTTTAAGATAGACCAAAGGGTCTGCCCAGACACCTGGTGTTTCAGAAATTGATAGGGCTGCTCTACAGAGTAGTTTGATTCTAATGGAAGCTCCTCAAGGAAGCCACAAGCCTGGGATTTCATTATTCAGCCTACCAAGCATCCACTTTTGAAATCAGGACAAATCACTTATTCATTTGTATCCCATTTTAGCAGCCAAGACAGTCCCAATGATCCTAAACTCTTGGCATTAAGACTTCTGTAGTCCTCTCTCACATTGAATAGGGCTGACCTAGATAACAAACAAGATATTGTGGAAATATTGACATGTAACTTAAGAGGCTACATCATGGAAGACATCAAAGCATCTACCTTGCTCTCTTGAATTACTCGAGGGAAGTCAGCTGCCATGTTTCAAGAACCATCAAGCAGCCCTAGAGAGAGACAAAAACCACTTAGCAAGAAGCTGATGCTTCCTTCTTACAGTCAGTGAGAAACTAACCAAGACTGCCTATCAATAGCCATGTGAGTGAGCTATCTTGGAAGCAAATCCCCAGCCCCATTCAAGCCTTAAGATGACTGCAGCCTTGGCCAACACCTTATCAATACCTTGACTGTTCCTGGGCACAGTAGTTCATGCCTGTAATCCCAGCACTTTGGGAGCCCCAGGCAGGCAGATCACGAGGTCAGGAGATCAAGACCATCCTGGCTAATACGGTGAAACCCCGTCTCTACTAAAAATACAAAAAAATTAGCTGGGTGGGGTGGTGGGCACCTGTAGTCCCAGCTACTCGGGAGGCTGAGGCAGGAGAATGGCATGAACCTGAGAGGCGGAGCTTGCAGTGAGCCGAGATCGTGCCACTGCACTCCAGCCTGGGCGACAGAGCGAGACTCTGTCTCCAAAAAAAAAAAAAAAAGAAAAAAAATTACCTTGACTGTAACCGCAAGAAACACCCTTAGCCATAACCACCCATTAAGTTAAGAACACCTGCTAAGCTTCTCTCAGATTTCTGATCCATGGAATCATAAAGGCCCATTGTTGTTCTAAGTTTACTTGGGAAGCTTTAAAAATATTCATGCTTGGTTTCTATCCCCAGATATTCTGACTTAATTGGCCTGGGATACAGGCTGGACAACAGGATTGAGTCTATTATCAAAGTTATGGTGTTCAAACAATATGTCACTCAATTTCAGATGAGATATGGAGCCAACGTGACCTACTAGACATGTACTTCTTTCCAAAAGTGAGAGGCAGGGCAAGTTTTATATGGGTCATGGTGTTCTAGGTGTGGACTCTGCAAAATGGGTCAACAATGGTGGTACATTTCCCATCATTTGCTGGTAATTCTATTAAAGCACATTAAAATGGAGACCAAGCCTAAAGAATCCCTGAGCAGACAAAGCCAGTTAGGCCCTCATAAGGAACCTTAACCTTTCTTGCTTTGCAAACATAAGTGAAACTTAACTTGAGCTGTTTCTTGTAAATGCCTAAATCAAAGAAAAACAGAATTTAAGCTCGACAAATCAGAAGCAACCAACAAACTTATACTTAATGTAACTAGGGATTTTCCAACAGGATAGACCAAATAAGGCAACTGTATGACTGCAACCAATCAAATATTTTCTTTGCATTACTTTTGTGTTTGTCCTATAAAAGCCCCCCACTTGTATTCCCTCAGTGGAGCTCCTGAACCACTTCTGGATTGAAACTGCTACTGCTTGATTCATGAATCACTATTTGCTTAAATAAACTCTTTAAAATTTTACTGTGCCTCAGTTTACTTTTTAACAACCCATGCAGGGCAAATAAACGTATGGCAAGAGGTACAGAGGAAAATCCAGGTAGATGTGGGCTGCTTTCCACCTGATCTCAGCTTACATACCACCTAACGTATGCTGCCATATCCTTTCCATTTCATGAGGGATGACCTTAACTCTTTCCTTCCTTTCACTCAGACTTCTACTGTATTTAATCCTCCTTGCATTCCCACATGCATACACACTACACCCTTACCTGTTAGGATACTTTCAGCAGCAAGTAAAGAAAACCCAACCCAAGCAGCTTAAAAATAAGGAAAGTGTATTCTCTCAAATAACACAAAGCTTAGAGGTAATTGAGTGGTTTATTGGCATAATGCACTCAGGATCATTCCATCTCTGCTATACTCAGGTGTTGTCTAAAGCTTCAGACTAATTTATCGAATGGACACGGACAACTGCCATGTCAACTTCATGTCTTTCAGACATGAAGATTGAAAGAACAGAAGAGACAAATTCTCTTCCAATGTATCCCCTCTTATCAGGAAAGGAAAAAAACCTTTTACACATGCACACATGCGCACACACACACACACACACACACAAAGCCTCACCACACATCTCATTGGTGGAAAAAACTAAGTGCATGCTCATTCCAACCATCAACAGGAAAAAGAAAAGGAAAACATAATTGCTAAAGCTATGTAGCACTTAGTCCCAGTGAGCTAAAGATAAGATCACACACACACACACTTCATATTATCAACATCTGCTGAAATATTTTAAATTGCATATAACAGATACATACCAGTTAGCTATTGCCACAGTAATGCTGCAAAACATGGACATGAAGTCTCAGTAGCATAAAACAAAATCATATATGTCTCAGGAATCTACAGGTTAGCATGAGAGGTTTGGTTCTGCTAAACTCAACTGAACTCACACATCATTGATTCTTTTGACAGCCAACTAATCTAGACTGGGCTTGGCAAGTGGTGCTGATTCAAGTTGTGGTTCCAGCTGGACTTTGATCCTCACTGAAGGTTGAGCAATTCAATAGGTATTCATTCTAGGGTGCAGGATGAAGGAACAGAAGGCATCAAGGAGGTAACAGCAAAAGCATGAGAAGGCAGGCAGAAATGCAATGCCTTCTAAGGTCTAAACTAAAAACTGACACACTCCCACTTCTACTCACGTTCCATTAGACAAAGCAAGTTATGGCTAAGCCCAAAGTCAAGGTACGAAGAAGAACACATTGCAACTGTGGGAAGGACTGCAAAGCCACAAGGCAAAAGGTTTGGATGTAAAGGGAGGTTAAGAATAGAGGCCAGTATTTCTATTTACCACTGATACTAAATCTAGCTCTGTCAACCAAAAATAAAATTATTGGAAAAATATTGAGGACTCTCAGCATTGATGAAAACTTAAGGATCAGGCTTAGAAAATATATATCTGAAAAACCAAGAAGCCAGAAGCACACAAACATTTTTAGCAGGAT
Organism: Hylobates moloch; assembly: GCF_009828535.3. Lineage (NCBI taxonomy): Eukaryota > Metazoa > Chordata > Mammalia > Primates > Hylobatidae > Hylobates > Hylobates moloch. Next base: position 28,822,150 of record NW_026652281.1, read on the forward strand.
TAACCGGCCAGGATATTTCCACCACAGGATTTTCAACATCACTGCCACTTCTGTGAAGGAAACGCTATCATCCTTTCTTTTATTTACTCATTCAAGATTTAAAATCCTTGGCAGGTGCATCCAATCAACTCAGGCTGGGTTATGTCTAGGCAGTATTATCAGGATCAGAGAAAGAGAGGACCTAGCCCTTTGCATTTTCATATTGAGAAGTGGACACTGACCCCATCAAGATAACATTTAATTAGGGATTCTCCTAAGATATAAGGGGTCTTAGATGCCAGAAAGACAAAGACACAATGTTCAATGGCTACACGGAACTGGAATGAAATAGGAATTCGGTGAATGAAGGAAGGACTTTCAACTATAACACAAAAACATCCCTCATTAAGGGAAGTATTTCCTGTTCACCAACAGGAGGGGGAAACTTCTATCTTTTTTTTTTTTTTTTTTTTTTTGAGACGGAGTCTTGCTCTGTTGTCCAGGCTGGAGTGCAGTGGTGCGATCTCGGCTCACCGCAAGCTCTGCCTCCCGGGTTCACACCATTCTCCTGCCTCAACCTCCCGAGTAGCCGGAACTACAGGTGCCCGCCACTGCACCGGGCTAATTTTTTATATTTTTAGTAGAGACAGGGTTTCACCGTGTTAGCCAGGATGGTCTCGATCTCCTGACATTGTGATCCACCCACCTCGGCCTCCCAAAATGCTGGGATTACAGGTGTGGGGGACCCCCGCCAGGAGGGGGAATCTTTAGATCATCCATTATAAATCCTCTGAGGCCTAGCCAGCATCTACCGGCAATACACATTTGAACAACAGTTTCTTTGGGATTATGGAGGAAAAAGTCTGTTAGCCTTACAAATGTTTTTATAATACTTTTGTGCTGCTGAATAGACTTAAGGAAATCAAATATGTTCCCAATTTTGCACTCAGCATTTAAATAATCCGATGTACAAGCAAGAGATATACGGTTACCTCATGTTTAAACATACTCAGGAAAAACCACTGGGCATTGAAATGTACTGTATCAAATGAATTTTTATGCTGACAGATCTACACTAATGTCATAGGTCTTCAATCCTACTCGTGGCTTTAGGAAATCTGTAAATTCAAATCACTATTATGCTTAAATAATGCAATTGCACTCAAGGGACATAGACTGTAATATCGGATTAGGTCATGAGATTAATGGATTTGGAGGGTCTCATTTTTTTTCCTCCATAATTTATTTTTGGATATTACAGCAATGACAATTGCACTAAAGAGAGCTTAATACATTACAAGTTTTACTAAATGTTTATAGTAAATCAATTCTCTGTCACAAAATAGCCAATCGGGTTAGTGAACAGAAGTGGAACAGGAGCAGAAAGCAAAGTTAGAAAACGGAAGGGAGGAGCGAGAGTTGGCAAGGGAAGGGGGTAAGAAGGAGGGGAAAGGAAGGAAAAAAACGCCTCCTGTGCATCACCTCTCACTACTCTCAGGCATAGTGATTCTCTGTGTTACTCACCTTACTTAGGATTGTAAGACTGCGCAGTATCTGTGAGAAGGCCAAGCATGTCTTCTTAAGCAATTTTCCACTCAACCAGTAGGGGTCACTGTTGTCAGGTAAAACAGTATGGCCCTCATTAATCACACCCACAATTGATGCCCAGGTTCCTGTAATCCCGAATCTACTCTTTTTTTATCTTTTTTTCTTCCTCTTCTTCTTTCTCCTCCTTTTTTCCTCCTCCTCCTCCTTTTTTCTTCATCTTCTTCTTTTCTTCCTCTTCCTCTTTCTTCAAAGAAAGGATATCCTTTATTTAAAAAGGCATAGCAAAAATAGACTTATCACAGGCGCCCACTCTAATAAACTAATAGGAGTGAAGAGAAAGAAATGCAAAGGTGGGTCACTATCATTTAGAAAATGACATCGCATCGAAACAACCCTCTGGGCAACTGTGGTTTTGTCCCCATTAGTGTCCTCTTACAGATGGACTGTCCCCAAATCAGTTCTTTGGTCTTTAAGTTGTTCCCAACCATATTAAGCAGAGGTCACTTCATTTCTTTCCAAATTCTTCTACTAGATAAAGTGTGCTGGGATAAAAAGAGTGAACCACTATTTTCTTGACGGAAAATGATAATAGACTCAGGCATTTCAAGACACATAAAGGAGCTGACCCAACAATGCCCCAAAAGGTCATATCATAGAATAAGAAGAATGAATGCAATGAACTAATTCTATTCAGTTGTGTAATATAATGAAGTCATACCACAGTTTGGAGCCTTCAGCAGTAAAATAAACAGCTTTCAAAAGGAGGCTATTTTTAAGTTTCTCCATTAAATATAAGTATTTTTTGAACATATACTTTTAAATAGGCTATCCAGTTCTAACTGAATATAAAATTGAAGTCAGGAGAATAACTGAAATGTCCACACTTTATGCTCAATAAACTACAGTAATTAAATTGGGTGAGTGCGTCCTTGTCTTAAAAAAACTTTCTATTGAAAACGATGTGCCCTTTCCTCATCTAATGCAATCCAAAGACTCCAAATAACTAGAACATGGACATTCTTTATTTATTCTTGACAGAAACTGGGCATATAGGGCTTGAGATCATTATACTTCTGGCCAAGACAACTCACCAACAAATTATGGTTTCAATGGTTACTACCAACAATGGGTTTTAGTCCTCAATTTTGCTAGTGATAAAAAATCCTGATGCTAAAAAAAAGGTCTTTTTCTTTTCTTTAATTCCAGAGAAGTATTGGATAAATATAAACTTCATTACTTTCTTATTGTTTTCAACAGTCATATGCCACATACTGACGTTTTGGTCAATGACAAACTGCATATACAACAGTGGTCCCATAAAATTACAATGGTGCTGAAAAACTAGTACAGCTTAGTGATGTCATAGCCATGTGGTGATGCTGGTGTAAACAAACCTACTGAACTGCCAGTCATATAAAAATGTGGCACATACAACTATGTTTGTTACATAAGGGTTATTACAAAAGGGTCAAATAGTTTTTTAAATGTTAAGTTTAAAAACTAAAAAGTTTCCAGTAAGCTAAGGTTAATTTATCATTGAAGAAAGAAAAACACTTTTAACAAATTCAGTCTTGCCTAAGTGTACAGTGTTTACAAAGTGTACAGTAGTGGACAGTAATGTCCTAGGCCTTCGCACTCACTCACTGACTCTCCCAGAGCAACTTCCAGTCCTACAGGTTCCATTCGTAGTAAACGATCTATATAGGTGTACCTTTTCTTACCCTTTATACCATATTTTTACTGTACATTTTCTATAGTTAGTATGTTTTGATACACAAATGCTAATGACTGTGTTATAGCCAGGAACAATAAGCTACATCATATAGCATAGGTCTGTAGTAGGCTATACCATCTAGGTTAGTGAAAGTGTGCTCTATGATGTTTGCACAACGAGGAAATTGCCTGATGATGCATTTCTCAGAATGTAACCCTATCATTAAACAATGCATGACTGTATTTAGAGCATCCAAAAGAACCTTTGTCATCATGGTATTCCTTAATTTATTCCAATAAATGTTCCTACAAGACTCAGATGTACTCAATTATTTGCATGTTTTACCTCTACTATTTAAATTCCTGCCAAATTCCAAATTAATTTTATTCGGCATTATTTCCTATAGTCAAGCAATAAAAGAATATTGTCTAAATGCTAATCTGCTGTTTATTCATTTTCCTCGTACAGTTCCAGTCCCCCAGAGTTCGACATTTCAATAAATCCTTAAAACAGATTATAATGCTGCCTTGCTATATATTGTTTTCTCCAAGAAAATAAATCAAGAAACTTTCCCACCTTTCACCCTTTAAAAATGAGAAAGAAGCATATCTTTCTGCCTGTAGAAAACAGGCTTTGAATATGGAATTAATTACAAGAGTCTGGAATAAAAAATAGTCCCTGGCTAACAGAAAATGATTTCAATAGATTCTGGCAAAAGCTTTTCTATAATTTGTTTCCTTCAGAACAATCTGATCAGCCTCATTCTCATAGGATGCTAAAGCAGAGAATCCCATATGTGCTTATGCAATATGCAAAAGGTGTTTGGATTTTTTCTGCAGCTTTAACTACACCCTTGGGTTTGCCTGTCATTGAAGGCAATCTGTGCATAGTTGATTGAAAATGCAATTCATGATATGATTCTTCTTAATGTCACAAATTGAGAAGAGTGGTTAAACTTTGAGTCATGATTGGGGGAAAGAAGACTTAATATGCAGGAGCTAATCAATATGAAAACAGCTAATGAATTAAGAGTTACACACAGTTGACATGTTAAAATAGAGCAGGTTATGTAGAAGAACCCAATTCAATCCTGTTATTCTCCTCATGCTCTCATCACCAAATACCCGCATTGGGCAGGTAGAGGCAGTGTGGTGCACAATTGCCTGTGCTTTAAGGTTTATTGCACTAAGTAGTCTACTCCCTTCACACACACCAGGTTTACTTTACAACTGCCTGAATTCATAAGAGCCTCACCATTGCCTCAGGTTGCCAGAAGTCCACAAAGCGTGGTCAGTTGTTTTTGTTTTGTTTTGTTTTGCTTTGTTTTTTGTTGAGACAGCGTTTCATTCTTATTGCCCAGGTTGTAGTGCAATGGCGCGATCTCGGCTCACTGCAACCTCCACCTCCTGGTTTCAAGCGATTCTCCTGCCTCAGCCTCCCGAGTAGCTGGGATTACAGGCACCTGCCATCCCGCCTAGCTAATTTTTTTTTTATATTTTTAGTAGAGACAAGGTTTCACCATGTTGGCCAGGCTGGTCTCAAACTCCTGACCTCAGGAGATCCACCTGCCTCGACCTCCCAAAGTGCTGGGATTACAGGCGTGAGTCACCACACCCGGCCGGTCGACCTTATCAAGAGAATTAACCCCTATAGCCAAGTCATTTCTACAGTTTGGCATTGTTCCACATGTGTGGTAAACCCAGCATTTTAGCGTGTATATTTAATATGTAAATGTTACATTAAAAACATAGAAACAAATTTACAATAAAAAAGAAAGAAAGAAGATTTGCAGAAAAAAAGATTTCCTCCCATAGGACAGTTATTGATTGGCTCAGGGAACAAATATTTCACTACAATCAAATCATACATGCCAAACTAGTGTAGACCATCCTTTATATGTCAGCCAGTTCAGGAATTCAAACTCTAGAAAAATGTACAGAGTAGAACTCACTTCCCATCTCCAGCTTCAGCCCCACACGCAGAGTGCCTACTGGATTGGCTGAATCCTTTGCTATCACTTCCAGTACAATTTGTGTCAGGCCATAACCTAGGGGCATTAGGTGAGGAAGTCAGGAGATGGCAGAAACCACAATTCTAGTTAGAAAAGAGAGTGGCACATGAAGATTTATAGCCATATGTCAATTTGGACAGGAACAAGAGGGCAAGGACAGACCACAGCCTAGGGAAGAAAGAGAACATATAATAACACCTGAGAGGTTTTCTAATAAATAGGACAGGGATGGCGGGATGTTCTACCAATACTTCATGGCCCCATCTAACTGCAAGGGTGGCTGAGATATATAGTCTAGCTGTGTGCCAAGGATAAGAAATAAGTGGATTAGGAAATTAGATTTCATGAGTACATGGCAGTCTTTGGATCATCAGTCTAAAAATTAAATAATTTTAAGTCTATCCATCAAGGCTTCACTAAATCTAATCCTATTATGAAAGTTTTCTATTCCACTCATTCAGAGGAAGATCTGCCCTGCTTCTGAGCACAAACACTTATGTCTTGTTTGGCAAATAACTCAACCTTATAACAGCACTTTATTTTTATCCTATTGCTATCTAATTATTATGTTGTTTTTGACATCCTAAGAATAGAAGTTCTCACTCCCCACGTTGATAATGAGCCACTTATAGGTGAGCACTAAGTATCTTGTATTTCTAGATCAGGTACATGCATGCACACAAACACATACACACACACCCTGACTCTGTCCCTTACTCAGATTAGGTATTTGAAAGGAATATAATAAGTAACAGCATAAGGTTCTGGATTTGTAAAATGAAATCTATCGTCTACCGAGATATGCACCTCCACAAAAAATAAACAAACAGAATAAATATATATCATCGATAAACACTGTTGAGTTTACAATGCAAAGTTCAGTGTTAGGAAAACTAAAGATGCAATAGATGTCAGCCATGGTCTATATCCTTAATGAAATTTGTAAAGAATGAATAGATGCATAAAGTAATTTATTTTTAATTGAGAATTAGAAGTTCCACTTGAAATGGTTTGACTACATACATTTATTTCCTGAAATACCTTTAGCATAACATAAAGGAATAAAAAACATTATAAACCTTAAAGGACAGTGAAAATAGGAAGGGAGACAATAGCAAGCAAGATATTTCCATAAAACTTTAGAAGATGGGAATGAATTGAGAAGTGGTAAATGACTCAGTGCATTAAAAAAAGCTGAAACCTAGACAGAAGGATATTGATTAGCGTCCGAATGAGAAAATCTTTAGAACCCTGGAAAGCGCTCAGGAATTGGAAGCACGGGCATTTTGGGAGGCAGAGGATGGGACTGTATAAGGATTTATTAGACACTAGATACCTCTTCTACCTTGTGCCAGGTGAATTCTCCTTCCCCTTACCCATCACTTCAAGGGAAGAGAAAATTTAATCTCTAGAGAAATTGAGTCCAGAAAGACTTGGGACTCAAGTATACTAAGCTCAGCAGAGTGAGACAATGGTGCTGTGTTGAAGACAGGGGATTAAGAGAATGTCCATGAATGGTGAGGGAGGGGGGCGACAGGGCATAAGTCAAGGGTGAGATGTAAGAATGACACTGTATTTCTCAGCAGCATGACTAAAAGCTGGAAAATAATGGAGTAATGTCTCCAAAATTATGAAAGAAAAGTATTTTCAAACTAGAATTCTATATCGAGCTAACTTAAAGTGTGAGGGTAGGCTCTAAACATTTTTAGATTCTTCCCAAAAAATTATTTCCCACATACTTTTTTTTAGGAACATATACAGGATGTGCTCCAAGTAAAGCTGTAAGCCCAGAAAAAGACACCATGAGATCCTGTTGCCTCCAGACAATTATTTGACCTTCCACAGTTTTAAGGAAATTAAACTACAGTATAGACAATTATTTTGCAAAGGATCTTAGAATAAGAATTACAAACAAAAGAAACAGAGATCGCTAAAACGGTAAGAAATAATGTTTCCCTCATGTTGAATTGAGAAAAAAAAAAAACATTACATTTTATTAAACTTGTTTTGCACCAGCATTCAATATAATTGTTTACTTGTGTGAGCTTTTCAGTTTCTGAGTCATGGTAACCTGATGAGCAGTTTTTCTTTTATATTTTCATAGAAATACTACATTGTCTTAAAGAGGTCATAGGATAGGAGCCACCTTTAATTCAGTCATCATATTAGTTAAATACCTTTTGTTGTATAATATATGTACCTTATTCATGCTATTTTGGCAAATAAAGGAATGTATTGATCACACAGATTAAAAATTCACATAAATGAATATATACGTGTATATGAGAATATATATTTATTTATATGAATTTTAAAACCATATATATATACACAGATGGTTTGAGCCCAGGGTTTAAACAAGATCAGCAAAACCAGGCTCTTTCTTTCTCTCTGCCTTGTTCTCTGACATAATGGCTTATTCTCAGGCTCTATAAAGAGGTAAGATAGTCAGTCCATGCCTTCCATGTTCAAGTCCAGCAGAAAATAAAGAGCATCTCTTATAGAAAGCGTCCTTAAGACTCAGATAATTGACTTTGATTGGCCCACTTCGGTCAGTTCCCTTTTCCTAAAACAAACATGATATCCTTGGGAATCATTGTCACATTCTTCATGCTATAGAGCCACATCTGGACACTTGGCCAGAGACTATGGAATTCGTTACCCCAAAGGAAAACTCATGTACTTTTTCTCATCGAGTGAGGATAAATGCTCAGCAAGCAAAAATAGCATATATCCATTGCAACCTTTTAATACATTCACAAATCCATTGTTCCACTGTCTCCAATGAGCAGAATTCCTATAAGTATTGGCCAGGTGCGGTGGCACACCTGTAATCCCAGCACTTTGGAAGGCCAAGGCGGGTGATCACTTAAGATCAGGAGTTCGAGACCAGCCTGGGCAATATGGCAAAACCCTGTCTCTACTAAAAATACAAAAATTAGCTGGGCATGATGGTGCACGCCTGTAATCCCAGCTACTCAGGAGGCTGAGGCACAAGAATCACTTGAACCCAGGAGGCAGAGGTTGCAGTGAGCCAAGATCACATGACTGCACTCCGGCCTAGGCAACAGAGTGAGACTCTGTCTCAAAAAACAAACAAAAAAAAGGATTAATGTATCATTTCCTTTTTAATTTATAATCAGATCACATGCAAGTGTACATTTTCAAGTTCCATATGATCATTTGGGGTCTTTATAGAGTCCTTGCCCAATAGTACAAGTTTGTAGTAGCTTGTAGTTTTGACAGAAACTACCTTTAATTGTGCAGAGGATAATCGTAATTTTCTTTTTCTAGAAGACACGCATTTTCACCTGAAGCTTTCCCTTGCATCACATTCCAACTTCAGCTTTGCACATTAAATACAAGGGTTTTTCTCCACATCAATGCCTCCTGGACTGTTGACTATAATCTGCCTTAGCAGGAAGCCAAGTATTTTAGAGAGCTATATTGTGTATCTCTGAGACGAAAAAACAAATGCAGCTCCACCTAGGCCTCCTGCAAATTCCACAAAATGGCTAAACTGATGTGGTTCTGTCTTTCCAAATAAAGGAATTAATTTTCAAAAATTGACAAGAGTCTCTGGTATTCCTGCATTTGTCTGAGAAAAACCTCTCCTGTCATGTTCCGCTACACACCTGCCTCCGGAACCTGGGAGAAGTTATAGCTGTCATTGCCACCTATGAAGGCTTGATGAGGGCTTAGGAGCTTTATTTCTACAGAAATAATCCATTCTCTGCCATCTCATCTGAAGTTCGGAGAAACAAGAATTGCTTCTCTATTTTCAAACCTTACATTTTCTTTTACAAATAAAAATACATCAAATTTGTTTATTGAGTCCCTACTAAAATTACAGGATCTCTGTCCTTAAGGAAATCATGCTTCTGTAGAAATTCTGATGTGTTATACAATGAGTTAGAAATGTACTATGAAATCTTAGAAACTGCATTTGACATGCATAGCTAACTTCCTAAGATAAAACTTTGTCTTTGGAAATAAATAAGTATTAAAAAAAATCATTGTTTATGTAGTCACGGCAATACTGTGGAAATTGGTTCCAAGGGAGATATATATGTATATATGTATATGTATATACATATATATCTCCCTTGGAACATACATATATATATATATGCTTACTAGAAACTGGTTTTTGGTTCCTGTTGAACAAACCCCTGATCTTTACTCTCATCAAATCATAATTATAATTTATACATTTTAAAAATAAAATTCATTTTAAACTCTCTTTGGGTATAAACAGTTTGATAACTGTACATCTTTTGATGCTATTATCAAGTACTCATAATTTTTTTCCTGATAAAAGAGATCATACCCCACCAGGAAAAAAATGATGTTCTGCAGGGTTCAACTGCAACCAGGGTTGTGTGGGAGAAACAATCAGTTTCTTCCATCTATTTTCATTAAAGAAAGAAAATAAGTGCAAGTGAGGGTGCAAATTATCTATGTATACATACAACATGGAGAAGTAGCCCTACAGTACCTCAGAGCTGCAAAGAACCTTAAATGCAACTTAGCCATCTAATTTTACCCACATTCAACCAATGCCCAACTCACATTTATAACCCCCATGTGCCCATTCAGTCCACTCGAAGCACGAAGCACGTCTAGAGAATTGTTTACCTCCTGAGGCAGCCCATTTTATCTTGCCATCCATAATAATAGGCTCTTAATTTGTGGCCCCAAATAGTTGTAGTGCTCTCCAGGCTCTATTTCCCCTGAGTTGTATTTGATGCTCTTGCTTAAATGGGTCCAAATAGGTGCCTGTAAGATTGAGGACAGAAAGATAGTTTGGTTTATAGCTCCAACTTATTACAATACCCTGAGGTCATGGGTCTTAATTCTAGACAGCTTAGCTAAATAAACTGGGAAAAGACTACAAAGTGTGTTGTTTCCCAGCTCAGCCATTTGCTACTGTGCAATTTTCCCAACTCAGTCACATTCAGTCCTCTTCCTTTCTCCAATGCCAGAAAGGAAATTGGGAATAATGGCATTTTTGGGTCACTTAATTAGGAAAGAGCATTCAATGACTTATTCTTCTACTCTAGACTCCCTTCTCTTCCTCAAGTATGTCAAACTTCACAGATCAGGACTTATCATGTTCCTTCCTCTCTTAAGCTCATAGTTAGATATTTTTCAGGTGAACACCACCACCATGTATGTGATCTTAGAGAATAAACAAATGCAAAGGGAATAGGCAGCATGTGTCCAGACTTTAAGAAACCTGTCAGAGAAACTATGTGAGTCTTTGAGGATCTACTCTGCAGATAGAATTTGAAGCTTTCACTGGATCCTGAAAAGCTGAGAAAGCCCTGGGCAATGAAATGCTGATGGATGAGGAAGTAGAAATATGCAAGAAAATGCTATCAGTCATATTGGGGGTCTGTGTGACTGAATTAAAAAAAAAGTGTCATCAAGCCTAAGACAAGCTTAAAAAGCCTGAAAGTAGCCAGGTCCAAAAATGAGACTTAATATTTGGCTTCAAAGGAACTCACTTAATTTTTTCCCCCAGCTCTGTCCACTGAAAGGGCTGAGAAGTCCAGAAGTAATTACACCCCAGAAGCAATGAATATACCTCATACCTAGATCCTTAAATGTCATTCTCTATTAAAAGGACTTACAGGTGAAATGGCAGATTCCAAGATTGGAGCAGAAAATGCACACAAGATGAACCTGAAGCATTTTCTGCCAGAAAGCAAGGAGCTGCTAAAAATAAAACAAAATAATAATGATAATTTTAAAAATAATAATAATAATAATGAAGACATGGCAAAAAGACACATGAAGCACCATGAAGGGGTTTCCTCTGGCCAAGCCAGAGTCAATTTGAGCAACCAAAATAAATAACAACTATAACACATTATAACCCACTGAATAAAATAATACATGATAATACTGATAATACTGATAATAAATAGGATTCTCCAGAGAGACAGAACCAATAGGATATAGACAGATAGATAAGTAAGAGAGGCTTTTTTAGGGAATTGGTTCACACGATTACAGAGGCTGAGAAGTACCACAATAGGTCACCTGCAAGCTGAAGAAACAGGGAGGTTGGTAGCATGGTTCAGTCCAAGCACAAAGGCCTGAGAATCAAGGAAACTAATGGTGTAAATCTCAGTCTGAAGCCGAGGACTAAGAGCTCCAGGAGTCCCAAAGTCCAAAGACTGAATAGCCTGGAGTTCTGATGTCCAAGGGCAGGAGAAGAAAAGTGTCCTGCTCCAGAAGAAAGAGAGAATTCACCGTTCTTCTGCATTTTTTTCCATCCTAGTCCCCAGCTGATTGGATGGTGCCCACCCACATCGAGGGTGGATCTTCCCCACTCAGTCCACCAATTCATATGCCAATCTCCAAAAACACCTTCACAGCACACCAAGAAATAGTGTTTTACCAGTTCTCTAGGTATTCTTTAATCCAGTCAAGTTGACACCTAAAATTAATCATCACAGATAGATCTTTCTAACTGTAGAATGCTGGCTAATAAATCTAGAAAGTACAATTAGAAAACCAGCATAAAACCACATGCAACTATTATGATAAAAATTGACTTAGGCAAAACTATTCAATGGATACTAAATCTGGGGCAATAGAGATAAAGGAAGAATCTGGTGAATTATAAAGTAAAAAACTATACAGTGGAGAAAACAGCACCTTATCCAAATGATCAAAATTAACATTATTGATAAGGTACAATTGGACATGGTGTCCTTTCAGATGTGTTACTCTGAGAAAGACATAAGATCACTTATGTAGTAATTGAGCCAAAAATGTGTAGCTTCAATTCGATCTTTTTTTTTTTTTTTTTTTTTTTTTTTTTGAGACGGAGTCTTGCTCTGTCGCCCAGGCTGGAGTGCAGTGGCACAATCTCGGCTCACTGCAAGCTCCGCCTCCTGAGTTCACGCCATTCTCCTGCCTCAGCCTCTCCGAGTAGCTGGGACTACAGGCGCCCGCCACCACGCCCGGCTAATTTTTTTGTATTTTTAGTAGAGACGGGGTTTCACCGTGGTCTCGATCTCCTGACCTCGTGATCCGCCCGCCTCGGCCTCCCAAAGTGCTGGGATTACAAGCGTGAGCCACCGCGCCCGGCCTTCAATTCGATCTTGAAGAAACATCAGACAAATCCAATATAATCAAAAATATAAATAACTGGCCTGTACTCAAGAATATTAAGGTTATGAATGGCAAAGACAGAAGAACTATTTCAGATTGACAGAAACTAAAAAGACACAGTAATTGCATACAATATACGCTTCAAAACTGAATCCTGTATGGTAGGAGTGGAAGATGTCATAAGGGATATTATTGTGACAGTTGGCATAGATTAAAGGATTGTGTTAGTGTTTAATTTCCTGGATTTGATGGTATTCTGTGGTTATATAAGGAAATATCCTTATTCTTAGGAAACGTGCACCAAAATATCAAGGGCTAAAAGTACACGCTGAATGTAACCAACTCTCAAGTGGTTCAGAAACAAGTATTATATATGTATTTAAAGTGACAGAAAGCTAAAACAAGTGTGGCAAAATAGTAAAAATTTGTGAATCTTGGTAAAGAAAATATGAGAGTTCTTGGTATACCCTTGCAACTCTCTGTAGTTTGAAATTATTCAAAACAAAAAGTTAAAAACAAAAAGTTTCAGGTCCACCATAAGTATCCTGCTTACCCTTGCACACCTAGAAAGACTCACCCAGTCTACCTTAGGGATAAGTGTGTTACTCAAGAGATAGCGTGTGTGGAAACAGCCCTAAACTAGGAGCCAAAAGGGCAAATATTGCTATTAATTGGTTAGGAGATGGTGAACAAGCTAAGTCATCTTTCTGTACCTCTGTTCCCAAACCTGTAAGTGAGGAACAACCTTCACAACAGTTAGTGCCTTGCTTCTGTCTGATGGTCTCCACAAGTGCAAGTCTTTAAGGACAGGCTTTGCAATCATTCATTGGGGGTGCCATTTGTAGGGAAGATATTTGGGGGTGCCATTTGCCAGGCTTCAAAGTGGAACTTGAGAATAATCTATGATACCTCTTCCAACCCTGAAATTATATGAGTTTAAAAGTAAGTGCCCTCAGTGAGCTCACCCACAGAGCCCGTGAAGAGGTCTGGCCGCTACCACTTTGTGCCTGGAACCACAGCTGTCCTGACCCAGACCGTGAAGCCACTAACCCTGAAGCTAGTGGAGGAAACTGTGCAGGCTATGGAAGTGGAGTAAGCTGAGGCTTAGAGCTTGGAACAAGGGGGAATAAACCCAGAAAATACAGGTAAAAATAAATAAATAAATAAATAAAAGTAAGTGCCCTAAAAGAATTGCTCTGTGGGTCCAAGAAGACTCCACAGAATATTAAATAAATAAAACTATTGGTAAATAGCTTTAACAATAATAAATAAATAAAGCTAATACTGTTTTTCACTTCAGCTCCTTTGGGTTATTTATTCATAGAACAAATTGACAACTAATGCCCTTATTTTACGGCTTTTAGTACACATGTATAGACTTACCAGTAGCATTTTAAGATACAAATGAAAATAGATACACTAGATTTTTTTAATTCAGAAAAGGTAAAGGATTTACTGAACTCCAAGGCCTAAATTTGATTTCTTGTCTATAGCAGACTTAACCTAGGCTTTTTCTGTCATGTTCCTCAAAATTTTCAGCCTTCACCAACTACATGATCATAAAGCCACTTCCACATTTTTAAGTATTTGTTACAACAGCAGCCCACTTCCAGGTACCAAATTTTCTAACAATTACGGTTCAACTAGAGAAGCGTAACTAGTAGGAGAAGAGGATGATGATAGATAGATGATAGATGGATAGATAGATGACAGATAGATAGATAGATAGATAGATAGATAGATAGATAGATAGATAGATAGATCGATAGATAATTACAAGAAATTGAATTACACAATTGTGGAGCCTGGCTAAACAAATCTGAAATCTGTAGGGCAGGCTGTCACGAAGGGAAGATCACAGACAGAGTGGAACCCACAGGCAGGGGCTGAAGCTGCTGTCCACAGCAGAATCTCTCTCTCTCTCTCTCTCTCTCTCTCTCTCTGTGTGTGTGTGTGTGTGTGTGTGTGTGTGTGTGTGTGTCTCACTCCTCCAGCCCTGCTCTCAAGGCTGTTCAACTGATTTAATCAGGCCCTAGATTATCCAGGATAGTCTCCCATCTCCCATATTTAAAGTCAACTGATTAAGGATTTCAGTTTCATATGAAAATTCCTTTTACAGCAACACCTAGAATAGTGTTTTACTGAATAACTGGGAATGTAGCTTAGCAAAGTTGACACATCAAAAAGAAAAAAAATCATCATGCTATGAAAACCCATACATGAGAAAAAGAAGGTTAAAAAATTATTTAAATTTGGAAATTACAACCTTTCATTCAACATCTCTGCCATTGTGGCAAAACTTTAGTGATAAAAAGTCAAACGTCAGATTTTCTCTTGTAAAAGAATAAAGATGTTTCAGTAAGCACAAATTATAATCAATATCATTTTTTCTTGAAACAAAAGAAAAAAATTATTTTAAAAAACAGTCAAACTCCTAGCCATTTGCAATTTATTGTTTCTGCTTTCAGAAGGAAAGCATTAGCTTCAATATGGCTTCTGTGTCAGGTTCATCATGATAAAAGACCAGAAACTGGAAAATGTGAGACATCATAAATGACACAGCAGTTGAGAAACTAGAAGTTGTCATATTTTATCATGATTCAAAACAAAAAAAAAATCTCAGTCCTACATCTTGAAGGGGACAGAGGTTAGAAAAAAATTTGCAGTTGTTTTATGACCATTTTGGAAAAGAAGACCCTTAGGACAAGCAAAGCCTCTTTTCTCCTATGATTTGAGGACTGACAGCAATTTATCATGGTGCACGAGGCTGATCCTAGTCTTTTGATGATGCATGATGTTGATGTTCCACTGACGGAGATAAACACAATGCTCTATCAGTGGTATGACCCTTTTCCTCTTTTACCCTGAGCCTATAGTGGCTACCTACCCTTCACTCTTTTTTCTTTTCTTTTTTCTTTTTTTTTTGGACAGTTCACATTGGGAAAGAAAGCTACACAGCAATTTTTGTGACTCTCTATTACCAGAACAGAAGGAGTAAGGACAAGCATCAATAGTCTTTTCATATGGATACTTTTTATGGACTAAATGTTCTCATGAGAAGATAAAAAAAGTCACTTAGAAATGTATTGTGCAGGGAGAAAATTCCTGATGGCTTCTACCACTATGTAATTGTTTTCCCATTAGATTGCTCAAGTTGCCACTCCTCACATTGGTGTGGACAATGCTTAATAAAGCCCTGTGAGTGATAACACTGTGCTCTCAGATTATCATCAGGTTGATTCTGTAAGCACTTCTAATAAATACTGCCCATAGTGCCTACACTGAAAGAAGCAGAGAACAAGAAAATCTTGCTGAGATGGAGAGATTTCAGAGTGGTCAACTGGTTCACTTACTAACAGGTCTACTCTTACCCACCGGCATCCCTGGTGAGTAGTCCGGACTTAGCTTCAAGTCTTGTGTGTTGAAAGGGAAGAAAGACTCTCATAGAGTTATAGGCTGAACTTCAATTTATCCAAACCAGCCTTCTGTGTGGAGAGGGTGGGTAAGCCTATAGAAATGACATTACTAATGAATTAAGACACTGCAATAGATTCTCCTACCACTACTAAAAGTAAAGAGCAGGACGCAATAGTGAAAACTTATTTCTTATTCTCCAGATAAAGGAATGAGCATGTAAGATTCATTCACAGGAAAGATGGCAAAGAGCTTGTAGTGCTGGTGTAGAAAGAAGAGTCCACAAGGAGCTTGAGAGGTCAATAGTGAGTCAACGTTAGTAAAGTGATAAGCAGAGCAGAGTGCTGGTGACACAGAGGACACTGCAGGTGACAGTAATAGGACATATTTTAACCATGTGCTGGAGAGATGACAGAAGCAGAGGATAGAGCAGATAGAGGCAGAGGCACACACAAGACTTCTACTTGGGGTCTCCCAGAAAGACAAACGAAAGAAGACTAAGGTCTTTACAACTGTCAGGTAAAGAACATTACTCACACCAGGCTTGAAAATAAACTGTTAATAGTATTCCATCACTTGAGATTCTTTTGGTTGTAGGAAACAAGAAACTACTTTTGGCTTAATCAAAAAGGGATTGCTCACACTTACAACTGTAGGTCCAGGAGCAAGGTCCTGACTTCAAAGTCAGGTGTCACTGAATTCAGGACTCAAACAATAATAACATTCAGCTCTGTCTATCTTCTCACTTTGTGTTCTACCACACGGCCTTCAACCTCAGACATCAGGGCAGAGCAGTTGGCAGCAGAAACTCTTGCACATGCATTCCTTAATTCAGAGTTCAGAGACAAAGAACAAATTTCTCCAGCAAAAGAATCATTTATCTTATTTACTTTAATTGGATCATATGCCTATCTCTGAGCCAAATACAGCTGCCAGAGCAATTCGATACTCTGATTAACTTAGAACCTATGTTCTATTTCTGAGCTTCATGAAAATTCTACAGATAAGAATGGGAGAAAAAAATCGAGGTCTGGTTATCAGAAAAAAGGTTAATGTGAGCTTGTTGGCAAATCCATCAGATGACAAATCTATAAGATCATGAATATATATATATATACATAATTGTGTATTCAATCATTTTAAATTATATTTGTGGAACAATAAAACTTTTTAAATTTTAGAATTATGTATTTTGACAAATAATAATTGTACACATTCATGGGGTACGTAGTGATGTTTCCGTACATATAATGTTCATGATCAGATCAGGGTAATTATCAGTATACATTATTGTTGACTATAGTCATCCTAAAGTGGTATAGAACACTAGAACTTATTCTTCCTATCTAGCTGTAATTTTCTATCCTCCAACAAGTCTTGCCCTATCCCTCTGTATTAGTCCATTCTCATATTGCTGTAAAGATAATACCTGAGACTAGGTATTTTATAAACAAAAGAGGGTTTAATTGACTTACAGTTCTGTATGGCGGGGAGGCCTCAGGAAGCTTACAATCATGGTGAAAGGCAAAGGGGAAGCAAGGCATGTGTTACATGGTGGCAGGAGAAAGAGAGAGCACAGGGGAAACTGCCACTTTAAAATCATCATTCTCCAGAGAACTCCCTCACTATCATGAGAACACAATGAGGGAAACTGCGCCAATGACCCAATCACCTCCCACCAGGTCCCTCCCTCAACGCAGGGGAATTAAAATTCAATTTGAGATTTGGGTGTGGACACGGAGCCAAACTATATCATTCTACCCCTGGCGACTCCCAAATCTCATGTCCTTTTCACATTTCAAAACCAATCATGTCTTCCCAACAGTATCCCCAAAGTCTTAACACATTCCAGCATTAACCCAAAAGTCCAAGTCCAAAGTCTCATCTGAGACAAGGCAAGACCCTTCCACCTATAAGCCTAAAAAATCAAAAGCAAGTTAGATACTTCCAAGATACAATAAGGCCACAGGCATTGAGTATTTGTTCCCATTCCAAATAGGAGAAATTGGCCAAAGCAAAGGAGCCAAAGGCCCCATACAAGTCCAACGTCCAACAGGGCAGTCATTAAACCTTAAAGCCCCAAAATATTTCCTTTGACTCCACATCTCACATCCAGAGCACACTGATGCCCTGATGGGCTCCCAAGGGCTTGAGCAGCTCCACCCCTGTGGCTCTGCAGGGTACAGCCCATGCGTTCATGGGCTGACCTTGAGTGCCTGAAGCTTTTCCAGGCACACAGTACAAGCTTTCAGTGGATCTACTACTCTGGGATCTGGAGGACGGTAGCCCTTTCTCACAGCTCCAGTAGGTGATGCCCCGCTGGGGACCCTGTGCGTGGATTCCAACCCCACATTTTCCTTTCACACTGCCCTAGCAGAAGTTCTCCATTAGGACCCTGCCCCTGCAGCAGACTTCTGCCTGGATATCCAGGTGTTTCCATACATCCTCTGAAATCTAGGCAGAGACTCCCAAAGCTCAACTGCTGTTTTCTGTGCACCTGCAGGCCCAACACCACATGGAAACCACCAAGGCTTGGGGCTTGCACCTTCTGAAGCAGTGACCCAAGTTGTACCTTGGCCTCTTTTAGCCGTGGCTGAAGCTGGAGCACCTGGGATGCAGGGCACCAAGTCCCAAGGCTGCACAGAGCAGCAGGGCCCTGGGCCCAATTGAGCCATTTTTCCCTCCTATAATTCCTTGCCAGTAATGGAAGAGGCTACTGTGAAGGTCTCTGACATTCCCTGGAGACATTTTCCTCATTGACTTGGCTATTAACATTCGGTTCCTTGTCACTTATGCAAATTTCTGCAGCCAGCTTGAATTCTTCCCCAGAAAAAGTTTTTTTTTCTAACACATGATCAGGTTGCAAATTTTCCAAACCTGTACGCTCTGCTTCCCTTTTAAAAATAATTTCCAATTCCAAACCATCTCTGTGTGATTGCATACAACTGAACACTTTCAGAATAAGCCAGGTCAGCTCTTGAATGCTCTACTGCTTAGAAATTTCTTCTGCCAGATACCCTAAACCATCTCTCTCAAGTTCAAAGTTCCACAAATTTCTAGGGCAGAGGCAAAATGCCACCAGTCTCTTTGCTAATGCACAGCATAAGTGACCTTTACTCTGGTTCCCAATAAGTTCCTCCTCTCCATCTGAGACCACCTCAGCCTGGACTTTATTGTCCATATAACTATGAGCATTTTGGTCAAAATCATTCAACAAGTCCCTAGGAAGTTTCACACTTTTCCACATCTTCCTGTCTTCTCCTGAGCCTTTCAAACTGTTCTGACCACTGCCTCTTACCCAGTTCCAAAGTCGTTTCCATATTTTCAGGTTGTCTGAGATGAAGAAATGCTCATCATCACTGGCCATCAGAGAAATGCAAATCAAAACCACAGTGAGATACCATCTCACACCAGTTAGA
Organism: Hylobates moloch; assembly: GCF_009828535.3. NCBI lineage: Eukaryota > Metazoa > Chordata > Mammalia > Primates > Hylobatidae > Hylobates > Hylobates moloch. The sequence goes on from NW_026652281.1 coordinate 28,841,363, forward strand.
ATGGCCATCATTAAAAAATCAGGAAACAACAGGTACTGGAGAGGATGTGGAGAAATAGGAACACTTTTACACTGTTGGTGGGACTGTAAACTAGTTCAACCATTGTGGAAGTCAGTGTGGCGATTCCTCAGGGATCTCAAACTAGAAATACCATTTGACCCAGCCATCCCATTACTGGGTATATACCCAAAGGACTATAAATCATGCTGTTATAAAGACACATGCACACGTATGTTTATTGCGGCACTATTCACAATAGCAAAGACTTGGAACCAACCCAAATGTCCAACAACGATAGACTGGATTAGGAAAATGTGGCACATATACACCATGGAATACTATGCAGCCATAAAAAACGATGAGTTCGTGTCCTTTGTAGGGACATGGATGAAACTGGAAAACATCATTCTCAGTAAACTATCGCAAGGACAAAAAACCAAACGCCGCATGTTCTCACTCATAGGTGGGAATTGAACAATGAGAACTCATGGACACAGGAAGGGGAACATCACACTCCGGGGACTGTTGTGGGGTGGGGGGAGGGGGGAGGGACAGCATTAGGAGATACACCTAATGCTAAATGACGAGTTAATGGGTGCAGGAAATCAACATGGCACATGGATACATATGTAACAAACCTGCACATTGTGCACATGTACCCTAAAACCCTAAAGTATAATAAAAAAAAAAAAGTTCTAAATAAAAAAAAAAAAAGAAGCAGCTCAACTGCAAAAAAAAAAGAAAAAAGAAAATAATAAGGAAGAGACAATATACTATTCATTAAGTGGAAGTGGAACATCATAAGTTCTTCATCGTCATGTTCACATTGAGTAGGTTGAAGAGGAGGAAGAGAAGGGGTTGGTCTTGTTGTCTCAGAGTTGGCAGAAGCGAAATAAAGTTTGTCTTTAAGTAGACCCAGGCAGTTCAAATCCATGCTGTCCAGGGTCAACTATACTTACAAATCTTGACACAAAAGTACTTAATATTCTTTTTCAGCTTAGCAATGTACAACAAAGGGAAAACATTGAGAGCTGAGTTATTCTGAAATTGGTCACACAGAATTTCGAACTACTTGTCAGAAGTTTCTAAGCAATAGATTATGCAAACTATGCATATATTTACATAAATCTGGGAACATTTTTGTAGCTTCCTACAGTTAAAATATAGTGAGCCATAACAAGCCTCTATACAACACTCAGATAAGTTCTATAATTTAAGTCCCTATTTGCAATAACTTAGAGAATAGCATAGACATCCAAACATCCAATATTTATTGGCAGCAGAGATTCCATTATTCATTTATTCAGACATTTTTAGTGGCAAACAAAAGAAACTGTTGTAGCATGTTGAAACAAGAAAATAGACATAAGTGTCTGAATCTCTGGGAAAGCCCCAGAAGCCATCTTGAAGGCCATTCTTTCAGGAACAAACCTCCAAAATACAACACATGACTGTGCCAGCACTAGTGCTACAATGAGGCACAACACCACAGCTTGCACTGATGACTCCAGACACCAAAGACAGCTCCTGGAATCTCCTGAACTGGGCCTCTGGAAGACTAGCTGTCACTGCCACTTGCACAGTGGAATGGTTTCTGCACAGCACCTGCCTCGTCACCTGCCCAGCTCACAAAGCAATTCTGCACAGAGGCTTTACATCCAATTGGCTGAGCTCAGGTCACATGCTTGCAAATGGCTTCAAGGTATGGTGGCTGGGAAAGTAAGTTTCTGGGTTCTGCCACTGTGACAGGTGGGCTCATAAAATGAATTCCTCACACAGAAGAAAACTGTACAAAGTATAGTTATTTTTTTTTTTTTTTTTTTTTTTTTTTTGCTGAAGACTCCAAATAAGTGACTAATTCCCACAACAAGCAACAAGGCACTGGGTACAATGTGAGGAAATGGTAAGAAAAAATTAAAATGGCATGCTAAGGACCACATTCTTATGGAATTTGCTAGGAAGAAAAGGACAGAAGTTAAGAAAATAATCGTATCAATAAATCTATAATTATGAACTCCTTGTGTAATCCAAAAGAGAGATCTGGTTCTCCGAGAGCCTACATCAATGGGAAGTGACATAAACTGGGGATCCAGAAAACTGGAGGCAATGATGTCAGTCCAGAGATCCAAGGAAAAAATAAGAGTTACATTGGTGAAAAGGACTGAAGAACTTTCCAGTCAGCAGAAACACATAAGCACAGGGCCTCTGGTGAGAGAGTAAGTTTGAGGAGGTAGAAGGACCTAGGTTTATCTGCTCTAGATGAAGGTCAGGGAGCTGGAAGGTGGGAGGAGTTAGTAAACTAAGGTTCAAAAAGTGTATGGAGCTAGATCAGACACTATCCATGTCTTATTCTGACAGCAAATGTGGGATATGGAGGATAACTCTGATTAATCTCTTTTGATTTTTTATGAGATCACTCTGTTGTGTACCAAATGAGCACTGGGACACAGTGGACACTGTGTGGTTCAGGTGAGAGGTGACAGTGAAGAAAGCTCACAGACCACTTTGCAGTAGATTCTTGTTGCTTTCTTCAGCACATGAGTTCTATTTTAATCGATTTTCTCACGTATCTGTTATTTTGCAAAATTAACCTACATACATGCCTAAAAATTTTCTGATTTTGAGAAGTTTAATCCCATAAATGTTTCTTTTGGGGACACTGCATCTAAAATGGCACTGCAGAGTATTTGCAACTCATAGCCTAATGCATTTGGACAAGTTGAAGCTCTCCTCAAAATTCAAAATTTATTATAAAAATGTATCATAGTTTCCAAACAGTAGTGGATGACCAGGGAATTATATGATTTATCATTGCTTTTCAGACTTCCACTAGAAAATTGTCTTTCTCTGATTGTCATATCTACTGACTCTTTACCAATTAATTCTTAGTTAGTTTCTGCATAAATAGCAACAGAAAGCTCTATGAGAATTGCATTAATTTTTTTCCTTGAAATTCAATTATGACTGAAGGTTTCTTTTTGTTAAAGCAGCCTGAAGCATTGGATTTTAAGAGTAAAGTTTGGACCCAGAAAACCCGGTTTTAAATACTACTTCAGTCACTCCCAAGATATGACATTTTGAAAGTTATTTAGTCTTTCTGGGCCTTTGTTTCCTCAATGGCAAAAGAAGCGTGATAGGGCCTCCAATTGAGTTGTGAAGATGAAATAAGAGGATGTTTCATCACAGTGATTTGCAAACCAGAAAACTATAGAAGCATGAGCTGTTAGTAAACGTGAAGATGGTTTACCAAATAAATAGAAGAGAAATGCAAAAACATCAGGGTGCTTGAAAACAAAGACAATTTCTAAAATTTGTGTAGCATAACAACATGCACAAAAGCAGAGATCAGAACTGTTTTGATTGTGCTTGTGTTCCTTCTTTCTTGGAATTTCTCTTGCTGGTCTCTGACCTTGAAGCATATGAAAACCCTGAATTGGCCCACAGCAGTGTCCCAGATCAGCCATACTCCAGATGGCAATCATAGTGGTAAATTTAAACAGAGGCAAGGATTAAGCAAGGCCCACATCTTCAATAGCTATGAACACTTAGGTTCTTCCAGCACACTTAGGTTTTGTTTTATTTTATTTTATTATTTTATTTTATTTGTTCATCAGTTACACAAGGATAAATTATAATAGTAAGACTCCTCAATTGGAGGCAATTTAACATTATTGATCCATATGAGGCTCTCTAGTTTTAATCTTAATTTATTCCATTTTATTCTCATTTCCAAAGTAACCGTTCTGTTGTATTTATTCCTTGTAAGCACCGTAAAGTGCAAACAAATCTGATTCATGATTTTGTTGGCATTTATTTTAAAGTTCCAAAGTCCTTAAAGATCTCATTCAGTTTCTTACTTTTTTGGACTAGGCACTATCTTTTTAAGATCCAATCTTATTTCTATGTATATATCACATGTGTTCCTTCTAATTGCTGTATAATGCCCCATGGTATGTATTCTCCAAGTCTTGCCTATCTACTCCACCAAAACTGCCACCAACTATAAACAACACTGCAAGAAATATCTTATGTATTTCATGCTATAAATATGTCTGAAAATGTCTTTGGGATAAATATTCACGAGAGGTATCGCTGGATCATAGCATATATATATGTTTAATTTGCCTGCATCACGCCAGACTGTTCAGAATGGCTACACCTGTCTACCTCCACATGAAACTTCCAGCATGGCATCTTCCCTGACAACACTCAGCATTATTCAGCTTTCTAGCCTTTGCAAATTAATATTTTTAATTTAACCTGAATTTCTTTGATTATTGTCTTCAGCATGCCTGTAAGTACCTGTTGGTTGTGAGAGTTTTTCTGCAAATTCCTTGTTCGTATTCTTTACCTATTTTCCTACCACAGTGACTGACATTGATTTACAAAAGGTTCTTACTTATTATTAATCCCTTGCCACTTTTAGATACTGCAAATACCTTCTCCCATTCAGTTGTCTATTAATTTGGTCGATGGTATCGTCATTGAACGGAAAGGCTAAATTTTCATATAATAATATTTCTCAATCTTTCGCTTTGTGGTTTTTTTTGAAATTTTTTGAAGTGATTCTCATTTCTGTAGCATAAAGTTTATCTCATACATTCTCTTCTATTAGCTTTATAATTTTTCTTTTCCTACTTATATCTTTAGTCTATCTAGAAGCCACCTTTTGTGTGCAACTACATAAAAATCCAATTTCATTTCTCTCCATACAGTGAACCAATTTTCAAAAAAAAACTTCAACTAAATTTCCATTTATTTGTGGTAATCTTTTAAGTTTTATTATATTTCGACATATAAATGAATCTCTGAGTGCATTATTTTCTTCAACTTTTATCTACTTATCTGATCTTGCAACAATAGTGCATTGTTTTTACTACTTTGGCCTTGTAGTATGTTTAATATTTGACACAGCAAGCTCTCCCTCTTTACGACTTCCCTTGAGTAATAGATAGCATGGAATTTTATTTTTCTCTACAAATTTTACTGCAAGTTTAATGAATTTCTCAAAAATTACAAATTGTGATCAAGATTTTATTGCATTTATATACTGAATTGAAGAAAATGTATATCTTATAATATAAAGTCAACTCATTAAACAGCATGAAATGTCACTCTTTTTATTTAGGTGATCTCTTATGTTTTTTACTAAAATTTCAAAGTAAGTCAGGAAAATTACTTAAAACTTGAAAATGATGCAAAAAGATGGGTGACACATCCTTTAAATATTACATGGGGACAAAGGGTACACAAGGTTTACTATGGGATATACTTAGTTCATCTCATTGTTTACTATTAACAAATGGTCCCAAACTTACTGAAATTATCTGTAACTTTTAGAATTTTGTCCACTGGACGCAAACAGCTATGTGTCTGATGGAAAGATAACCAGATTTATGATCTGTTGGACATTAGGTTATAACTAATAGCAATCTCATCTTAATTATTCTCTGTTTAATTGCCTATAAATCCCTGCCTTCTTAAATGCTCTTCAAACTGATCATGACATCTTACTGATTCTCTCATTAATTAATGAGTTTTAAACTATCAACATATGTTCAATTTACATTTACATGAAAGGTTATTTTACCTGTTTGAAAATGACAATTTAGCAAGTTTTTTCATAAAGCTCTTAGAAATTCTAGGTTGCTTTAAGCCCTGAGTACTATATAATTTCATTGCAATTATAAATGAGCTATTACTTTTCTGGAGTTTTCTACTGATTGTTGTTGGTGTAGAGAAATGTTACTGATTTTGGTAGGTTACTGTTGTATGCAACAACTTTGTTGAACTCATATTAGTTCCGATAGTTTGTCTCTGGATTTTATTAGTTCTTTTAGGTAGAAAACCATAATATCAGCAATTAATGAACAATTATATGCTGTATACTAATAAGTTTGAAAAGTTGTATAAAGTGGATAAATTCCTTTAAAAAATTATCAAATTCCAAAATTAACACTAATTTCACAAATGCTTCTTTGGAGTTCAATCCTAGTTTCAGCTTCTGATTCTTAGTAAAAATTTGTATTTATAGTATGCTTTCACATGAATTACCTCATTAGATATCAACCGAAACCCTATGAGGTAAGTGTTACACCAATTATAAATTGAAGAAAATAAATATATAAAGCACCGGTGAGAGCACTGTGCCAAGTCACAACACTAGCTAGAGTGCAACCTTGTCAAAAACACAGCTACTGTGTCTTGAAATTGGTGCAATTTTTCCTATTTACACTTTTTGACTTCAGAGGCAGGAAAAGTTCAGAAGAAAACATCACTTGCCCGGGAGTTGAAGTTCTGGTATCATTAAATCCTGCTGTTTTTCTGCTATTTTTTGAACTTCCATCTTAATTTTTTGTTCACTCAATATTCTTACTGGTTTGGAGCCACGTAAGCAAATATCAGAAACAGAATTATACTGGATGAGTAGGATGAAACTCTTTAGCATAAATAACTGAATTTGGTAGGGATTCTCCTAGTTAAATCAAAATCTTAACCATTGTACTTGACAATATAATATTTGAATTCAAGGCGATTGTAGCATCTTTTCCTGATGATTATAAAAACCAGTTGTTTTGTGAAGATTTTATTTGTTGTTTCTTTAACAACATGTAGCAAAACCATAAAAGCTTTATTTTTAAAAATTAATAATCTTTCTTTATCCCTACCCGACTCCAAGATAATAAATGTTAACATGTTGGTATGTTTTTTCACACATTTTCCCAGCACATTCAAACACACACACACACACACACACACATAGGTTGTATTGTTGTTGCTGTTGCTGTTTGTTGTAACAAAAATTTGATTATGTTATATGCAACTAGTTTTTATATTTCTATTGATACATGTAAATTATAACTTAAAGAAAGGATCAGTAAATTTTGGCCCATGGGCCAAATATGGCCTGCCTCCTGTTTTTGTAAATGAAGTTTTATTGAAACACAAACATACTCATTCATTTACATGATTTCACACTGCAATAGTAGAGGTAAGTTGCCACTGAGACTATGTGACCTGCAAAGCTTAAAATATATGCCATCTGTTCATTTACAGAAAAGGTTTGTTTTGACCCTTAATTGGGAGTTTTTTGCCACTATCACATGACACAATAAAACTAGTTGAACATATATCCTTATTTTCTAGTGCTTTTACTTTTATACTATTTTACTTCTACATTACCTATTAGATAGCCAGCAGAAGATGATATTTGAGGTTAATGGTTTGTATATTTTATAGTTTAATATAGAATTCCATACTTCTTTCTGAAAATATTTTAGCAATTTGAATTGTCATCAGCAATTTTATGTCAGTGTTCATTTTCCCTTATCTTCATCACCATTGGATACCATCATTATATATTTTTTTCCAATTAGGGGAGCAAAAACATGGCATCATATTGTTTATTCTACATTTCCCTGACAGTCAGCGAAGATAGCTCTCACATCTGAAAGATATTTTCCTTTTCTCATATGTGTTGCAAGTTCTTTTCCAGTTTACGGTTTGCTTTTTGACTTGATTTATCATGTCTTTTGCAATACATTTCTTTTTAATATAATCGTTTTGAGTAAGCTGCAGTTGAAATTTGGAGCAGAAATTTTGTGTGTCCCCCTACCCATCCCATCAGGTTGTTTTCTCCTCCAGCAAGTCCATAAAAAATCAAACTGATTATAACAAAAAACTGTTCATCAGCTAACAAGGTAACCGTATTCCCACGGGGTTTTGGTTTTGTCACCCTTGGATGCATAAAGGAAGACCAATTTGTTATTGGAGAAAAGCAGGGAAAGCAAAATGGTATGATGATGCATCATTACAGGGCTTGTTTCCTCTTTGGACTCTGGAGGAAACACCTAGGTTCCTATAGCTGATTTAAGCAGTTTTTAGAATCTGCTTGAGGTAAAATTGCCAAATGGAGGAAATAAATATACAGGCTTCCCAGTTAAATTTCAAATTCAGATAAACAACGAACACTATCTTAGTATAAGCAAGCCCCATGCAATATTGTGGGCATTCTTATAGTAAAAAAGCATCCGTTGTTAACTGAAATTCAGATTTGACTAAGCATCCTATATTTTATCTGGCCCTACTAGCTTGTAGAGACTGCTCATTTACTAAGAGCGAAGTGGCCTCATTCACAGGAAATTTTTAGTGTTAACGTATACCTATTTCAAAAGGGGTCAAATCTATACCTTATCTCCTATTGATAAACATTATTCCAAAAGATTGATAGATGTTGTCTCAAAAGATGTCAAAGAATTAATACTTTTATTTCAAATGCCTTTTACAACCTATATAATTGGAATGCTTCAATTATGTAATGCTTCAAACAGAAAATTCAGCCAAGTAGAATGTTCTAAAGAGGCACTCTCCTAAATTAACTAAACTTAAACTAACCCCACTAATACATGATTCCAGTAATCACTTTTAAATAATTTATTTACAATTATCAAACCTGCTAATGAAGATTCAATATCACCTATTGAAGGAACCATCACAAAGATTCCTGTCTAGAGCACATAAGTCAAACTAGAAACTTCTAATATCACCTTAGAACAGTTTACAATCATGTCTATCTTTCCCTTGGGCCTTGGGATTTCCTATCTCATTTAGGAAGTTTTTCTCTATACCTCCCAATAAGGTTGTTTAATTTTATACATTTAAATATCAATAGAAGGTTAACTCATTCTTAATTATATCCACTGTGATTATCACAACAGAAATGTAATTTTTGGAAAGTATTTTGCCTCTAATTACAATTTATTGCCTAGTTGCAATGTACCAGATACTGGAGATATATATTCATATTTATATATGTAACATTTTATATAGTATGTCTATAATATATATTCTAATCTTTACAGCAACCCTGAAAGATGATTATTATGAACTCCTTAAGACAGATAAGGAAGCTGAGGCTCAGAGCCATTAAGTAGATCATTCAAGGTCACCAAGTGCTAACTGGCAAAGTTGATCAAGGTCATCTAAAGTCCATGCTCTGATATTGCCTCCCTACTTCCTCAAACAACCCCCTGTGGCAGGTATCATTTTTAGTTAACCTCAGTCTCATTTCTAACCCTTCCTTCCCTTGCCCTATTCCATGGAAGAGGCTGGGAAATCTAAACATTCCCTTTCCAACCTCCATGACAGTGACAGCAAGTCATGTGACACAGTTCTGGCCAGAGATGTATAAGCAGAAGTACCCTGGAACTTCTGCAAAATCCTCTCTTCTCTTTTCATGCTCAAAAGGACCAATATGACTTACTGCTCTTGCCCTCCTCTTCCTCCCAAAATCATAGATTCAACAATGGTAGATGTAGCCCCTACCTTGTGACTATGAAGAATAGGAAAGACAATCCACAGAGATGCTTCCCAACCCTAAAATTGTTGATTCCACAAACTAAGAAGAGCACTACCTACCTCTAAGCATCCTGTTAGGTAAAGGTAAACTACTTGTTTAGCTACTATTTGGCAAGGTGTGAATTCTCTTTCCATACTAATTATTTGGGTGTTAGTAATTCTCAATAGACTCAAATTCAACCAACATATATTAGATGCTTAATACTTCCAGACTCATTGATAGATATCATTGTAATTTCACCCTTACAAGACCCCTACATGGTGGAAATTACCTATTTCACAAACCTGTAATTTAGAGAAGCCCAGAAGTTTGCACAAAGGCTACACATGTCTGATGGCAAAGTCAGGATACAAACCCATGCCCTCTGAATCTTAATTTTAGGGTTCTCTATTGTAAGCATCTGGAAATACTCAAATAATATTGAGATAACAGTTTGGTTTCATTTTTAAAGTATGCATTCAAGAGAATTTTTCTAGTTTTCAGAGATAAATATCCTAAAACTCATATTGCTTAAATTCATGGTGTACATTAAAATGTCTTGTGGGTTTTCATTTTTGTGTAGAGCAAGCTGTGGTCTCCACCATAGAAAAATGATTTGCTGTAAAATAAAGACTGAAATTCAAGAAGCATTTTTGCAAGCAAACAAGAAATTACACAAAAATGCTATGCGATAAATGTCAACAAACACATAACATCATGGTAATCGTCTCATCTCACATAGGCCAAGGATGGAATATGTAATGCTGGAGAATTCTCTTACAAATGTTTTACCCTAAATTTATAATACTACACAGGGTGGCAATCCCTCTACATACAGGGAGTCTTCCAGTAAAGGAAAAGAAAAATAAGTTGTCAACTTTTAAAAAAAGTACTACAGAAACAGAAACTACAGAAAAAGATTTGGCACAGGGCAGTATGATAACAAGTTGTCAAAAGGCTTTACAAAGTCAAAGAGAGCTGGATAAATATTCATTTGCGCATAGTCTTAATAGGATAAATTCCTTCAGACTCTTAAAAGATAATGAGCACACCAATTATTTTCTTGGGGCATGGGATTAGGACAAAGAATTACTGCTGTTTTCAGATGAAATAATGACAAGCTGAACAACTCAGAAATGCCATCCTCAAGCAGTTGCTCTTACTTGAGCAGAGATTTTGAGCAGAGATGTTAATCACAGGTGAGTCTCGCCAGTCTCTCTCCAATCATAGAAGTCAGGGTTCGTTTGCAGTTCAAGCATGATGCTCTCAAATCAAATCTGATATTAATGAGATATCACAATAAGGAGTTTGCAGCAACCATAAATCTTTTGGTTTCCCAGTCACTTCTCTATGTATCCTTGTAGGCAGAGAGCATATATTTACTGTTTTCCGGGCAAAGTAATTCAGATAGATGCCAGTGGTAGGAGAAGATAATGTTGATTAGCGAACACAGGTTGTTATGCAGCAGCTCTTTTGACATAATAATAATTGCTCCTTATTTTATACATTAAGAATAATTGCCAGATACAAACAAAAGTATTGCATTCTGTTGACATCTATTAAACTTTCAGAGAAAGTAACATAAACATTTTGATGGCATCAGCACTCCTCTGCAGTTCATTTGTCATTATTTCTGTTGCTGCTTATCTTAGGCTTTTAACCTTAATTTTTTATTTTTTAATCTGTAAAAAAAAAAAAACTTGAAAGAACAGAACAATAAACACCTTTCAATGAGGAGGGTACTTCAAGGTGGCTGACTAAAAGTACTTCATGCCCACCCCCTGCACTTAGAAGAACCAAAATAGTGTATAGACAGTCACACTTTGAATACATTATCCAAGGGGAAACACTAGAATTCAACAGAGAAGTAACAGAAAGCACCAAAAACAGGGAATAAAAAGGGAGAGAGGCAGCCTGCCTGGCCAGGATTGGCTGGGAGCTGGGAAAAGGTAGGTGACAGAGTTCCAGTGGCCCACATCCTCACTATAGAATTGTGCAAACCTAGCCATGAGAGAAACTCTCAACCCTCCCAACCCCTGAAATTAACATATGGAGCTGCCAGGAGAACATGGGATGGAACTACTCCAGGGAGGGAGCTCACACTGGGTACTCACACCCTTTCTGAGATCTAAGTGGCTATAGCAAGGAGCCATTTTCTTTTTTTTTTTTTGATACGGAGTCTCACTCTGTCGCCCAGGCTGGAGTGCAGTGGCGCAGTCTCGGCTCATTGCAAGCTCTGCCTCCCAGGTTCACGCCATTCTCTTGCCTCAGCCTCTCCGAGTAGCTGCGACTACAGGCGCCCGCCACCACGCCCGGCTAATTTTTTTGTATTTTTAGTAGAGACGGGGTTTCACCATGGTCTCGATCTCCTGACCTCGTGATCTGCCCGCCTCGGCCTCCCAAAGTGCTGGGATTACAAGCGTGAGCCACCGTGCCCGGCTCAAGGAGCCATTTTCAAATCTAGCCTTTGGCAGACTGCATGCTGTCCTAGGACCCAGTAGTGCCACATCCGAGGCATTAGGGAAACTTGGGCTGTCACTGCTGGAACTGAGGAGTGAGCTGGGAATGCTGCTGTAGCCAAGGGTAAGAAGCAGGCAAGGCATGTGCTGCAGCTGCTGGTGCTGAGAAGTGAGCACAACCAGGATGGAGACTGGGACATGAGTGGGGTGGAGGTTCCTGCAGCCAGAGTGGGGACCCAAGCCAGACACAGGCTACCACTGCAAGGGCTGGTGGGTGAGCCCTGCTGGGACTGCAGCATTAGAGAAACATGTGTTTCCCACCCAACAGACTAGGCTGTGGCCACTGAGGAAGACTTCACCCCTTCCAGTGGCAGAGTCCTTGCACAGCTGCTACCACCCCTCACCTGAACACTCTGCCTGGGGCCTGAGAATTGCCCCATCTCCACCCACAACAGCTGGTGCATGCTTTCACCATTGTAGACCTGAACACAAACCCATGCAGCCTAGTTTCACTACCCCTTCCAAGACAGAGCATATAGCCTGGAATGCTGGGGATTGCCCAACCCAATCCAGCACTTTGGAAACCTGAGCACTCCTCCTGAGCACCTGACGTTGGGCCTAAACACATAGTCACTACGAGCTCAGATGGCAACTACCTGCAGGAACCAACTAAAAGGCCTAGACACCGGCCTGCCCAGCTCATCACAGCATGAAATTGTCCCTCCACCACTACTGCCATCGCCAATGCTATGCCAGCTTCCCAGGAGCCTAAGAACCCATCCACCCACCTGGTCCACCACTACCACTACCAGCATCCAAGCAAGCTATCATGAGACCCAAAACTCAGCCTGCCGGTAACCACCAACATGAGTGCCAGCATACGCTTCCCTGGGCCAAAAGATAGGCACACTCACCCCACTACTGCAACTGCTGGGACACAAAGAGTGCCTCACTGGGCATCCTGATCCCTGGCACAACTTCACCATAGCCTCCACTAATAACTGCACTCTAACCCAATGAGGAAATCACAGATACCACTAATGCTATTTATAGCTAAAGAAATCATATGGTGACTACTGTATGCAACCAGAATAAAAGCTAAAATACCCTACCCAACCACACCGTAGCTACAACTTCAGGAAAAAGTCTTCCTCTTTCCAAGTAAACTCAAAAACAGGAAGAAGTGACTGTTACACCAGATACACAGATATCAATGTAAGATCAATGTAAGGACAAAAGGAACATGAAAAGGCAAGGAAATATGAAACCTCCAAAGCAACACAAAGATTTTCCAGCAATAGATTTTTTTTTTTTTTTTTTTTGGATAGAGTCTCACTCTGTCACCCAGGCTGGAGTGCAGTGGAATGATCTCGGCTCAGTGCAACCTCTGCCTCCCAAGTTCAAGCAATTCTCCTGCTTCAGCCTCCCGAGTAGCTGGGACTACAGGCATGTGCCACCACTCTCGGCTAATTTTTTGTATTTTTAGTAGAGATGGGTTTTCACTGTTTTAGCCAGGATGGTCTCAATCTCCTGACCTTGTGATCCAACCCCCTCGGCCTCCCAAAGCGCTGGGATTACAGGCGTAAGCCACTACGCCCAGCAATAGATTTAATCAAAAAGAAATTTTTGATATCCCAGATAAAGAATTCAAAATATTGATTTTAAAGAAACATAGATAAAAGAGAATTCTGAAAACCAATACAAAGAAATAAGAAAAACAATCCAGAATATAAATGAGAAATTTACCAAAATGAAAGATATTTGAAAAAATAACCAAATAGAGAATAACAGGTCATCATGGCAGATGGGAGGCAGGAGTAGATTGCAGCTCCAGACAGAGCAGTATGTGGAGGCTCACATTTTAGCTGAATTTTAGCTCCAGATTTTAGCGAATTTTAGCTCCAGATCGACTGCAAGAATAAACCAGCAATTCTAAGAGGACCCACAGACCCTCTGAAGGAAGCAGACTGCTCCTGTAGGATCCAAAAGACACCCCAAATACTGTGAGTGCCCCATCTGTAGAAGTGGGAAAGAAAGAGCCTCCTCTCCCAAACACACACCCCCATTGGAGAAACTCAAGGTCTGTTTGTGGGAGAAGGCTCCAAATTTACCTGGAGCTGAGTCAATTTAGAGAGTTGAGCGAAATACAGGGGTAGAGGAAGCAGCAGAAAGGCCCTGCGAGCTCACTGGGTTCCCTAGCAGGCCATTCCTGCCTAGCGCTACAGGGATCCATCAGGAAGGTGGCCAGAGGAGCACGGGGTAAAACTCCACAGGGAGAAGGAAATCTCTAGCTGAACTTTGTAACAGTTTGAATGGGTGAGAAGTCACCTGGCCAGAACTCAGGGGAGGGCGCAAATCCGGTGTGCACACTCCACAGGTGGGGGAAGAACCAAGTCCTTTTTTTCCGCAGCTGGGAGGCGGTTAGCCTGGGGCAAGTTTTCAAGTCTGTCTCACCCTCTACCTGGAAACAGACTCAGGGCTACTGGCGGGGGCACAGTGGGAGTGAGACCGGCCCTTCAGTTTTTAGGGGAGCTGGGTGAGGCCTGTGACTGCTGGCTTTCTCCCACTTCCCTGAAAGCCTGGTAACTCAGCAAAGGCAGCCATAATACTCTTAGGCACACAATTCCAGTGACCTGAGAATCTCACCCCAATCCCCCACAGCAGCCTCAGCAGGACCTGCCCAATGAAAGTCAGAGCTCAGACATGCATAGCCCTGCCTCCACCTGATGGTCCTTACCTACCCATCCTGGTAGCGGAAGAAAAAGGGCATATTCTCTTGAGATTTCTAGGGCTCCACCCACTGCCAGTCCCTCTCCATACTACTACAGCTGATGCTCTCTGGAAAATGCCACCTCCTGTCAGGAGGACAACAGGTGCAAAAGTAGAGCATTAAATCACTAATGCTAAGAACCCTCACAGAGTCCATTGCACCCCCCACACCACCTCCACCAGAACAGTGGATACCGTGCTGGTATCCACGGCTGAGAGACCCATAGATGGTTCACATCACAGGATTCTATGCAGACAACCCCCAGTGCCAGCCTGAAACTGAGTAGACACACTGGGTGGCTAGACCCAGAAGAGAGACAACAATCACTGCGGTTCAGCTCACAGGAAGCCACAGCCATAGGAAAGGGGAGAGAGTACTACATCAAGAGAACACCCCATGGGACAAAAGAATCTGAACAACAGCCTTCAGCCCTAAACCTTCCCTCTGACAGAGCCTACCCAAATAAGAAGAAACTAGAAAACCAACCCTGGTAATATGACAAAACAAGGGTCTTCAACACTGCCAAAATAATACACTAGTTCACCAGCAATGGATCCAAACCAAGAAGAAATCCCTGATTTACCTGAAAAATAATTCAGGTTAGTTATTAAGCTAATCAGGGAGGCACCAGAGAAAAGTGAAGCCCAGTGCAAGAAAATCCAAAAAATGATACAAGAAGTGAAGGAAGAAATATTCAAGGAAATAGATAGCTTAAAGAAAACACAATAAAAATTTCAGGAAACTTTGGACACACTTTTAGAAATGCAAAACGCTCTGGAAAGTCTCAGCAATAGAACTGAACAGGAGAAGAAAGAAATTCAGAGCTTGAAGACAAGGTCTTTGAATTAACCCATTCCAACAGAGACAAAAAAAAAAGAATAAGAAAATATGAACAAAGCCTCCAAGAAGTCTGGGATTATGTTAAATGACCAAACCTAAGAATAATCAGTGTTCCTGAGGAAGAAAAGAATTCTAAAAGCTTGGGGGAATAATTGAGGAAAACTTCCCTGGCCTTGCTAGAGACCTAGACATCCAAATACAAGCAGCACAAAGAACACCTGGGAAATTCATCACAAAAAGATTATTGCTGTCAATGAAAAGAGTCAAACTCTGTAAAATTTAAAGAGATTTATTCTGAGCCAAATATGAATGACCATGACCCATAACACAGCCCTCAAGAAGTCCTGAGAACATGTGCCCAGGGTGGTAAGGATGCAGCTTGGTTTTACATATGTTAGAGAGGCATGAGACACCAATCAAATACATTTAAGAAATACGTTGGTTTGGTCCAGAAAGGTGGAACAATTCAAAGCAGGGGCTTCCAGGCTGTAGGTGAATTTAAACACTTTCTGGTTGACAATTGGTTGAGATTGTCTAAAGACCAGGGATTCATAGAAAGGGAATGTTCACTTTAAGATAAAGATTGTGGAGAACAAAGTTCTTTTGAAGTCTTATAGTGGCTGCCCTTAGAGAAAATAGATGACAAATGTTTCCAATGAAGATCTTAGTTAATGTCTTTAGGATTGGGAGGGTCTAGAAGAAAAAGATCTAGCTAAGTTAATAGAGATTCTTTACAGATGCAAATTGTCCCCCACAAAGAACAGCTTTGCAAGGCCATTTCAAAATATGGCAAAGAAACATATTTTAGGGTAAAATATTTTGATCTTCTTTGTCTCGTAATGCTGTGCCAGAATCAGGTTGGAAAGTAAATCACAACATATAGAGTTAAATAAAACCCATCCAATAAGAATTTATGATTCGTAGGGCATGACTCCTCAGACCCCCTTAGATAGGAATTTGGGCAAAATAAAAAAAATCAGAGTTTATTCCTCATTGCCTAGGCACATTGTCATCAGGTTATTGAAAGTTAAGATAAAGCAAAGAATCTTAAGAGCTGTGAGACAGAAGCACCAGGTAACCTATAAAGGAAAACCTATCAGATTCACAGCAGATTTCTCAGCAGAAACTTTACAAGCCAGAAAGCATTGGGGCCATATCTTCAGCCTCCTCAAACAAAATAATTATCAGCCAAGAATTTTGTATCCAGTAAAACTAAGCATCATATATGAAGGAAAGATACATTCTTCTTCAGACAAACAAATGCTGAGAGAATTTGCCACTACCATGCCATCACAAGACCTGCTAAAAGGAGATCTAAATCTTGAAACAAATCCTGGAAATATATCAAAACATAATCTCTTAGGCCAGGCACAGTGGCTCACGCCTATAATCCCAGCACTTTGGGCTGCTGAGGTGGATGGATCACCTGAGGTCGGGAGTTCAGGACCAGCTTGACCAATATGGAGAAACCCCATCTCTACTAAAAATATAAAATTAGCCAAGCGTGGTGGCACATACCTGTAATCCCAGCTACTCCAGAGGCTGAGTCAGGAGAATCACTTGAACCCAGAAGGCAGAGGTTGCAGTGAGCCAAGATCACGCCATAGCACTCCACTCTTGTTACCTAGGCAACAAGAGTGAAACTCTGTCTAAAAAAAAAAAGAGAGAGAGAGAGAAAAGAAAAACAGAACCTCTTTAAAGCATAAATCACATAGGACATATAAAACAAAAATACAAGTTAAAAAGCAAAAACAAAAAAAAAACAAGAAAACAAAAGTATGCAGGTTACAAAGAGCACAATAACTGCAACATACCTCACATTTCAATACAAACATTGAATGTAAATGGCCTAAATGCTCCACTTAAAAGATACGGAACCACAGAATGGATAAGAACTCACCAACCAACTATCTGCTGCCTTTAGGAGACACACCCAACCATAAGGACTCACATAAACTTAAAGTAAAGGAGTAGAAAAAGGCATTTCATGCAAAAGGACACCAAAAGCGAGCATGGGTAGCTATTCTTATATCAGACAAAACAAACTTTAAAGCAACAGCAGTTAAAAGAGACAAAAAGGGACATTAATAATTATAAAAAGCCTTATCTAACAGAAAACTATCACAATCCTAAACATATATGCTCCTAACACTGGAACTCCCAAATTTATAAAACAATTAGTAAGAGACCTAAGAAATGAGATAGACAGCAATAAAATAATAGTGGGGGACTTCAATACTCCACTGACAGCACTAAACAGGTCATCAAGACAAAAAGTCAACAAAGAAACAATGGATTTAAACTATACCCTGGAGCAAATGGACTTAACAGATATGTAAAGAACATTTTATCCAACAACCACAGAATACACATTCTATTCAACAGTGCATGGAAATTTCTCCAAGATAGACCATATGATAGGCCATAAAATGAGCCTCAATAAATTTAAGAAAATTGAAATTATATCAAGCACTCTCTCAGACCACAGTGGAATAAAACTGGAAATCAAACCTAAAAGAAACTTTCAAAACCATGAAAATACGTGGAAATTAAATAACCTCCTCCTGAATGAGCATTGTGTCAAAAATGAAATCAAGACGGAAATTTAAAAATTCTTCAAACTGAATGACAATAATGACACATCCTTCCAAAACTTCTGGGATACAGCAAAGGTAGTGCTAAGAGGAAAGTTCATAGCCCTAAACACCTCCATCAAAAAGACTGAAAGAACACAAACTGACATTCTAAGGTCACAGATCAAGGAACTAGAGAAACAAGAACAAACTAAATCCAAACCCAGCAAAAGAAAGAAAATAACTAAGTTTAGAGAAGAACTAAATGAAATTGAACAAACAAACAAAAAAAAAGAAAGATAAATGAAACAAAAATCTGGTTATTTAAAAAAATAAATAAATTGACAGACCATTAGCAAGATTAACCAAGAAAAGAAGAGAGGAAATCCAAATAACCTCACTAAGAAACAAAACAGGAGATACTACAACTGACACCACTGAAATACAAAAGATCATTCAAGCGTATTATGAACATCTTTACACACATAAACTAGAAAACCTAGAAGACATGCATAAATTCCTGGAAAAAATACAACCCTCCTAGCTTAAATCAGGAAGAATTAGATGCCTTAGATGCTCTGAACAGACCAATAACAACTAGCGAAATTGAAATGGTAATTAAAAAATTACCAACAAAAAATATGTCCAGGACCAGAAGGATTCACAGCAGAATTCTACCAGACATTCAAAGAAGAATTGATACCAATTCTTTTGACATTAGTCCACAAGATAGAGAAAGAAGAGACCCTCCTTAATTCATGTTATGAAGCCAGCATCAGTCTAATACCAAAGCCAGAAAGGACATAACGAAAAAAGAAAACTACAGATTGATATCCCTAAAGAATATAGATGCTAAAATCCTTAAGAAAATACTAGCTAACCAAATCCAACAACATGTCAAAAAGATAATCCACCATGATCAAGTGGGTTTCATACCAGGGATGCAGGGATGGTTTAGCATACACAAGTCAATAAATGTGATACACCACATAAACAGAATTAAAAACAAAAATAACATGATCATCTCAAAAGATGCAGAAAAAGCATTCAACAAAATCCAGCATTGCTTCATGATTAAAACTCTCAGCAAAATCAGCATACAAGGGGCATACCTTAATGTAATAAAAGCTATCTATGACAAACCCACAGCCAATGTAATACTGAATGGGGAATAGGTGACAGCATTCCCTCTGAGAACTGGAACAAGAAAAGAATGCCCACTTTCATCTCTCCTGTTCAACATAGCAGTACAAGTCCTAGCCAAAGCAATCAGACAAGCGAAAGAAATAAAGGGCATCCAAATCGATAAAGAGGAAGTCAAACCATCACTGTTTGCTGATGATATGACTGTTTACCTTGAAAACCCTAAAGACTTCTCCAGAAAGCTCCTAGAACTGATTTTAAAAATTCAGCAAAGTTTCTGCATACAAGATTAACATACACAAGTCAGTAGCTCTTCTATACGCCAACACTGACTGAGTGAAGAATCAAATCAAGAACTCAACCCCTTTTACAATAGCTGCAAAAAAATAAAATACTTAGGAATACACCTAACCAAGGAGGCAAATAACCTCTGCAAAGAAAACTAAAAAACACTGCTGAAACAAATCATAGATGACACGAACAAATGGAAACACATCTCATGCTCATGGATGGGTAGAATCAATATTGTGAAAATGACCATACTGCCAAAAGCAATCTACAAATTCCATGCAATCACCATCAAAGTACCACCATCATTCTTCACAGAATTAGGAAAAAAAATTCTAAAATTCATATGGAAACAAAAAAGAGCCTGCATAGCCAAAGCAAGACTAAGTAAAAAGAACAAATCTAGACACATCATGCTACCTGATTTTAAACTATACAATAAGGCCATGGTCACCAAAACAGCATGGTACTGGTATAAAAATAGGCACATAGATCAATGGAATAGAATGGAGAACCCAGAAATAAACCCAAATACTTACAGCGAACTGATCTTCAACAAAGCAAGCAAAAACATGAAGTGGGGAAAGGACACCCTATTCAACAAATGGTGCTGGGGTAATTGGCTAGCCACATTTAGGAGAATGACACTGGATCCTCATCTCTCACCTTATGCAAAAATTAACTCAAGATGGATTAAGGACTTAAACCTAAGACCTGAAACTACAAAAATTCTAGAAGATAACATTGGAAAAACACTTCTAGACATTGGCTTAGGCAAGGATTTTATTACCAAGAACCCTGAAGCAAATGCAATAAAAACAAAGATAAACTGCTGGACCTAATTAAAATACAGAGCTTTTGCATGGCAAAAGGAACAGTCAGCACAGTAAACAGACAACCCAGAGTTGGAGAAAATCTTCATAGTCTATACATCTGACAAACGACTAATATCCAGCATCCACAACAAACTCAAACAAATCAGTAAGAAAAAAAATCCCATCAAAAAGTGGGCTAAGGATATGAATAAAGAATTCTAAAAAGAATATATACAAATGGCCAACCAACATATGAAAAAATGCTCAACATCACTAATGATCAGGGAAAAGCAAATCAAAACCACAGTGCAATACCACCTTACTCCTGCAAGAATGACCACAATCAAAAAAATCAAAAAACAGTAGATATTGGCATGGATGCAGTGATCAGGGGACACTTCTACACTGCTTGTGGGAATGTAAACTAGTACAACCACTATAGAAAACAGTGTGGAGATTCCTTAAAGAACAAAAAATAGAACTACCATTGGATCCAGCAAACCCACAAATGGATATCTACCTAGGGAAAAAGAAGTTATTATATGAAAAAGATATATACACACACATGTTTATGGCAGAACAATTCACAATTGCAAAATCATGGAACCAACCCAAATGCCCATCAATCAATGAGTGGATAAAGAAACTGTGATAGATAGATAGATAGATAGATAGATAGATAGATAGATAGATAGATATCTCTCACATATATATCTCACATATATATCACATATATATCTCATGTATATATAAGATGGAATACTACTCAGCCATAAAAAGGAATGAATTAACAGCATTTGCAGTGAGCTGGATGAGATTGGAGACCATTATTCTGAGTAAAGTAACTCAGGAATGGAAAACCATACATTTTACATTCTCACTGATACGTGGCAGCTAAGCTATGAGGGCACAAAGGCATAAGAGTGATATAATGGACTTTGGGGGCTTGAGGAGAATAGTGGGAGGGGGTGAGGGATAAAATACAGTGCAGTGTATACTGCTAGGGTGATAGGGGCACCAAATCTCACAAATCACCACTAAATACCTTACTCATGTAACCAAATACCTCTTGTACCCCAATAACTTTTGTTATAATAATAACAAAAATAAATTTAAAAAAAAGAACCAAATAGAAATGTTGGAACTGAAGAATTCACTGACAGGCATACACAAGACATTTAAAAGCCTCAACAATAGACTAGATGAGTCAGGAGAAAGAATCTCAGATTTTGAAAACAGATCTTTTCAAATAACCGTGATCAGACAAAAATCAAGAAAAAAGAATGAGCATAACTTTCTTGACATTTGGGACAATATAAAGTGATCAAATATACAAATTCTCGGTATCTCTGAGGACAAAGAAACAAAGGAAATACTAGAACACCTATTTAATATAATAATATATTTAAAGTTCCAGGTCTAATAAGATATTAGACATTAAAATACAGGAGGCTCAGTGGTCCACAAGAAGAGACAACACAAAGGGTCTTTTACATGACTGACACATTATAGTCAGATTGTCTAAAATGAAAGATAAAGAATGCCTTCTTAAAACAGCAAGAGAAAAGCCTCTAGTTACCTATAAAGGAAACCCCATCAAATTAACAGTGAATTTCTTAGCAAAAATCTTCTAAGCCAGAAGAGAATGGTAAAATATATTCAAAGTACTCAAAGAAAGAAGCTGGCAGACAAGAATATTGTATTCAGTAAAATTATCCTTCATGAATGAAAGAGGAAAAAAAGAATCTTTTCCAGACAAGGAAATGCTGATGGAATTCATTCTCACTAGGCCAACCCTAAAAGAAATATTCAAAGAAGTATTCAAGGAAGTCCTATACTGGAAAGTAAAAGATGACATTTCCCATCATGAAAACACATAAAAATATAAAACTCATTGGTAAAGCAGTCACAAAAGGAGGAATAGAAAGAATTCAAATAGTGCCATTACAGAAATCATCTAAACCACAACAACCAATAAGAGAAAAAGAAAGGAAGACTATATAAAACAACCAAAAAACAACAATATGACAAGAACAAAGCCTCACATATCAATAATCTTCAACATAAATGAATTAAATTATCCACTGAAAAGATATAGAATGGTTAAATTGATTGAATAAAACATAATTCAAATATATACTGCTTACAAGAAATTCAACTTACTAGTAAAAACACATATAGACTAAAAGTAAGGAATGGAAAAAGATACTCCATACAAATGGAAGCCAAAAGCAAGCAAGAGTAGATATATTTATATCACATAAAACAGATTTTAAGTCAAGAACAGTAGAAAAAAAGACAAAGAAGCTCATTATATAGCAATAAAAGGATCAATACAGCGAGGTGATATAACAATTCTAAATATATATGACACCAACACTGAAGCACCCAAATTCATAAAGCACGTATTACTAGATCTAAATAGAGAGATAGACAGCAATACAATAATAGTAGTACTTCAACACCACGCTCTCAACATTAGACCAATTATCTAGACAGAAAATAAACAAAGAAGCATTGGAATTAAACTACATAATGCATGAAATGGACTTAACAGATGTTTGCAGAACATTCTATCCAACAAATTCAAAATAACATTCTTTTCATCAGCACATGGAACATTCTACAGATAGATTATCTAGTAGGCCACAAAACAAGTCTCAATAAATTTTTTCAGTTTTAATTATATCCAGTATCTTCTGAAGCCACAAGGGAATACAATAAGAAATCAACACCTTAAAACTACAAATACACAGAAATTAAACAACATGCTCGAAAGTGACCATTGGGTCAACAAAAAAAAAAATTAAGAAGAAAATCAAAACATTTCATGAAACA
Organism: Hylobates moloch; assembly: GCF_009828535.3. Lineage (NCBI taxonomy): Eukaryota > Metazoa > Chordata > Mammalia > Primates > Hylobatidae > Hylobates > Hylobates moloch. Next base: position 28,864,426 of record NW_026652281.1, read on the forward strand.
AATGAAAATTGAAACAACATACCAAAACCTGTGGGATAACAAAAGCCATGCTAAGAGGGAAGTTTATAACAATGAACACCTACATCAAAAAAAAGTAGAGAGTACAAATTAATAATCTAACAAAGCACTTAAAGAAACTAGAAAAGCAAGGACAACTCAAGCCAAAATTAGCAGAAATAAATAATAAAGATCAGAGCAGAAATTAATTAAAAGTTGGTCCTTTAAAAGATAAACAAAATTTATAAACCATTAGCTGGACTATTCAAGAAAAGACCCAAATAAACAAAATCAGAAATGAAAAAAGAGATATTACAACTGCCACAGGAATACAAAATATCATCAGAGACTACTATGAACAACTGTACATTGACAATCTGAAAAGCCTAGATGAGATGGATAAATTCCTGAAAACATACAACCTACCAAAATTGAATCAGGAAGAAATAGGAAACCTGAAAAGATCAATAATGAGATGTGAGATTGAATAGGTAATATAAAGTCTCCCAAAAAAGAAAAGCCCAGGACCACATGAATTCATAGCCAATTCTACCAAAAGTACAAAGAACTAATTCCAGTCCTCCTAAAACTTTTCCAAAAAATTGAAGAGGAGGAAATTTTCCCTAACTTTTTCTATGAGGCCAGCATCTACCTTATCCCCAAACCAGGTAAGGACACAACAAAAAAAGAAAACCACAGGCCAGTATCCCTGATGAATATAGAATCAAAAGCGCTTAACAAAATATTAGGAAACTAAATCCAACAGTATATCAAAAATATAACACCTCACAATCAAGTGGTATTCTTTCCAGAGATACAAGGATAGTTTAACATTTCCAGATTTAAAAATGTGATGCATTACATCAACACAAGAAAAGACAAAAACCATATGATCATTTCAATAGATGAAAATAAAGAATTGGATAAAATTCAGCATCCCTTCATAATAAAAACTCTCAACAAACGAGGCATAGAAAGAAATACCTCAAGGTAATAAAGACCATATACAACAAACCCACATTTAGCATCATACTGAGTGGAGAAAAGTTGAAAGCCTTTTTGTAAGAACCGAAACAAGACAAGGATGCACATTTTCACCACTCCTAATTCAACTTACTACTAAAACTTTAGCCAGAGCAATCAGGTAAGAGCAAGAAACAGAAGACGTCCAAACTGGAAAACAGGAATTCAAATTGTCCCTCTTTGCTGATAATATGATTTTACATCTAGAAAAACCTAAAGATTTCACCAAAAAACCTCTTAAATTTGATAAATGAATTCAGTAAAGTTGAAACATACAAACTCAACATACAAAAATCGGTAGCATTTATACACACCAATAATGATCCAGTCCAGAAAGAAATCAAGAAAGCAATCCCATTTATAATAGCTACCAACAAAGTAAAATACCTAGGAATAAATTTAACTAAATAGATGAAAGATCTCTACAAGGAAAATTATAAAACACTGGTGAAAGAAATTGGAGATGACACAGAAAAATGGAAAAATTCTCATGCTCATGGATCATAAGAATTAATATCATTAAATTGATCATATTCCCCAAAACAACTTACAGATTCAATGCAATTGCTATCAAAATGCCAACATCATTCTTAAAGGAAATAGAAAAAAATGGGCAAATAACCAACTGGGCAAATAGCCAAAGCAATTCTGAGCAAAAGGAACAAAGCTGGAAACAACAAATTACCTGACTTCAAAATATATAATAAGGCTACAGAAACCAAAACAGCATAGTACTGCTATAAAAACAGATACATAGACCAACGGAACAGAATAGAGAACATATAAATAAAGCCATATATTTATAGCCAACTGATCTTTGAAAAAGCTGATAAAAATTTATATTGGGAACACCCCTTGTAAAGGGACACCATTTTCAATAAATGGTACTGGAAAAATATGTTATATAACCACATGCAGAAGAATTAAACTGTACCTCTATCTTTCAATATATACAAAAATGAACTCAGGGTGGATTAAAGACTTAAACATAAGACAAAAAAATATAAATATGCTGGAGAAAACCCTAGAGAACGCTCTCTTGAGCTTTGGTCTAGGCGAAGAATTTATGACTAAGACTTAAAAGCACAGGCAACAAAAACAAAAAGAGAGAAAGGGGACTACAAATTTGAAATCCTCTGCATAGCAAAGAAAATCATCAACAGAGTAAAGAGACAGTCTGTTGAGTGGAAGAATATATTTAGTTGGAATGCCAAGATGATGACACATACCATGAGGCTATGAGAAAGTTTATTACTTACCTGACGCTTTCTGGGAAGCAGGGCTGGCTTCCCAAGTTGAACTGAAAATGGCTTGCAAGAACAGGGAAAGGAGACTGGCATGAGGTTTTTATGGTGGTTAGGGGCTGAGGCTGGCATGAGGGTTCCTGTGCCCAGGCAGGGGCTTATGTGATTTGAAATTCCCACAGGGGCCAAACGAGGAAGTATCCAGTCTGTCTTATCAGTGTGAACAAAACTGGGGCAGAAGGGAAAGAGGGAGGGGTGAGGCTTAAGATATCAGCAGTCAATCAAAAAAATGAATCAAACTCTTCATTACATTGGGCTGCACTTATGATCTTTTGTATAAGGCTATGAGACAGAGATCTGTTACATAGATGCTGTGTGTGCCCTAATCTCCTTCACAGAGAACATGTGGCTTAAATGGAATAAATATAAGGGCACATCAAACTCTTTGGGGGGAAAGCTACTTTTATAAATACACAGCATTATCATCAAAATCATTATTCCTCTTCAAGGTACTTGACTTTTTAAGTCGTTTCTAAATCAGTTATAGGCAGCGATATGGTTTGGCTGGGTGTCCCCACCCAAATCTCATGTAGAACTGTAACCCCCACGTGTCAGGGGAGGGACTGGGTGGGAGATGATTGGATCATGGGGGTGGATTTCCCCTATGCTGTTCTCATGATAGTGAGCGAGCTCTCACAAGTTCTGATAGTTTTAAAGTGTGGCACTTTCCCCCTCACTTGCTTTCTCTTTTCCTCTCTCCTGCTACCATGTAAGATGACATGCCTTACTTCCGCTTTGCATTTCACAATGACTGAAAGTTTCCTGAGGCCTCTCCAGCCATGTGGAACTGTGACTCAAACCTCTTTTCCTTATAAATTAGCCAGTCTCAGGTAGTTCTTCATAATAGTGCTGAAACAAACTAATACAGACAGGGGTATCATTTTTCTGTTTAGAAAATCAACTTTAGAAAGGCTAAGTGCTTTCATGATGTCAGAAGGATCATCAAAGGGTCAAAAGATTTTATACTTAATATCTCTCAGTCAGGACATTAAGACAACTCTCAGAGCCTTTATGTTTTATATAAAATGTTAGATTAGAGAAGCTCATTATTTAATTGAATTAATAGAAATAACCATTACATTTAAACCCTCAGAAAATAAAGCTGCAGATCTTTGTCAAACAAATGATGATAATAATTGTAATAATAGCAGCTAACCCTTACTGAGTGTCTTTAAGTTTCAAGAACTCTTCCAAAGACGTTATAGTTATCCTCATAACAATTCATTGGTTTAAACGTTAGTATTCCAAATCTGAGGAACTTGAAGCCCAGAAAGGTTCAACAATATGACCAACATCCTATAGTGGCTGAGTGAAGAAGTGAGAATTCAAGCATAAAGCAGGAACACAACTCATTAGATTAAATATTTCAAAGTTGTATTTTAGTTCGGAAAACACAGATTGATTTCCACTAAAGAATAGGAAGTGCCACACTGCCTCTCATTTTAACCTAGTTAGGATAAACTTTTATTCTGTTCTATTTAATTTTTACCTCAGAATATTAGGGGTAGAGCATCCAAGAAAGTAAGCAGCCAAATGAGCAGGCATTAGACAGATTAATTATTTGGGCTTTTACAATTCAATGATCATATCAACGTCAATTTGGAATTTAGTCATGTATGCCCTGTTGGGTCTTCAAGGCAATTTTCTTGTGCTGAAATCCATGTACAGTTATATAGTGAACTAAGAGAAGCACTGATTTCACAAGTAACTACAGACTGATACGTTAAAAATAAAAAGTTCAACCACTGTTTAACTTTCAACTTTGGAGAACTTAATATAAAATGAACAGTACTATATATGATTTATATTTCAGGGCACTCTCACATACATCTCATTTAATTTCTTCACTGACATAGTTCTAATAACAGAAAATGTACAACAACACATGTAGAGCAAATAACTTACATAATCAAACTATGTGTATGCTAATGTAAAGAAGTATGCCAAATACATTTTATAACCCATCTTACATCCCCTTGTCCTGTCACTTTACTCAAGCCATTTATGTGGCAATCACTGGTGCCTCAGATACAGCTTGATAAAATGACCTTCAAGCTGCACTGCCTCTCATCTGTTTTCTGCCCCGGGCTTCTCTGTCCAGTGAGGTTTGGTCTATGCTGAGTCATCAGCAAACCTAGAAGTGTGAGAGCATTAACAACCCTGGAACAACCTTCAATCAACAGAGGATAGTAACTGGTAGATAAATATTTCCATCTTCCCCATGAGAGATGCACACATCCCCATGGATGGATGATTCTGAAGCACATTGTATAGAGCAGCTTTGACCTCCATCTCCCCCGAGACATTTTCTTAAAAATGCATCCTTAGGCACTTTAGGAGGCCGAGGTGGGCAGATCACGAGGTCAGGAGATCGAGACCACGGTGAAACCCCGTCTCTACTAAAAATACAAAAAATTTGCCAGGTGTAGTGGCAGGCGCCTGTAGTCCCAGCTACTCGGGAGGCTGAGGCAGGAGAATGGCGTGAACCCGGGAGGCGGAGCTTGCAGTGAGCCGAGATTGTGCCACTGCGCTCCAGCCTGGGTGACAGAGTGAGACTCTGTCTCAAAAAAAAAAAAAAAATGCATCCTTATATGGGCTGCCTTCCTTCCCATTTCACTCTTTCCAATTCATCATGCTTATTCTGCTTTATTGGATTAGGTTACAATAGTTAACAGTATACATATATATACACTATACACATGGGAACTATTTCTCAAGCCATTGACATAGGGTCTGCTTTATGAAGGAATTCAAGCCAAATCAGAGCATTTAAGTAACTTACAAAAGAGACTGCTAATATTAGCATTAGAATTACAAACCAGGTCTTCTATCTCCTTAGAGTATGATATGGTTTGGCTGTGCCCCCAGCCCTCCAAATCTCATCTTGAACTGTAGTTCCCATAATTCCTACAAGTCAGTGGGAGGTAATTTAATCATGGGGTTGGTTTCCCCCATGCTGAATTAGTTCTCACAAGTTCTGATGGTTTTATAAGCATCTGGCATTTCCCCCACTGTGTCATTCTCTCTCATGCCACCCAGTGAAGAGGTGCCTTCCACCATGATTGTAAATTTCCTGAAGCCTCCCCAGCCATGCAGAACTGTGAGTCAATTAAATCTCTTTTGTCTATAAATCATGCAGTCTTAGGTATTTCTTCATAGCAGCATAACAATGGACTAACACAGTACATTGGTACTGCAGAGAATAGGGCAATTCTGTAAAGATACCCAAAAATGTGAAAGTGACTTTGCAATTGGGTAACAGGAAGAGACTGGAACAGTTTGGAGGGCTCAGAAGAAGAAAGATGTGGGGACGTTTGGAACTTCCTAGAGACTTGTTGAATGGCCTTGACCAAAATGCTGATAGTAATACAGACAATGAAGTCCAGGCTAAGGTGGCCTCAGATGGAGGTGGGAAATGTGTTGGGAACTGGAGTAAAGGTCATTCTTGCTGTGCTTCAGCAAAAATACTGATGGCTTTTTGCCCCTGCCCTAAAGATCTGTGGAACTTTGAACTTGAGAGAGATAATTTAGGGTACCTGGCAGAAGAAATTTCTCAGCAAAGCACTCAAGTGAAGACAGAGCAGAGAAGTTTGGAAAATTTGCAGCCTGACAATGCGGAAGAAAAGAAAAACCCATTTTCTGGGGAGAAATTCAAGCTGGCTGTAGAAATTTGCTTAAGTAATGAGGAGTCAAATGCTAATCACCAAGATAATGGGGAAAATGTCTCCAGGGCATCTCAGAGAACTTGGCAGCAGCCCCTTCCATCACAGGCCCAGAGGCCTAGGAGGGAAAAATGGTTTCCTGGGCCAGGCCAGGGTCCAGGGCCTCCCTGCTGTGTGCAGCCTCTGGACTTGGTGCCCCAAATCCTAGCTGCTACAGCCATGGCTAAAAGGAGCCAAGGTATAGCTCAGGCCATTGCTTCAGAGGATGCCAGCCCAAAGCCTTGGCAGTTTCTACACTGTGTTGGTCCTGCAGGTACACAGTAGACAAGAACTGAGGTTTGGGAACTTCCACCTAGATTCAGAGGATGTATGGAAATGCCTAGATATCTAGTCAGCCGTCTGCTGCAGGGGCAGAGCCCTCATGGAAAACCTCTGCTAGGGCAGTGTAGAAGGGAAATGTGGGGTCAGCATCCCCACACAGAGTCTCCAGTGGGGCACTGCCTAGTGGAGCTGTGAAAAGAAGGCCACTGTCCTCCAGACCCCAGAATGGTAGATCCACCAACAGTTGCACCATGCACCTGGAAAAGCCACAGACACTCAATGGCAGCTATGAAAGCAGCGAGGGGGGCTGTACCCTGCAAAACCACAGAGGAAGAGCTGCCCAAGGCCATGGGAGCCCACCTCTTGCATCAGTGTGGCCTGAATGTGAGACAGGGAGTCAAAGATCATTTTGGAACTTTAAGGTTAGATGACTGCCCTGTTGGATTTTAGGGCCTGTAGCCCTTTTGTTTTGTAGCCCTTTTGTTTTGGCCAATTTGCCTGTAGCCCTTTTGTTTTGGCCAATTTCTCCCACTTGGAACCGGTGTATTTACCCAATGCCTGTACCCATATTGTCTCTTGGAAGAATCAAACTAACCTGTGTTTGATTCTACCCGCTCATAGGTGGAAAGAACTTGTTTGTCTCAGGTGAGACTTTGCACTTGAACTTTTGAGTTAATGCTGGAATGAGTTAAGACTTTGGGGAACAGTTGAGAAGGTATGATTGTGTTTTGAAATGTGAGTACATAAGATTTGGGATGGGCCAGGAGCAGAATGATATGGTTTGACTGGGTCCCCACCCAAATCTCATCTTGAATTATAGTTTCCATAATCCCCACGTGTCATGGGAGGGACTCAGTGAAAGGTAATTGAATCTTGGGGGCAGTCTTCTGCTGTTCTCATAATAGTGAGTGAGTTATTACAAGATCTGATGATTTTATAAGAATCTGGCATTTCCCCCCTAGCTCTCATTCTCTCTGCTGCTGTCCTGTGAAAAGCTGCCTTCCACCATGATTGTAAGTTTCCTGACGTCTCCCCAGCCATGAGGAACTGTGAGTCAATTAAACCTCTTTTCTTTATAAATTACCAAGTCTCAGGTATTCCTTCATAGCAGCATGAGAACAGACTAATACAGAATATATGAATTAAAAGCATGGATCTTTAAGACAAATTCACCTGGATTTGACACTTGTTAAGACCCCCTGAGAAAGTGCCTTGACTTTTGTAAGTATCAACTATTAAACTGGAATACTAATAAAAATAAAAATAATAACAATGGTCAACCTTCACTGAGTACTTCCATGTGTAGACTCTGCTCTAAATGCTCTGTATATTAATCCTCACCCACCTATTAATCCAATTAATCCTCACCAGCCTATTAATCCTCACCATAACCTTGTTAAGTATATGCCATTAGTATTATCACCATTTTACAGATGAAGAAACTGGGATACAGAAAGTTTACTATGCCCAAGATCACAAAGCCAGTAAGTGGCACCTCAGGGATTCCAACACAGATATTCAAGCTCTAGGGTTCACACATTTAACACTACTAGCCATCAGACATAGTGACTCATGTCTGTAATCTCAGCACTTTGGGAGGCCGAGGTGAGAGGATTGCTCGAAGTCAGGAGTTCCAAACCAGCCTAGGCAACATACAAAGATAAATAGGTTTAAAAATTTGCCAGGCATGGTGGCACACACCAGCAGGTCCAACTACTCAGGACGCTTAGGTGGGAGGATCGCTTGAGCCCAGGAGTTCAAGGCTGCAAAGAGCTATAAGCACACCACTGCACTCCAGCTTGAGCAACAAAGCAAGACTCTGTCTCTAAACAAATAAATACATAAACAAACACTATTAGCTTCACTGCTTCCTTATATGGTTGTAACAAGAAAATGTAATAATAAATTAAAAGACAAAGCATTTAGTACAGTGCCTGGTGCACAGAAAGTTCTCACAATAATCAACAAAAGAAAAAACAAAGTTTGAAACCTGATTTTTTTAATGGCACCAAATATTTCTTTTCTGTCCATTTATCTTTGTTTCTCTAATTTCTTCTTTTCTTGGACTCTCTTCCATTAAAATGTTTGTTAGGGCCCTTCCATCACTCTGAATGTTGATATATTATCTTTCCCTTGTACCTCATCCCCAGTTGCCTTCTCCAACTTCCCCCATGGCTTCCTTTCAAATCTCATTTTTCTCAATTTCACAACCATTGACAGATCAGCATGAGAAACATCAGCGATAGTTTATTTTCATGACATTCCCTTCAGAATCTCACTAGAATAAATGTTTTTGTGGTATTTGTGACAAAGCACCCCAACCTACCTGCACACACACAATCAGAGTTTGTCAGATCTCTCAATATGTAAATGGAGGCTCTTCAGTGATCAAAAGGGACCAACAAAAAAGACCTCCTTCGTGCTGTTCTGTGTCTTTGTGGCAGTGTGTGTGCTGACTACAGTCTGAGGTACGGGGCAAAAACAGCAAGTTAATTAGATAAACCCTTTCTTTGATTCATTGGCAAGATCTTCTCTTTCTTTTTAATCAATAGTCTAAATGCTAACTCATTTGCCTTAACCTTTCTTCCCAAATGATAACCACTGATCATAATTTGCATTCGCAAGGTAGTCACAAGGAGAACTTCAATTAAGGTGCCTGACAACTACTCTGATTACTACGTTTTTCACAACTGCCAAGAAATATCTAACTGCAGACTGGAGTTCTTTCCCAGTGTAGAAGAATATTGCTGCTTATAGAAATGTGAATGATGCTGGTGATTACTAGTAAACGTCAGCAGATGGCACAGAGATGGTTCCACAATGGATGCACTTTGTCTCCTTAGACAACCTTGAATTATCCTAAGTTACAGAAAAGTTATATCAATGCTGACTTTACACTTTTTGGAACTAAACAGAGTATGAATTAATTTAATTTACTTTAAGTTAGGTATTTTCCAATGAAGAAACATTCCCAGGTGTGGTAAGTAAACCTGCAATTTAATATCTTCCATTGAACAATCTTCTCAAGGTGGCCACATTTCCAGAATTTGCAGTATTTCTATTTCTGTGGCAAGCAGCTGTTTGCTGTGATTTGTGCACAGTGGTTTATTAATAAAAAATTAATCTATACATCAAGAGACTTTAATGTACACATCTTACACTGAAATATAACCCCAGATTAAGAGTTTATACCTTATTTGCTCTCTCAGACATAACTTGTTTCAAGTTTCAAATAAGTAACTTTTTTCTTGTTGTTGCTGTTTGTTTGTTTGTTTGTTTGTCTTTGTTTTCCAAGTGAAGCACCCTATCTCCTTTGTTAGGAATTTCTGGTTCATGAAGACTTGCTTGAGGCCTTCTGCTCTAGAGCCCTCAGAATTCCCCATTAACAGAGAATCCTAGTTTCCCCCCAGCCCTTTTGTTCAGAACCACCAGAGAAATGTTAGCTAGTGGGCACAGCTGTCAGCTGCCTTTAACAGGGCAAGCATGTGCGGGATGCCATTTGTGGGAACAGGTACACGGGAAGAGAATTTTCCTAGGAAGGGAAGTGAGAATGAGGAAAGTCAGAGGACAGAGAAGCCCCTGAGAATAAGTCTACAGGAAGGACAACCGTGTAAACCACAAAATAGAGGAAGTAGAATGCATTTCCTTTCATCGTAAAGCAGAGCTCCCAAACTTTCCATAGCATGGCACACCCCAAGGGCAGAGAACTAACATCCAAGCACACCTGGATGGTGGATGGGACCCACTTCTGGGTAACCTGATGAGGAAACTATAGTGTAGAAATTCAGGATGCGGTCTTCAGAGCAGAGTGGGCCTGGTTCAAGTCCCTGTTCTGCCACTTACTAACTGCATGACCTTGTGCAAGCTACTTAATTTCTCAGCTCCTTCTCTGTGACATGGGTACAACGTGGTCAGGAATAAAGGAACTGATGCATATGCAGTGCTCAGCACAAAGCCTGACACGCAGCAGGCGCTCACCAGGTACTATCCTCAGTACGACTGCTTGGTTGAGCTACTGTGGCAGTGGCAGGTTGTGCCCCAAGCAGGTGGAGCAAGGGGCAGTGACCATGCAGCAAGGGGCAGTGACCAAGGAGGCAAGGAGTAGTAGCCTTATCTTTTCAGCCTCTCTGCCTTAGGCCTTTGCTCCTATTGGGTCCCAAGTTACGAAAACTAAGGACAAAGCCAGTAACTGACAGCCTCCATTTGAAATGGAATCCTCTGCATCTCCGAGTGGCCCTATACCTGACAAAATCATTGTTAGTGAAAGCCCAGTGACAAACGCACTCCCCCACCCCAAGTTCTTAAACATGTCCCGTGGAGGACAGCACAGCCAATAGGACAGAGTGTATTTATGGGCAGGGCTGGCTAAACAGGCTGGGTACAAATCCGGAACAGGGTCAGGAGGATCTGGCTTCCGATTGGCTGACACGACAGAATCCTTCTCACCTTGCTGTCTGATGTACTGGTCCAATAGGGTGGTCAACTGCAGGGGCTGGTGCTGGAGCAGGGAGTGGGTCTGGGCCATGAGTGGGGTGAGGCCTCCCACAATCTCCTCCTGTGCCAGGGGCAGGCTGGGAAGATTGGAGTAGTTGATAAAGCCCTGCCTGCTGAGGATGGCATCTATGTCATTGATGCATCCACCTAGCAGCAGCAGGAATGGCACAGTCCTTAAGATCCTTACCATCTCCTTGACCTTGGGCTCTTCACTGACCAGCAGCATGTTGTGCCCCACAAAAAGGGGCAGCAGATTTTGGTACTTGGAATCCTCCAGGAAGGGCTTCAGGACCTGGTTGTGGAAGACGTTCATCAGGATCTTGTGTTTCCGCAGCTGGTATCGCATAAGAAGCTCGTCTTCTGCTCTCAGAGCCACGTTCTGGTAGACAGCTATCATTTGGTTGTCCTGGAAAACTGCTGCTATCTCCCGGCGGAGAAGGCTGATGAGGCCCATCTCCTGAAATTGGAAAGCAATAACCAAGGGTACATCAGCTGTCACTTCTCCTGGCAACCTTGCTCCCTCTGGGTAAGTTCTAGAGCTTCCAGTGATGCTTCCTGTGGGGGGCCGGGAGGAGATGGCAGACATGTTGGGTTGGCGGCTGGTGTCAGGGGGATATATTCAGTCATAGCAATCATCTTCTGTCACTGAAAGTGCATCACACAACGGTGGTGGGTAACAGCCTTGGAGCCATAGCGGACAGTCTGGAGGGCAGGCAGCCGGCCCGCCTGGGGCAGGAGACCCCCTCGCAGCAGCCCCGCCACAGCCGCAGCCATCTCCACCTCAAGAATGGACAGAACAGTAGCTTTTTAAAAAGCAAATATTTAAGGGCCAGTAGAATCTACACATCTTCTACATGGATTTATCTAACGTCAATAATGTACATTTCTTTGCATCTTAGGAAGTAGTATTCTCATGCTGAATCGCAATAAGCCTCCATAGTAATCACGTAAGTTATCAATAATTTCAATTCTGTGGGGATTTTTTTAGCTTAGTTAACTCAAATGTAAATCCCCATATTAAATATTCTCAAACACTATGTTCTCTAGCTTTATCACTTGAAGAAGTTGTACCATGCTTTAAAATATAGTGAAATACAATTTTTTAAGAGTGGCATTTTTAGCACCACTTTTATAGAGCATTTGGTGCAGGAATCAAAATTATTAGCAGTGCCTTTTTTGCTTGTTTTAAGAGACTTCTCACTTTTGGCTGATGGCTACATCTCTAAATAGATTTTACACTCTCTGCTCAGAGATGGAAAAGCACATACAGCTCTCTTCACATTCAAATAACAATCTCTTCACTCATCACCACCAAAGTCCAATACCCCTCCCAGAACCTATCAAATTAATTACCAAAGCTTTTCTGCTCTCAGGTTCTCACAGATAAAGCATGCCTGTGAGGACATTTTACATGTTTTATCCCACTATTCCACAGGATAGTTTTACATTCCAGAATGTACCTAAATGGACTTAAAATGTCCTCTCCTGTGATCCTGTGAATTAATCATAATGACTGCCCTGGGGAAAAAAGAGAGTCCTCGACAGGAGAGATCGAAAAAGAACTGCTGCTTGGTAAAAGCTCCAGGTTAGGGACATGTCATCATTTCGCCATGGGGATTTTAATTTACTAGAGTTCAAAACAAGAAAGGGGTTATCCACAAAACCCCATTCAAGATAGCAACAATTTAAGAGGAAAGTCAGATCAAGGGACACACTGGCACCAAAGTTAAGCAGAGTCTTAGAAAGTAGCCAATATCTGAGGTCAGAAACCAAGCCATAAAGCAAGGGTATAAACAATGAGCCCAGTGGAAAATCAGCTCAGAGAACACCTGCTTGCCAGGTGTGATTTCATTCCCACAGGTTCTTAAAGACCTACCATGGCCACAGTGTCTGGCAGGGAAGATTCAGAGACTATTAACAAAGTAGGCAGAAAACACAATTTTATTGTTTCTGAAGAATTTAAGTATTTACATGTATGTGTTAATGGCACATATTAAAGAGAATAGCAAAAGAAAGTTGAGGAAAATTCAAAAGTAAGGACAAACCCATGAACAAATTCATGAATAAAAATCAGAGTTGAGAAAACAGTCTGGGCCAAAGCTGAGGTAAAGGAAAACAATACTTAAAACATGTTCTTTATTGTTTAGTAGGCAAAAAGTAGACCCATTTCAGAAGAGGTAGAGAAGAAAAAAAAAGTGTGTTATTGGGAAGATGTGAAGGCACCGAATGAAAATGTAAAATACTATTTTTGTTGCTAAAACTAGTTGAAAGCAATTCATATGGCTACACAGAATATTAAAACCTAACACACTGTAAAAGCCTTGATTTTTAAGATTTGTTAGGTATGTAAGATTTGTTAGGTATGTAAAGGTAAATATATACACAAAATAGAAGCCACTGAGCATTGAAAGAATATATAGTGTATGTAAGATTTGTTAGGGGCTGGATGCGGTGGCTCACGCTTGTAATCCCAGCACTTTGGGAGGCGGGTGGATCACGAGGTCAGGAGATCGAGACCATGGTGAAACCCCGTCTCTACTGAAGATACAAAAAAAAAATTAGCCGGGTGTGGTGGTGGGCGCCTGTAGTCCCAGCTACTCGGAGATGCTGAGGCAGGAGAATGGCGTGAACCTGGGAGGTGGAACTTGCAGTGAGCCGAGATTGCGCCACTGCACTCCAGCCTGGGTGACAGAGCGAGACTCCGTCTCAAAAAAAAAAAAAAAAAGATTTGTTAGGTATGTGAGATTTGTTACGCATGTAAAGGTAAATACATACACAAAATAGAAGCCATTGAGCATTGAAAATATATAGTCATTGAACCTAGTTATAAAATCCTAAAGTGAAAAAACAATTTTCACATACACATATCTAAATGTACTTGTTTTTAAATCTGAACTTGCTTTTAAATTATACAAGTAAACACTTTTTCACAAAAAGTCACTTGAAAGCACACAAAATACAGCCCTTTTGTCAGGATTTTTACAACCCATAGCATCGTTACAGGATGAATGTGGATGGACACCATGAAAGTAATTTCTATCTTCAACTATTATACCCAGCTATGATTTTTACAAAAATGACAGGAATTTGTGCAATAGCTGATTAACTCTACTAAATTAGATAACTTGCTTAATTTACAATAATTTTAAGTCTCTGTGCATGTCATAATTTGAATAGTTAACACCAAATCCCAAGATAATAGTCCACTTTCTGTAAATAATTACACTAAATAAAATTACACATTTTAGTAATGGCACGTCTTCTTAATCCTAAACTATCTCCCTCATTTCCAGTTAATTCTATATTTCATTTAGTTACAAAACATATTAAAGGACTTTAAAAGACAGTCTGTTGTGAAGTGCAATGATTATAGAATATTTCAATAATGCAAAAAATAGAGGCTGAAACAAGTTTTAAACAACACTAAAATAAAGAAGAAACTGTTTGACACAATTTTGTAAAAGTGCTAAAGATACCTGGCTAGCTTCCATATAAATCTGTACTGGATAAGTTTTGAAGCATTCTACAGCTTATCCACAATATCTCTCCCTTTTATATTTGTGAAAAAATTATCCCTGCCAACTTGGCTATAAAAGACTAACTGGACTTTAAAGATGCGTTAGAACTCAAATATATTTCTAGTTCTTATAATACATAGTCTTAAAATAAACTCCACTTTCTTACGCTTGTATAAGAGAATCTCTGGTCTTTTGTTTCAGAAGGCCTTTGAGCTAGCTAGAAGAAATCTTGTATCTGGGGAAAAAGAGGATGATAATTACCATAAGGAAAACAAGTGAAGGTATAGAACTCACTGCTATAGCAGATACACAAATGAGAAAGAGAAAAGAATCAAACTTTATCAACACAGAAACACACCAAACCACAAAATAAACAATAAAAAAGGAATAAAGGAACAAAGAATATTCAAAACAACCAGAAAAAAAAAATTAAGAAATACTGCCTGCAAAAACATACACCTGGAATGTCACACATAGACTTAAAGTAAAAGGATGGAAAAAGATATTCTATGCAAAGGTATACCAAAACCAAAGAGAAGTAGCTATATTTATATGAGATAAAATAGAGTTTAAGTCAGAAACTGTAAAAAAGAGACAAAGAAGATCAGTATATAATGATAAAAGGATGAATTCATCAAGACACTATAATAATTATAAATATATATGCCCCCAACAATGAAGCACCCAGACACATGAAGCAAATATTGATAGATCTAAATGGGGAGATAGGCCCTAATATAATAATAGTAAGGGACTTCAACATTGCACTTTCAGTATTAGGAAGACCATCTGGACAGAAAATCAACAAAGAAACCCTAGATTTGAACTCCCCTATAGAACAAACGGACCTAATAGACATTTATAGAATATTTCACTCACTTTGGGCAGAATACACATTCTTCTCATCAGCATAAAACATTCTCCAGGATAGACTACATGTTAGGCAAAAAGTCACAACAAGTTTACAAAAATATAAATCATGTTAAGTATTTTTTCTGGCCTCAATGGAATAAAACTAAAAATCAATAACAAGAAGACCTTTAGAAACTACAAATACATGGAAATTAAACAACACGCTCCTGAATAGCCCATGTGCCATTTAAACTTTTTGAAACAAATAAAAATATAAATACAACATTGTAAAACATAAGGGGTATAGGAAAAGCAGGTAAGATGAAAGTTTATAACACTATATTCCTGCATCAAAAAAGTAGAAAACTTTTAAATAAACACCTTAATAATGTAACTCAAGGAATTAGAAAAGCAAGACAAAACAAACCCAAAACTACTAGAAGGATACAAATAATAAAGATAAGAGGAGAAATAAATGAAATTGAAATTAAATATATAATACAAAAGATCAACAAAATTAAAATTAGTTTTTTGGAAAAATAAACAAAATTAAAATAGAGACTAAAAAATACTAAATAATAAATGTAAAGTTAGTTTTGTTTTTAAAATCATTATTAACAATGTCTTGTGTATCCCCCCATAAAGTATGCATATATAAGCATACATAAGCAATATTTCCTTTCTTGTCTTCATTTTTTTGTAAACAAATGATATTATACTGAATATGTTATTCTATAACTTCCTTTCTTCACTCAATGATATATCATGAATGTTGCAACATAGCATCACAAAAATATATGCCTAATTATCCTGAATACCTGCATGGTACTGCATTACATGGACATTTCAAAATTGATTTTTACCAGAGTAAAGTTAATTTTTTGAAAAATTAAGCAGTATTGACAAGTCATTATCTAGACTAAAAAACAAGAGAAGAACAAAATAAATAAAATTAGAAACAAAAAAGACATTACAACTGATAACACAATAATACAAAGGATTGTTAGAGGCTATTATGAACAACTATACACCAAAAACTTGGAAAATCTAGAGAAAATGGATAAATTCCTGGACACATGCAATACATCAAAAGTAAATCAGAAGGAAACAGATTTCTGAACGTATCAATAACAAGTAATGAGATTAGAGCAGTAATAAAAAGTCTTCCAACAAACAAAGACCACGACTGGATGGTTTCTCTGCTGCTGAATTGTAGCAAATATCTTTTAAAGAACTAACGCTAATTCTCAAACTATTCCTAAAAATTGGAAGGAAGAGAACTCTTTCAAACTCATTTTAAAATGTCAGTTTTACCCTGATACCAAGGCCAGACAAGGAACTTCAAGGAAACAAAATTACAGGACAATATCTTTGATGAACATAGATGAAAAAATCCTCAAAAAAATACTATCAAACCAAATTCAAAGTGCTAAAGACATCTGGCTAGCTTCCGTATAAATCTGTGCTGGATAAGTCTTGAAGCACTCTACAGCTTATCCACAATACCTCTCCCTTTTATCTTTGTGAAAAAATTAGTACAATGAAAAAAACATTTACCATGATAAAATGTGATTCATCCCAGGGTTTCAAGTACAGTTCATCATAAACAAATCTATAAATATGACATACACCATTAACACAATAAAGGACAAAAGCCATATGATTATTTCAATAGATGCAGAAAAGGATTTGACATTATTCAACATTTTTATAATGAAAATTCTAAAAAAAAAAATAGATATAAGAGTGTACCTCAGCCAAATACACACTATACATGAGAAATGCACAATTTATATAGCGCTCCGTGAGGAAAAGTTGAAGATTTTTCTAGTACCTAGAAAAGAGAAGGATGCTACGTCTTGCCACTTCTCTTCAACATACTAGAAGTCATGACTGGAAATATTAGGTAAGAAAAATTAAGGAAAGGCATACAATTTGGAAAAAAGTGGTTAAATTGTCCCTATGAGCAGATGATATGATCTAATATGTAGAAAACCCCAGAGATGCCACCAAAAGCTGTGAGAACTAATAAACAACTTGCAGGATACAAAAGCAACATACAAAAATCAGCAGCATTTTAATACAATAACAGCAAACTATCTGGAAAAAAAAAAGAAGACATTACATTTATAACATCTATGAACAAAATAAAACACCTAAGAATAGATTTAACAAAGGAGATTAAAGGTCTCCATAAGGAAAACTACAAATGTTGATGAGAGGTAGTGAAGGGGAGGCTAACAAATTAAAAGATATCACATGCTAATACACTGACAGAAATAATATTGTTAAAATAGCCATACTAACTAAAGCAATTTACTGATTCAATGCAATTCCTATCAAAAATATCAATGACTTATTTTTTTTTTTTTTTTTTTTTTAGACGGAGTCTCACTCTGTCGCCCAGGCTGGAGTGATTCTCCTGTCTCAGCCTCCCAAGTAGCTGGGATTACAGGCACACGCTTCCACACCTGGCTAATTTTTGTATTTTCAGTAGATACGGGGTTTCACCATATTGGTCAGGCTGGTTTTGAACTCCTGATCCCAGATGATCCACCCACCTCAGCCTCCCAAAGTGCTGGGATTACAGATGTGAGCCACCATGCCTGGCTCACCAATGACATTTTTCATAGTAATTGAAAAAACTATTCTAAGATTTATATGGAACCAAAAAAGAATCTGAATAGTCAAAGTTATTGTGAGTGAAAAGAACAAAGCTGTAAGTATCACGCTACCTGAATTACAAGGCTATACTAACCAAAACAGCACAGTACTGGTATAAAAACAACCACATAGACCAATGGGAGAGAAAAGAGAGCCAAAAAATAAATACACATTTACAGCCAACTGATTTTCATCAAAGACTCCGAGAATTTACACTGTGGAAAGAACACCCTCTTTAATAGATGGTGCTGGAAAAGTGGAGATCCCTATGCAGAAGAATGAAACTAGATCCCTATCTCTCAGCAGATACAAAATTCAACTCAAAATGGATTAAAGACTTAACATAAGACCTAAAACTATAAAAATTCTAGAAGAAAACATATGAGAAACCCTCCAGGACATTGATCTAGGCAAAGATCTTTTTGCTAAGACCTCAAAAGCAAAGCGAATGAAAACAAAAATAGACAAATGAGACTATATTAACCTAAAAGGCTTTTACTCAGCAAAGGAAACAATCAACAAAATATAGAACCAACCTATGGAAAGGGAAAAAATATTCACAAATTACACATCTAATAAAGCATTGATATTAAAAATGTATAAGAAATGTGAAAACTTAATAGCAAGAAAACAAATAATCTGAATTAAAAATGGATGAAGAGGCTGGGTACAGTGATTCAAGCCTATAATTCCAGCTTTTTGGGCAGCCAAGGTGAGAGGATCACTAGAGTCTAGGTTTTCAAGACCAGTCTGGGCAAAAGAGTGAGATCTTATCTCCACAAAATTAAAAAATCAGCCATGTGTGGCGGTGTGTGCCTGTAGTCCCAGCTACTCAGGAGGCTGAGGTGGGACGATCACTTTAGCCCAGGGTGAGTCAGCA